>NC_062565.1:142973537-143276568 GCF_022837055.1 Prionailurus viverrinus | reverse complement strand
CTGTCTGGTACTGAAAGAGGAGCCGTGAACTCTCCTACCATTACAATATATATTGCTGCTTATTTCTCCTTTCAGTGCTGTCAGTGTTTGCTTCATCAGTGTTTTATGTATTTAGGTTCTCTGATGTTCCATGCATACATATATAATTGTTCTATCTTCCAAGTGAATTGGCCCTTTTTCCATTATATAATGTCTTTGTCTCTTGTGACAGTTTCTGACAAAGTCTATTTTGTCTGATATAAATACAGTCACCGTTGCTGTCTTTTGGTTAACATGTGCGTGGAGTTATCTTTTTCCATCCTTTTACTTTCGGCATACATATGACCCTAAATCTAAAGTGAGTCTCCTACAGGCAACATATGGTTGGACCTTGGCTTTTTTAATCCATTCAGCTACTCCACGTCTTCTTACTGGGGAGTTTAATTCATTTACATTTAAAGTAATTATTGATAAGAAAGAACTTACTATTGCCATCTTATTCATTGTTTTATGCCAATCTTATAGTCGTTTTGTCCTTCTTTTCCTCTCTTGCTCACTCTGCACTGGGCCAGGGGGAGAGGCTGTAATGAGTACTGCCATACTAATTCAAACACTATCTCAGTGGCCCCCGGCATGCTGTTAGCTCTTTGAGGCAGGTGAGACGGAAGCCAGTGCCTCAGCTGCACCCAGAAAAAAATCAGAATGTTGCACGTATAGTTCAGTTCTTCCCTTTTCTTCCCAGGAAGAAGCTGAGAGCTGGGGTTTTTCTCTCAGTCCTATTATACTTTGCTGGGAGTAGTGATTATGGCAAGAGGGTATCTTGAATTTTCCTACCAGCTTTGATGTGGCTGATTTCACATTTAACCAGGGGTGCAGGAGTCTTTCAACTAGTTTCTGGATTTTTTACAAAGGGAGCTGGTCTGTGTATTATTGATTTGGTGTATTTGCTAATAAGGAAAGGAGGGTCCAGGGCTTGCTATTCAGACACCTTGCTCATGCTGCTCCTGCCCAACATATTCTTTAAAAGACATACCTAATAATCCATTTATATGAATAACTGCCTCCCATCTTTCATTCTTAAATTATATTGTTAAATATAAATTTCAAGAAATGTTTTTTTATTTAATATATTTTATAATCTATCTATACTGTGTGTTCTGTACAGTGATTCATCAATGATATGTGTCCAGAGAAAACAAAGAGCAACGTAATTTTTAAACATCTTAATTACCATTTTCAGTCAACCAAAATAGCATTGACAAAGAAAGTATAAACACAGTAGCTGCACCTGTTTTTGCTAAAGAAAGCTATTTTCTCCTATAAAGAGCTCAACAGAACGTCCAGAATAACAAAAAGGAAAAACCAAAAAAAAAAAAAAAACCAAACAGTATCAGTAGTTGCATAAAGATAGCCATGAAGGGTGGGAGGCCATCTGATTTCCTTTCCTAAGTAGGTTTCCATTATTTTCCTTGTTACTCACATCCTCCCTGCCTATTTTGGCAAAAACCATTCTTATATGTGTTCCGTTTAGGGCTTAAGATAAAATGGGTTTCCCTTTTGCAGTATACACTAATAAAAAGTCATGAGAAAATCTAATGGAGGGGCAAGAAAGAAAATCACTCTTTCCAGTGGTTTAGATTTAAATCTAATTTCAAAGTTGTTCCCACAAACTGCTAGGTAGGAGCTCTACTCCATAGGTCCTTTAACCTACTTACAGTCCACTCACAACTGAGGGTGTTCACCATAGAAACGGATCACTGTGATGTTATTCTAGTGAGTTGGTGGATATTAAACAATAATGATAAATTATTTGAGTACAAGAACTTGTGTGAGAGAGATCTCCATGTTTCTTTCTTGTTGTGCTGAACACAATGGCTTTAAAATCTTTCCAGTGAAGCTAAACCAATATAGCACCTATAATTATTACCTTAAAGGTCCAGATGGAGGACTAGGCACAGTCAGTGGAGTCACTCCAAACACCAGCACTTAATGGGCCAGCAAAGGGAAATATTTTCTCATGGTGAATAAACCGTCTTTGCAAATAATATACTGTGATTCTTTTTAATTTGGTTTCGTTAAATTTGACTTTTATTCTAGCAAAGAGTTGGCATCATCTATGAGGTAGTCATTAGTTGTATGTCAAATATCAGCCATTTACATTTATACAACATCACTTTTTTAGCTGAGAAAGCAGAGTTTTTACAATACTTTTTAAAGTTTCCTTTATAAATCTTTTCCTATCTTATAGTGTGAGACAAAGTAAAACTTCAGAATGAATATCCATCTCCTCTGATTCAACAGATGTCCTCCTTTTAAATTTTTTTTTTTTTTTAACGTTTATTTATTTTTGGGACAGAGAGAGACAGAGCATGAACGGGGGAGGGGCAGAGAGAGAGGGAGACACAGAATCGGAAACAGGCTCCAGGCTCTGAGCCATCAGCCCAGAGCCTGACGCGGGGCTCGAACTCACGGACCACGAGATCATGACCTGGCTGAAGTCGGACGCTTAACCGACTGCGCCACCCAGGCGCCCCCAGATGTCCTCCTTTAAAGCCATGGGCTAATCCAAGTTATTTACTGCAATCTGACAAGAGCCTTCTTCAAATTAGAGAGGAGGTGTGAGCATGGCTCTGTGGCTATGGAAGGAAATGCCACATTCTGAAGAGGTTTATAATGAAGTAACTCATGCTATTAGGGATTTACTTTAAGTACAGCAAGTTAAAAAAAAAAATAAAGGGATAAAAAAGCAAATGTGGCAAAATATACAAAGGTTCTTTATTCTATTTACTATTTTTTTTAATAAAGGAGGAATTGATGTTATTTCTTTTTAAAAAGTATTTGTTATTGAGAGAGAGACAGAGAGACAGAGAGAGAGAGACAGAGAGAGACAGAGAGGGTGCGCACATAAGTAGGGGAGGGGAAGAGAGAAGAGGGAGACACAGAATCCAAAGCCAGCTTCAGGCTCTGAGCCATCAGCACACAGCCAGATGCGGGGCTTGAACTCACAAACCGTGAGATCATGACCTGAGCTGAAGTCAGACGCTCAACAGACTGAGCCACCCAGGCACCCCTCTATTTATTTTTGATATGCTACTGCTTTTTTCCTAATCAAAGTTTAAAAACTACCTAATTAAAAAAACTCTACAGGATTATTTATCACTTAGAATACCGGGGAATTAGCAAATCTTCTTGAGTTCCATCTTGGTACTTCAATCATAACCTTTCACTTAAAAAGTAAACGAATAATTACGGTTGTCAACTGACTAATGTGTTAAAGTTTTCATTAGTATCTATGCTAGTCTCTTTTTCATCAATTACTATCTTTGAAAAGATGTCATATAGTAACGATGTAAAATTTGTAGTTTGTAAATTCTTTGAACTACATCAATTAAAAGGCCTGCACTGACCTTTAATGACCCTGCTACACTACCTACCCCAGTCCTGACTACACTCTCCTCCAAATGGGAAATAAGCGTCATATGTTTTGCAAAGTGTGTACATAAAAACAAAAGGTACGATGGGTACTTTCAGTGATTTTTCTCGTTGCTGTCCCCCTTGGGGCACCAGCAGGATTTAAAGGTGGTGTACAAACACTGCTGGACTTGGGATCACCGATCACATCAGCAGATGCCACAGATCAGATCAGAACGAACCACATGATGTGGAAAATTTCCTTTCAGCTGCCAAGAAGAGGCTTGGGATCTACCCTTTGTATGCAAAAGCAAAAAGAATACACCTTCCCTCTTCCTAGGTCAAAAAACACAAAAGCAACAAAATGATAACACACCAGAGCAGAGGGTAGAGGACATGATGTCGCCCCACTTATATTTGCTATTTAATTATTTAAGACCTCCTTCTTTGGGGGCGCCTGGGTGGCTCAGTTGGTTAAGTGTCCAAATTCGGCTCAGGTCCTGATCTCAACAGTCTGTGAGTTCGAGCCCCGCATTGGGCTCTGTGCCGACAGTTCAGAGCCTAGGGCCTACTTTGGATTCTGTGTCTCCCTTTCTCTCTGCCCCTCCTCTGCTCATGCTCTCTCTCTCAAAAATATATGAAACATTAAAAAAAAGAGACCTCCTTCTTTTAAAAAGAGTTTTAGTGTTTATAAACAAATATTACCTCTAGTCATGGAAAACTAAGCCTAGACATTTAGTAAAAAGATGTATTAGGTGAAGAAATCTCATTTCACACAAACAACTGCCTTCTTTTAAAAATTTGTTTTTCCAACGTTTATTGATTTTTGAGACAGAGAGAGACAGAGCATGAACGGGGGAGGGGCAGAGAGAGAGGGAGACACAGAATCGGAAACAGGCTCCAGGCTCCGAGCTGTCAGCACAGGGCCCGACGCGGGGCTCAAACTCACGGACCGCGAGATCATGACCTGAGCCGAAGTCGGACGCTTAACCGACTGAGCCACCCAGGCGCCCCCAAACAACTGCCTTCTAAACAAGGACAATTTCTACTGAATATTCTTTTAAATAGAGAGGACTCCTTTATGTGGATATTAAAATATAATCATGATTACAAAAATTCGGCTCACCTACATTTTTGTATCTACTACATGAAGTGAAGTATACCTGTATTTCATTAGGACTGTGAACATCTGGAGCAAATACTTGACATATTCCAGCTATGTGACAAATATTTTTTTCCTAACAAAACACTCCAAAGGAGAAACCACTGGTTATTTATTGTAATTGAAGGTCAAGTATAATATGTATCCACTGAAATCATAGTTTTCACTTGTAAGACTGTGGCTATGCAGACCTTCCTCGACTTACCCCCACCCCCACCCCAGGGGGTATGCATTCCTATAAACCCATCATAAGTTGAACATATCCTGAGTCGAAAATGCATATAATACAACTCACCTATTGGACATCATACCTTAGCCTGTGATGTTGTATCTTAAACGTGCTCAGAACACTTATACTACTTCACAGTTGAGCAAAATCATCTAACACAAAACTTATTTTATAACGGAGTGTTGAATCTCTGTACTTTATTCAACACTGTACTGAAAGGAAAGCCAGAATGGCCGTACGAGTGCAGAAGGGCTGCCAGCATTATCAGTCACCCGCCCTTGTGACTGAACGGCTGGCTAACTGGGAGCCACAGCTCCTGCGCGGCAGCAGCAGGAGAGGGCTGCACTAGCCCGGGAAAAATTAAAATTTTTAATTCAAAATTTGAAATATGGTTTCTACTGAATGCATATCGCCTTTGCAATATTATAAAGTCAAAATTAGAGAAAGACAGGTATCATATGATTTCGCTCATATGTGGAATTTAAGAAACACAACAGATGAACATAGGGGAAGGGAAGGAAAAATAAGATAAAAACAGAGAGGGAGGCAAACCATAAGAGACTCTTCAATACAGAGGACAAACTGAGGGTTGCTGGAGGGGAGGTGGGTGGGGGTGGGGTTAAATGGGTGATGGGTATTAAAGAGGGCACTTGTTGGGATGACCACTGGGTATTACATGAAGGTATTATATGCCAGTGATGAATCACTGGGCTCTACTCCTGAAAGCAAGACTACACTGCATGTTAACTAACTTGAATTTAAATTAAAAAAACAAAAACAAAAACAGATGCAACACATAGGAACTATGTTAATGACAGAAGCTGTAAATAAAGATTTTTAACAAACAATCAAAGTATCGTAAGTCAAACTGTTTTAAGTTGGGGACCATCTGTATATACTCTGGAGAAGAAAATGTAGTTTTTTAAACATTTTTATCTTTTTTAAAGTTCATTTATTTTGAGAGAGAGAGAATGTGAGAGCAAGTGAGCACGAGCGGGGTAGAGGGAAGGACGGGGAAGACACAGAATCCCAAGCAGGCTCCATGCTCAGCAAGGAGCCTGATGTGGGGCTTGATCACATGACCATGAAATAATGACCTGAGCCAATATCAAGAGTCAGATGCATAATCGACTGAGCCATCCAGGCGTCCTGAAAATGTGTTTTTAAAGCTCTAGGTCTCTCCCCTTTATTGTATGGGACTGTGCTCATGATGTATTTTCTAAGTTCATGATCATCACACAATATCCTCTGCCATATAATTTAACCATGGTTTGTTATCTTTTGTTGTCTGGATAAACTCTATGAAGTAGTTAATTATATGTACTACCAAAACTGGTGAACAATAAGCATTTGACTTTATGGTTTTTTTAAAAAAAAAACACTGAATTGTGTCCTCATTAAAGGAAATGAGGCTTACAGTTTCCTTCTTGTGGCTATAAACATAATTTAGGATGTTCATCATGGATATACGTAACAGGCACACTAGATAAAGAGAAGAATTTCAGAATTACAACACAAAAAAGGCTGTTGGCTCAGGATATATAAAAACTGTCATTACTGTGGAGTAAGAGGGGCCAGACAGGACACAGGAAGAAAAGGGGGAAAGGAGTCTTAGGGCAGGTGATCTGTTAAGGTGCCGTCAGGTCTAGCCTGCTGACCTCAGGCAGCACAGCAGGGCACCAAGCCAGGAGACAGAAAGAGTCATCTTGCAAACGCTTTCATCCCAGGAGATCACGTGTATTTTCTTGGCAGGGTAGCCTAATATCTAACAATTCTCACCGAGCTGGATTTTCCATACCATGTGTTAGGATTAAACTGTCAATTCACATTCAGAAACTGCTTTGGATTGGAGTAGGAAGAATTCAGATATTAGGATCCCCATTCAAACTGCTTTTTTAAGGAGGGATAACCATATATCCTGAAAAATGAGAAAATAAAAAATGCCTGTATCTAATCAGCCAAAACTAATGAAATCTCCACACCAATACTGGCAGATGTGAAAACCCCTGCATAAAACAGTATTTTCTATATAAAACAGTATGAATGAAAACCTAATGCTGGGTGCTCCTGGGGCAGGATGTGCAGGGCAAACCAGGAATTTCTCTCATGCGTGTGTGTGGTAGTTGGGGATGGGAGGGAAGTGGCATTTCTTGGGCAAGGCCATGGACTTCACTGTCTCCAGGCACAGAGAGGAGAGAGGCTGGCAGTTCCACACAAAGCATTCTTCCCTCACTCCCTACTTGCCGAAGCTACTGCCCTGAGGACGCCTGGCTACAGGGAAGAATGAGGCGTGGTCCCTGCCCTCACATCTGGTAAGGAAGAAAACACCCAACCAACAGTTACTACAGAATGTGGAAAATGTTACAGAATGTGCTCTTGGCACACAGGAGGTGCTCCTGGAGCACCTGGCTAGCGAGCCAGACTGACTAACTCTGCCTGGGTGGGGAGCAGAGGAAAGGGCAGACTGTGAAGAGTCTTCAAGGATGGGTGGACCCTCCCTGGACAGACAAGGGGCAAGGGCAGAAGGAACATCATGTGCAAAGGCAAGAAAGCAATACGAATTCAGGAAACCAAAGTAGCCCACTGAGGCTAGTATGTAGGGGAACGGCGGCCAGAGAGAAGGCTACAGAGCTAAGAGAGGTCACATGATGGCCTGGATGCCTTCCCAAATCCCACTTAATTGACAGTAATGAGTGTGAAACTCTAACAGAGAGCTGGAGAGAGGAGGTCAGCAGGCAGAGAAGCCAACATCTAGAAACTGGACAGCAGATGGACACATGGTGAGTGACCAAACAGACCAGAGCAAGTAAAGGCCCAATCCCACAGCAAGTTACAAGATAAGGAGTAAGCTGATTTGTGCCATGGAAGCCAGAGACCCTTCCCCAGGTGGAGGTGAGGGTGGAAGTACGGAGAAAGAACAGGCAAAGTTTCACATGTCTTCTCCCATCCACACAGACAGCAGGTGCACATTGTCTGATCCCCTGGAGGGGCTAAATGGAAGCCCAGGGCGAGGGGCCAGACACACACACAGCTCAGGGGCCTACAGTAAAACACCAGCAACTCAAAGTGAGAAACGAGCCCACCGCAGTCACTAGGTAAGGTACGTGCAGAAGGACAGGCCCAGGCACTGCCTCGCAGTGAAGCCCATCACTTAGCAGCACCACCACCCCCGCACCCCAGTGTCCAGGTCATTTTTTAGTCTCCACCTCTAAAATATGAGATGACCAAAGACCACCCAGACATGTGAGAAAATCATCTAATATGAAAAAGCAGCCAAAACAAAGCCAGAAAGAACCTGAAGGAAAAAGATGGTGAAGAATACAGAGGGATACTTCAGAATCTCCAATTAATATCTTTATATTGTTTCATCCTCTGTGAAATATGAATATGATGCTATTTTTAATTTTCTTTTAATGTTTTATTTTATTTTTGAGAGAGAGAGACAGTGTGAGTGGGGGAGAGGCAGAGAGAGAGAGGGAGACACAGAACTTAGAGTGGGCTCCAGGCTCTGTGCTGTCAGCATAGCCCAATATGGGGCTGAACCCACGAACTGTGAGATCATGACCTGAGCCGAAGTCGGATGCTTAACCAACTGAGCCACCCATGCACCCCAATGCTCTTTTTTTTAAAGCACAACCAGAAAACAAAAAAGAGTTCTTAAAAAATTAAAAACACCATTAATTTTTTGAAGGTCAAAGAAAACTTGGAAGACATTGCCCAGAAAATAGCATAAGCAGGCAAAGAAAAGAAACTGGGAGAGAAAAGATATTAAAATCAGATCATCAATCTAGAAGGACAATATCTGAGTAGTAAGATATCCAGAAAGAGAAAATACCAAAGAGCTAAAAGAATGAGTTGCAAAGGGATTGCCATGTCCCAGCTAAACAAGGGAGGAGACATATAAACCAAATGTCTTAAAATTTCCAATACCCAGAAGACATGTTCCACCAAAAGAGGGTACCACCAAACCACAAAATAAAAGTGCATGATCCCGGAAATAGTGCATGATCCCATACCAGGGGAGACAAGGGAACCAACGCCCAGGGTACCTACTAGCTGTGCTGTTGGCGCGGGGGCCCAAGGGCCATGGGAGGAACAGCACCAGAAAACCATCTCCTGAGTGGTGGAATATATTCCGAAAGGTTTCTAATATTTTGGAGAGTGTAGGGATTAATCTGATTGGTACCCAGACAAATAAACAGTAAATAAGGCAACTTTACTAACTGTGGGCAAAGCCAAGGACTCACGAGGCAGCCATTCAACCTTGGTTGTATGTGCCAATTGTCTATGAATCCCATGTTCACCATGGAACACTGACCACCAACTGTGGAGACAGGAGCACGCAGGGAAGCGGGGCGTGGGAGAGAATAAGGCTGCGTACAGAAAGGGGTATTCCAAGACAACCAACTTCTCATTTTTCAGGTAGGAAGTTAGTAGAGAACACCTGAGGCTCAACAGTCAAGATCAGACAGAACAAGCCTTTAATTCAGAAATATGGAGAGAAACACAAAGAGTTAAAATAAAAAGTGCCTGCCACAGGGAGTGGGAATCCGGGAGCAGGAGTTAGGGAGTGGGAATCAGAGAGTGGGAAACGGGGAGTAGGAATCAGAGTGAGAAGCAGAGTAGGAATTGGGGAGTGGGAATCGGAGCGGGAGTCAGAAAGTTGAAACTGGAGTGGGACTCGGGGAGGGGAAATAGGGGAATAGGAATCAAAGTGTGAAGGATAGCACTGGGAACTAAAAGGTGCCTGTGTGTTTTAAACTTTTTTCATTATAAGTCTACTAGTACTATTTGACTTTTAAAAACTACAGCTCTTTGGGGCACCTGGGTGGCTCAGTCAGTTGAGCATCCAACTCGATTTGTGCTCAGGTCATGATCCCAGGGTCGTGGGATAGAGTCATGTGTCAGGCTCCGTGCTGACTGTGTGGAGCTTGCTTGGGATTCTTCCTCTCCCTCTGCCCTTCCCGTGCTTGTGTTCTCTAAAAAAATAAATAAGCAACAAAAACTACAGGTATTTAACAAAAGCTAGTAAACATAAAGTTAGAAAGGGACCAGATTGTATAGAGAGGAACCAGACTCATATGTTTATCTTATAGATTTTCCCTCAAAAACAAAATGTTAAGACACAAGCCCAAATTCGCATCTAACACAGGCAGAAGCAGAGTGGTCCTGCCCTCTCCTCCCAGGAGCCCCCTCCATCCCTTGCCCCAGGAAGGCAGCTCCACAGTCTGCAAGCTACTGCTACAGGCAAAGGGAGATCTTTAACTTCAACGACGAGGCAGCTGTGTCGTTCAGTCAGTTGAGTGTCCGACTTTGGCTCAGGTCATGATCTCGCGGTTCGTGAGTTCGAGCCCCTGCGTCAAGCTCTGTGCTGACAGCTCGGACCCTGGAGCCTGCTTCAGATTCTGTCTCCCTCTCTCTCTCTGCCCCTCCCCCACTCATGCTCTGTCTCTCAAAAGTAAGTCAATAAACAAACAAACAAACAAACAAACAATAACTTCAACAACCTGAAAAGTCACTCCTTCCCTTACCACACGGGAACCAGGAAGGAGGCAGCCCAGTGCGGCAGAAGCAGCCACCGAGGAACAGAGGGAACCAGCCAGGGAACAAAGCTGGAGAAGAGGGACAGTGGGAAGAACCTGTAAGTCACCAAATCGAGCAGTCCTGTTACAGAGTGCAAGGTGTGTGAGAGCTTAGACACCTGCACTTGAGCTGGTTTGAACATAACCATCTTTAACATGTAAATACAAATAAATCATCCCTGACACGGAAGTATTTAAGAAGTGGAATCACCAGGCCTTGGTGACCAAGAGGAGGCTGAAGCCAAGGAGGAGGGCAAGTCCAGTGTGAGTGGTCAGCAACAGAAGAGAGGGCAGGGAAGAAGACTGCCGTGCTAAGCGGGGCCCACGCTGGATTAAGTGGGGTCCAGGCAGGCAGCCAGCTCAGCGGGAGGGACAGACGGTGCACACAGAACGCAGCTCGGGGAGCCTGCATACTCAGGTGGGAGCTGACAGGCCGTGGCAGTGGGAGAAATCAGCCCAAAGGAGAGAAAAAGGGAAAAACGCCATGTTGGAGCCCTAGACAAGTGGACCAGGTGAGGAGGAGGAATGAGCACAGGAGGGCTTCCAGGAGCAGGGTGTGGGGGTGTGGATGTGACAACCCAGGCCTCGCTGTAGGCTGGGGGAGAGCAGTGTCCAGAAAGCATGAGCGAGGCCTGGAAATGCGGACTGGGGTCACAGACGCCTCGGTCAGAGTTGGAGAGGACAGTGTGGGAGGGGGCAAAGTGAAGCCCCAGGCTGCTTGGAGGACAGGCTTCACGTGGGGCAAGGATTCTGTGGCTCTGGGGGCCTGGGGAGAGAGACAGCTCTGTCAGAGCAGAAAGCAGGAGCAGCTGGAAAGAAAGGCCAACAGTCGAGGACTGAGATCCCTGAAAAGGACCACCGAGTCAGGGAGGAAGCTGCAAGGCCCGGACGACCCACATGCATTTGTATGTTATCCTGGCACAGAGGTCATGCTAATCCACTCTGGATCATTCCAATTTTAGTATGTGTGCTGCCGAAGTGGGCACTAGATGAACTACATGGCATCTGATCTGGGGACTGCACTGTGAGTGACAACGAGTACTGCTAACTTCCCTAACATGTACACAGTTTCCATGCCTTGGGATCCCCTTAAAATAAATCCAAATGGTTCACACATCAAACTACAGGAGCTGTGGTAGAGAAGGGAGACCCAGAAAGAGAAAAACGAACCACTAGCCTGAAAAGTAGTTCTCTGCAGGCCTCCTTGTGCCCATGGCAGAGGGGTTCTGGGGAGCTTTCTTCTTGTGAGGTGTTCTCCCAAGAGGGGTGGGAGCTAGAGCTTTCTTCCTGTAGTTTAGGTGTGCCCTTTCACTCAGAACAGGAACCACAAAACTCTTCCTCATCCAACCTAAATTCCTGAGATGAGAGTCTGAGGATTTTTCCTTCCATCCCATCTTCCATGGACACAGATCCACCGGATGTTCACTGTTCTAGGAGAGCCTAGCTCATGCCCACACACACTGGATCACGTGCTGGCATCTCCACCTTTCCTGATGGAAATGTACCTCAACTTCTCAACAACTTTTTCTGGTTCAAAGGCTCTCAAAGTGAACTCATGTTCACCTAAGACTCAAAGAATACAGGATGGATACATGTGAGTGTGTATGTTTCAAAGCAGTTTCCTGTATCAAGAGGCATGGTGTTCCCCTAGACCCCTGGAGAATGTACAGGGGACCAAGCATCCTCCTCCTACAGCACTCTGTTGTGATGCTGGGTGTTTCTTAGTAATGGCAAAAGCTTCACTGCTGCATTATTCTTGACCAACTTGGGACCCACAGATATTTTTTCCCCATATTTATATTTATTTCTCTGACATTTTCTATTTACACCATTTGTTGTTTCTCCCAAGCCCTACAAATACTGTTCTATTTATAAATACATCTCAAGTTTATCAAGCTGAATTTATGTGTCTTTTCTGTGAATTTTCTATTCTTCAAAATATTTTTTGACAACTCATATTTTTTATAAGGCCGTTAAGAACCGAATGTTTGTATCCTACTCAAAATTCATATACTGAAGGCTTAATCTCTAATGTGACAGTATTTGGAGACACAGCCTGTAAAAAGGTAAGGTAATTAAGGTTAAATGAGGTCATAGGGATAGGGCCGAAAACCAGTGGGACTGGTGTCCTTATACAAAAAGGAAGAGATACCAGGGATGAGCATACACAAGAAAGGTCACATGAGGTCACAGAAAGATGGTGGCCACCTGCAAGCCAAGGAGAGAGGCTTCATGAGAAACCAGACCTGCCAACGCCTGATCTTGAACTTCCATCCTCTGGAACTCTGAGAGAGAAATGTCTGTTGCTTAAGCCCTCCAGCCAGCAGAATTGTTACAACAGCCTGAGGAGACTAAGACAGTCTTTACCTACTATATAAACTACAAGTAGGATCATATTTCCTTCTTGCAATTTAATGGAAGATAAATTTTAGCCTAAAATGAAACACATCACTTGGGGAAAAAAAAATCGCTGTAAGTATAAATGAAATTAAGAACATGCTATGAAAAACTAGTCTTGTTTTTACAAAGGTTCCATCAGAATCAGCAACCCTCAGTGGGATAACATGACATTATACACTTCTTAATGTGGCTCAGTGTAAATGATAAGGTATCACCTATTAACTATTCTTACCAAAACTATTTAATCCAAATTTAATCTCAACCTAACTTCCCATTGACAGAAAATACAGAGGCCAGTAGAAATTAAATGATACTATGGGTAAACAACTGTGCAAGTCCAGAGTGTGGAATATTCTACAAGGTAACCACACTAAACTTGTTAGAAAGGCAATGTCATTTAAAAAAGAAAAAAAGAGGAAACTTTTCTAGACTCAAGACATAATAAACAATTGCTGTATACAACTTAGATCTTGGTTCTAAATAACAAAAAAAAAATAAATTAAAAAAAAAGGAAAAAAACCTACAAAACTCATTCTTGTAACAATTGGAGAGCTATGAAGAGCGCCTGGGTACCAGCTAACATCACTGCTAATTTCCTGGGGGTTAAAATGTAGGAGAATGAACTTATTCTTAGGACAAGCATATTGAAATGTTTTGGGGTGACGTGTCATAATGTCTATAACTGATGTTCAAAAACAGTACTACAAAAAATGTGTGCATGTATGAAGAGAGAGGGAGAATGGAAGGCAAGCAGAGGAAGAGGAGGAGAGCATACATAAATATGGCAAAATATTAGTTGCTGAATTTAAGGCAAGTATATTCTCTCAATTTTCTGTAATGTTTGAATATATGAATAACAGAAAGCCAGGAAGGATTATCCCAAAGGTCACCTCTAAACTGTCTAGATCAGGATGTAAAGGGGTCAGTTCATGAATGGAATCCTATGAACTCCCACCCAACATTCTATGCAAAGTGACACATATAATCATGTTATGTGCACATGCACATTTTTCCAGGAAAAGGGTTGCCAATTTCCATCTAGGATTTAGTCTATAAACCCCAAAAGTGTTGGGCACCTGAGTGGCTCAGTCAGTTAAGTGTCCGACTCTTGGTTTCAGCTTGGGTCATCATCTCACACCTCATGAGTTCAAGCCCCACGTTGGGCTCTGTGCTGACAGCGTGGAGCCTGCTTGGGATTCTCTCCCTCTCCTTCTCCCTCTCTCTCTACCCCTCCCCTGCTCATGCTCTCTCTGTCCCTTTCAAAAATAAACAAACATTAAAACACACACACACACACACACACACACACACACACATATATATAAAAAGAAAAATACACAAGTAGGAAAACAGCTAGACTCTTATCTAACTCACTTGTCAAATAGTACTCCTTTTATTTTAAAAAGTTAGGAAGCAGCCTAAAATCCTGTATGATTAGAACTATCTCAAGATGTGAGGAGGCAGCTTCATCCTGGATGGTGTTTTACTCTACATGAAGTGCAGGAGGTTCTCCAGGAGAAGGGAAGACACACCCTGAGTTGGAGGAGGCAGAGCTTTAAACACCAACTCCCAATGTAAGAGCTCAGGACACTACATTACAAATTGTCTTTTTTCATTAATAATTTTCAAACCGAGCAAGAGATATGAAAGAGTGACAAACATGGAGGAAGGAATTTTATTTTTCCATGTCTCAGTTCAAATGTGATTGATGGAGTACCCCATATATCTCTTCGCCCTTTTCAATTCTTACAAGGACCCTTGTTGCTTCAGTGGTCTGCATCCTTTCTGAGAGGTAGCAAGTACAGCACTGTCCTGAGTGAAATCCCACCCATCAGGCCAAATACAGAACCGGTAAACGCAATCCTTCAGAGAGAGCTTGTGGACCAGGAGACCAAACACGGGCCTAAGTCACGCTCTGGTCCTACAGACAGGTCTACAGAGCCAAGCCCAAGTGTCTTAGCCTGGCTTCAAACTGCAGTCCATGGGGCGCCTGGGTGGCTCGGTTGGTTAAGCATCCGACTTGAGCTCAGGTCTTGATCTCCTGGTTCATGAGTTTGAGCCCCATGTGGGGCTCTGTGCTGACACAGCTCAGAGCCTGGAACCTGCTTTGGATTCTGTCTCCCTCTCTCTCTGCCCCTCCCCCACTCATGTTTTCTTTCTCTCTCTCTTTCTCAAAAATAAACAAACATTAAAAAAAATTAAAACTGTAGCCCAGCTGCCCCCTTCATGCCCACGACACCATGCTGCCTGCTACACAGGTAACTTTGTCAGGACAGAGCACAGGATGTTTGTGGGTCTGTCTCATCTGGCCCCCACCATCTCAAAGGCAGGTGCCAAGTCTCACCCACCGTGTCCCCAGCATGTCTGGGTCCTGTGACTGTCACATTCCCTGTATGCTGTATGTTAGGGATACTGGCAGACACAGCTCATCAGGGGACTATGACATGAGCCTCCCAGGTTCCACCCCTATAGGCAAGGGAAGAATGCAAAGCCAAGACTTCCACTTACATATTTTTAAGTACTTTCACATCTGTTCCCTCATTTGATCATTACAAAAGCCCTGGGAAACAGGCAGGAAATAATTCACCACCCCCCTACCCTGAACAGAGGAGGAGAGGTGCAGGGAGGGGTGTCTGTGCAAGGCTGCTGAGTGGGCTGCAGCAGGCTTCTTCAGCTGATTCCAGGAGCAGTAAAAACCTACAAAACCACAAGGGCACAATAAATTCAAGTGCTTCATACAGACACACACATATGCCTCTGGATAATTAGGAGACTGGTGGGGGGGGGGCGTGGAAGAAATGTGTTGAAACTATTTCTTTGTAGCTCCCATAATAGTCATTTTGAGAAGAAAGAAAAAAATATTGACCATTTTTATTTGAAAAAAAAAAAAAACGGAAGCAAGAAATGTTTAGTGATTAGTAGAGAGCAATTCAGTTAAAAAAAAAAAGAACGAAAAGAAATAAGACTCAAAACTGAAAGTTATCGTTCCTTATTATACTAATGCTTGCTTTTATCAACATTAAACTAAAATCTCTGCTATGAAATGTCCTGGCACTTTATGGATTTTGCTGTATTTGGAAAACACAAGCTTTGTATTTACAAAGCTTTTCCCTTTTGCTGGAAGCCGAGCTATCCCAGCCTGAGTGGCAGGGCCCTGGCTGTGGACGGATTGGTGACTGCAGGGCAGCCCAGCGACAGTGACGCTTCTTGTACTCCTGCTTTTAGGTAATGTGGCCTTATTAAAGTACCTGGGGTATTGTCTGTTGGGGAATTGCCCTCGGCAGGCCCTCTGGGAAAAGAACCATTAGGGAAGAAAATGAGGTTCCGCAAGAAATCGTGCGGCCTTACGTTTAGCCCTTGCCATCCCCTATGGAGACTCCTCTACTTACAGGAAGGATAGTCTCATGCATTTGCCAGCAAAGAGGGACTATAAAGGAGAGACATATGGATTTGAAAGCCTCACTCCGGCAACTAAGGAGTGTATCTCTGGGCACGGGTGACTTCAACCCCTAGGCCCACCTGGCCCCCGGAGGCATTCCAGATGATGACTGAACCTAGTCGGTTAAGGTATAGAATGGTTCATTAATTCCTAGGTGCACTGTCTCTCTGAGAATGTATGAGGCATAGGTTTCTAAGGCTTTTTCGGCCCCTTTCTGACACCTCGGACCGAGGCAAACACATTGTTCTGGCCTCATGTGGTTAGGAGGTCATGTCCCTGTAACTGTTCCACTTGAGGTGTTGAGAAACGGAGGGCCTTTCACGAGAACAGCAAAGCAAATGCTTTGTAGATTATAAACACAGATGCATAATGGAATAATGTAAGAAATTAATCAATAATCAAAGGGTATGCGGGAAAATTAGGGGGGAATCGCCATGTTATTTCTTAAAGGTTGATTACACAGAGGAACATTTTCAAAGTTAGGTAATGTTAGAAAAACATAGATGACATATGCCACAGGGAAATCACTAGCAAATATAATGCCAAGTTTGCTACAATAAATCGGCCAGTTCAACACACTGCTGTTGTCTGTGTCCATTTTTATTTTTTGTTTTTATTTGAGTTTTATTTTCACCAATGCCGTTCTTCCTTCGGGAACCCCTGGTTGCTGGAGCTGACCTCCGGCACCATTTGTAAAAAATAAATTATTATTATTTTTTATTTAAAAATGAATTATCAGAGGTGCCTCACTGTCTCAGTCAGTTAAGTGTCTGTTCTTGATTTCGGCTCAGGTCAGGATCTCACATCGGGCTCTGTCCTGACAGTGCAGAGCCTGCTTGGGATCCTCCCTCTTCTCTCTCTTTGCCCCTTTCCCGCTCGTGTGCACGTACATGCCCTCACTCTCAAAATGAAATAAACGTTAAAAAAATGAATTATCAATATACAATTTTATTAGGTTATTCTATATTATTTTATCTTGAAAGTAAAACAGATACATTAAAGAAAATTTTAAAATGGGTTTTAAAACGAATTTTAGAAAATGACCCCAAAGCTCATCACTATAAAACAACCTACCTGTGGTGTGTTTTGTTTCCTTTCAGGTCTTTTAAGTAAATGGATGGGTTTCTTTTGGTTGTTTAATGACGTGATAATCTTATACCACATACACCATTTCATATCCTGATTTTTCCCCTCAACATTATATCATAAGAACTCTTCCAGATTATTACACTGTCTTTGTAACCACAATCCATAATTTCCTGAACTTAAACTGTATAATCCTTTAAGTGGTAATACCAGTTTACTTTTTATTTTTAGACAAGTAGGCTGTTGCCAAATTTTAACTATCACAAATAATGTTTTAATGACTGTAACTTTTATTTTTTTCCTTTTTGTTTTTAGATAAATTCCTAAAGTATATTACCAGGTCAAAGTGGACAATAATTTTTTTAGACTTCTGACATATTCTGCCAAATTCCTTCCCTAAAGGTAATAGACATTATTACCAGCAATGGTAAGAATCCTTTAACTGAACTCTTATCATTAACCAGGAAATCACCTGTACCATTTTATTATTTTTTTGCTAATAAGTGAAACTATTTCCTATGTTGTTTTGCATTTTTTTCCTGAAAATGTATATTTTTCCACCATATGATTACTGACTAGTTGAACTTCTTTTGTGAATCATTATGCCCATTATCCATTTACCAACTGGCTATTTACACAGATTTAAAAGTACATCTGGGGGCGCCTGGTCGGCTCAGTTTGTTAAACGTCAACTTCAGCTCAGGTCATGAGCTCATGCTTTGTGAGTTTGCGCCCCGCGTTGGGCTCTCTGCTGACAGCTTGGAGCTTGGAGCCTGCTTCGGATTCTGTGTCTCCCTCTCTCTCTCTGCCCCTCCCCTGCTCTTGCTCTCTCTTCCCTCCCTCTCTCAAGAATAAATAAAAACATTAAAAAGTACATCTGTATGAATATTTTCCATAATTAAAATGTTTCCCACCATTTGGTGGGAAATATTATTTCTCCCATCTATGGTTCACTTAAAGTTTTAATTTTTACCTGGACACATTCACTGTTGTTTACCTTCGTGATTCTTTAAGAGGCTTCTGAGTCAGCTTCCCCCTCCCCATTCCCTTCCCTATATGACTGTATGCAATCAATTCATTTCCTCCTCAGCTCACATGGTTTTAACATTCCTTACACACCCATAATCAAGAGGCTTTACCTGTTGGTCATCAGGAGTCCATATGCCACATGTGATTTGACTCTCCAGGTTTATCTCAGATGACCAGTGTCTTTGTCCGCTGACAGAACCAACCAGGACAAACCCATCTCGATATGAAATAAGTGCTTGAGTTCCATCGTGGCTCCATGTGAAATCACTCACCTTTGAGACACACATAGACACGATGTCAATTAATCTGAAAGGGAAAGCACTTTTAGCAAAGGCTATAGTCATTAACTTAGCCTTTGGCTAAGAGTTAGATGGTCTTAAAGAGAACAGTGCATAAATACATCATATGTACTGTAACACTAACATATAATACAAAAGACCTCATTTGAAAAGCAAGTGTCAGTGAAGAGCTAAGTGTTTCACACATGTTAATTCTTCAAGCTTTGTTCATGGGAGGGATTATCATGCCCATTTTCCAGAGAAAACAGACACAGAGGGGATAAGTAACTTATCCTTGATCATACACAAGGTGAATGGCAGTGTTAAGGATGACCCAGGGTTGTATGGATCCAGTGTCCTTGCTTTTTACCATTGTTCTATGGTCTCCCACCTCTGGTAACAGATTTGCCATTAGTGTCTCTGGGTCACCTATCAAAATAGGAAAGTTCTCAGTTTTTGGTTATATACCGTCCTCAGCCTTGCTAATAATATTCCCTTAATCAAAATGAAAAAATAACTTAGGGGTGCCTGGGTGGCTCAGTCGGCTGAGCATCTGACTCTTGATTTTGCCTCAGGTCACGATCCCAGGGTCATGGGATCAAACCCTGTATTGGACTCCACGCTAAGCGTGGATCTGCTTAAGATTCTCTGTCTTTCCCTCTACCCCTCTCCCTTGCTCATGCTCTCTAGAGACTCTCTCTAAAGTAAAAAAATAATGATAATTTAACTGGAAAAATTACACATACTTGGGTGTTGTTTGATGCGTTCATTGTATTTATTCAAATAAGCCCATTTAAAAAATCTTTTAATCTATTAATGAAGTAAATTGCTTCTACTGACTTCCTCAAATTATACTACCCTTGCATGCCTACAACTAGCCCAACCTGGAGATGAAGTATTGTCTTTGATACACACAGTTGAAGTTGATTTACTGATGAGTTCAGAATTTCTACAGCTGTATTCATGAGTGAAACAAACTTATGATTTCCTTTTGATAATGTCTTTGTATCTGGATTTCTCAAAGTTATGTTGATCTCTCAGAATGAGTTGGACAGTAAGTACTCCTTCCTTTTCCACTGCCTGGAACAATTTATATAAACTGGGATAACCTATTGCATGAAAGTTGGGTATAACATGCCTATGCATCTGAATTTTTTTGTGGAAAGATTTTTAACCATTGCTTCAATGTACTCAGTAGTTTTAGTACAAGTCAAGCTGTTAAGCTTTTTATTTCCTCTTGAGTCAGTTCTATTGAATTACTAAAAAAAATTTTTCCAGTTCATGTAAGTTTTCCAAATTGTTGGCAAGTAGCTGCTGATAGTATTTATTATCTTTTTAAAAATCAACTTCATTGAGCTATAATTTGTATACATTAAATAAAGTTCTCAGCAGTCAGTCTCCTATGCTCATCCTTGGTTCAAGGCAACCAGTGATCTAATTTCTCTCACTAGTTGCTTCTTCTTGAATTTTACGTGAAGGGAACTGTATAGTATGCTCACTTTTGTGTATGGCTGCCTTTACTCAGTACAATAGTTTAAGAGTATTCTAAATCCTTGTGTGCATCGGCAGTTCATTCCTTTTCATGAAGAGTAGTATTTCATTATATAAATATACCACAACTTATTTATCCACCCAAATTGCCAGGCATTTAGCTTGCTTCCAGTATTTGGCTACTATAAAACTGCTATGAACATGCATGTGTAAGACCTTTGGTAGATGTGTGGTTTCATTTCTCCTGAGTGAATACCTGAGAGTGGAATTAATTGCTAGATCATATGGTAAGCATGTTTAAATGCATAAGAAATTACTAAATTATTTTCCAAAGTGGTTATGCCATTTTACACTCCCTGCAACAGTGTATGAGAGCATTAGTAGGTTCGCTCCTCACCAGCACATGGTGTTGTCAGTCTCTTTTGTTTTAGCTATTCTAGTAAGTATGCAGTGGTAGGACACTGTTCCTAATTTGCATTTCTCCAATGTAGTCATGGTGAGTATCATTTCATGTTCTTATTGATCATTTGCACATCATCTTTAGGGACATGTCTGTTCAAATTCCTTGCTATGTGTACGTATTCCCCATCCACTCATACATATGTGCTATGTGTATGTATGAATACTCACATAGATGTATACAATATGTCTACATACATATGGATATATATAAGCTTCCAACCTTATTTTGTTATAAAAATTCTATATACAATCCTTTATAAGATATGTGTGCTGAAAATAATTTCTCTTACTCTGTGGCTTGCCTTTTCATTTGCTTAATGGTATCTTTCAAAAAGTGAAAATCTTAAATTTTGATGAAGTCCAGTGTCAATTTTTTTTTTCTTTCATGGTTCATGCTTTTTGTGTCCAATCCATTGAATCTTTACTTAATCCAAGGTTTCAAACCCAAGGTTTACAGAGAAGTTTAGTTTTTACATTTATATCTGTGATTTACTTACAGTTAATTTTTATGTAGAGTATGAGGTCAGAATCAAGGTGGTTTTTTGTTTTGTTTTGTTTTTGTTTTTAAATACAGATATGCAATTGTTTCAGCACCATTTGTGAAAAAGAAAATTCCCCAGATGTTACCTAGACTTACTGCGGTGATCCTTTCACAATACAGTTGACCTCTGAACAACTAAGAGCTTAGGGGTTGCTGATGCCCTGCAAAGCTGAAACTCCATGTGTAACTTTGACTTCCCCCAAACTTAGCTACTAATAGCCTACTATGGACCAGAAGCCTTATCAATAGCAAAAGCAGTCAATTAATACATATTTTGTATGTTTTACCTATTATATACTGTATTTTTGTAATCTAGTGAGCTAGAGAAAATGTTATTAACCAAATCATAAGGAACAGAAAATACATTTAAAGTACCATATATTTTTTTCTTTTTAAAGTTTTTATTTAAATTCCAATTAGTTTACATACAGTGTAATATTAGTTTCCAGTGTAGAATTTAGTGATTCATGTAGATTCTGGTGTAGAATAAGTGATTCACTTATATACAACACCCAGTGCTTATCACAACAAGTGCCCTCCGTAATACCCATCACCAATTTAACCCATCCCCTTTCCCACCTCCCCTCCAGCAACCCTCAGTTTGTTCTCTATAGTTAAGAGTCTGCTTTCAGGTTTGCCTCTCTTTTTTATTCCCCCTATTCCATCTGTTTTGTTTCTTAAATTCCACATATGATTAAAATCATATGGTATTTGTCTTTCTTTGATGGATTTATTTCACTTAGCACAATGTACTCTAGTTCCATCTATGTTTTTGCAAATGGTAATGGTAAATGAGTAGTATTCCACTGTGTGTGTGGAATATATATACACACACACACATATATATACATATACATATATATGTATGCATATTATACATATGTATATATACACACACACACACTCCACATCTTCTTTATTCATTCACCATGCAACGGACATTTGGGCTCTTTCCATAATTTGGCTATTGTTGATAGTGCTGCTATAAACATTGGGGTGTACGTATCCCTTTTAATCAGTATTTTTGTATCCTTTAGGCAAATACCTACTCGTGCAATTGCTGGACTGTAGGGTAGACCTATTTGTAACTTAAAAAAATTTTTTTTAACGTTTATTCACTTTTGAGAGACAGAGAGAGACAGAGCATGAGTGGAGGAGGCGCAGATAGAGCGAGACACAGAATCTGAAGCAGGCTCCAGGCTCTGAGCTGTCAGCACAGAGCCTGACGTAGGGTTCAAACCCATGAACCATGAGATTGTGACCTGACCTGAAGTCAGACATTTAACCAACTGAGCCACCCAGGCACCCCTATTTTTAACTTTCTGAGGAATCTTCACACTGTTTTCCAGACTGGCCTCACCAGTTTACATTCCATCCAAGAGTGTAGGAAGGTTCCCCTTTATCCACATCCTCACCAACACCTGTTGTTTTCTGTATTGTTAATTTTAGCCATTCTGACAGGTGTGAGGTGATATCTCATTGTAGTTTTGGCTTGCTTTTCCATGATAATAAGTGATGTTGAGCATCTTTTCATGTGTCTGTTAGCCATCTGGATGTCTTCTTTGGAGAAGTGTCTATTCATGTCTTTTGCCCATTTCTTCACTGGATTATTTGTTTTTTGGGTGTTGAGTGTGATAAGTTCTTTATTTATATTTATATTTTGGATACTAACCCTTAATCAGATGTCATTTGCAAATATATTCACCCATTCTGAAGCCTTTTAGTTTTGTTGATCATTTCCTTCACTGTGCAGAAGCTTTTTATATTGATGAAGTCCCAATAGTTCACTTTTGCTTCTGCTTCCCTTGCCTCTGGTGATATGTCTAGTAAGGAGTTGCCCCAGCCAAGGTCAAAGGGCTTCTCCTCTAGGATTTTGATGTCCTCCTGTCTCACAGTTAGGTCTTTCATCTATTTTGGGTTTATTTTTGTGTATGGTGTAAGAAAGTGGTCCAGTTTCATTCTTCTGCATGTAGCTGCCCAGTTTTCCCAGCACCATTTGTTGAAGAGACTGTCTTTTCTCCACTGGATAGTCTTTCTTCTTCATCAAAGATTAGTTGACCATATAGTTACAGGTTCATTTCTGGGTTTTCTACTCTGTTCCATTGATCAATGTATGTTTTTATGCCAGAACCATACTGCCTTGATGACTACAGTTTTGAAGTGATGCCTCTGGCTTTTCTTTTCTCTTTCAAGATTGCTTTGCTATGTGGTTCCACACCAGTTTTAGGATGGTTTGTTCTAGCTCTGTGAAAAATGGTTGTGGTATTTTGCTAGGGATTGCATTAAATGTGTAGAATGCATTGGGTAGTACAGACATTTTAACAATATTTGTTCTTCCAATTCATGAGCATGGAAAGTTTTTCCATTTCTTTCTATCATCTTCACTTTCTTTCATCAGTGTTTTATAATTTTTCAGAGTATAGATCTTTTTGCCTCTTTAGTTAGATTTATTCCTAGTTATATTAGGTTTTTGCTGCAATTGTAAATAGGATCAATTCCTTGATTTCCCTTTCTGCTGCTTCATCATTGGTGCATAGAAATGCAACAGGTTTCTGTAAAGATTTTGTATCCTGTGACATTACTGAACTCATGTATCAGTTCCAGCAATTTTGTGGTAGTGTCTTTTGGGTTTTCCATATAGAATATCATGTCATCTGCAAATAGTAAATGTTTGACATCTTCCTTGTCGATCTGGATGCCTTTTACTTCTTTTGTTGTCTGACTGCTGAGGCTAGGACTTCCAGTACTATATTAAATAACAATGGTGAGAGTGGACATCTGTCTTGTTCCTGACCTTAGGGAAAAACCTTCCAGGGTTTCCTCATTGAGGATGAGGATGTGGGTTTTTATTATGTTCCCTCTAAACCTACTTTGTTGAGTCTTTATCATGAATGGATATTGTACTTTGTCAAATGCTTTTCTGCATCTTTTGAGAGGATCATATGGTTCTTACCCTTACTTTTATTAATGCAAATCTTGAACCATCCTTGCAGCCAGGAATAAATCCCACTTGATCATGATGAATGATTCTTTTAATGTACTGTTGGATTCGATTTGCTAGTATTTTGTTGAGAATTTTTGCATCCATGTTCATCAGGGATGTTGGCCTGTAGTTTTCTTTTTTAGTGATGTCTTTGTCTGGTTGTGGAATCAGGATAATGCTGGCCTTACAGAATGAGTTTAGAAATTTTCCTTCCATTTATATTTTTTGGAATAGTTTGAGAAGAGCAGGTATTAACTCTTCTTTAAAAGTTTGGTAGAATTCCCTTGAAGCCATCTGGCCCTGGACTTTTGTTTGTTGGGGGATTTCTGATTACGGATTCAATTTCTTTACTGGTTATCAGTCTGTACAAGTTTTTTTTTATTTCTTCCAGTTTCACTTTTGGTTGCTTAGATTTCTAGAATTTATCCATTTTTTCCAGATTGTCCAATGTGTTGGCATATAATTTTTCATAATATTTTCTTATTGTATTTCTGTGTGGTTGGTTGTTATTTCTCTTTTCTCATTTGTGATTTCATTTATTTGGGTCCTTTCTCTTTTCTTTTTCATAAGACTGGCTTAGGGGTTTATCAGTTACATTAATTTTTTCAAAGAACCAGGTCTTGGTTTCATTGATTTGTTCCTCCATTTTTTTTTTTTTAAGTTTCTGTATCATTTGTTTCTGCTCTAATCTTTATTATTTACCTTCTGCTGGCTTTAGGCTTCATTTATTGTTCTTTTTCTAGTTCCGTTAGGTATAAGATTAGAATGTGTATTGAGAGTTTTCTTGCTTCTTGAGGTAGGACCATATTGCAATATACTTCCCTCTTAGGATTGCCTTTGCTGCATCCTAAAAGTTTTGGACTGTGGTGTTTTCATTATTCAAAGAACGATTGCTTGGGGCGCCTGGGTGGCGCAGTCGGTTAAGCGTCCGACTTCAGCCAGGTCACGATCTCGCGGTCCGGGAGTTCGAGCCCCGCGTCGGGCTCTGGGCTGATGGCTCGGAGCCTGGAGCCTGCTTCGGATTCTGTGTCTCCCTCTCTCTCTGCCCCTCCCCCGTTCATGCTCTGTCTCTCTCTGTCCCAAAAATAAATAAACGTTGAAAAAAAAAATTAAAAAAAAAAAAATAAAGAATGATTGCTTAACCCAATCACTCTTTAGTAGGATGTTCTTTAACCTCCATGTATTTATAATCTTTCCAATTTTTTTCTTGTAGTTGATTTCAAGTTTCATAGTGTTGTGGTCTGAAAATATGCATGGTATGATCTCAATCTTTCTGTACTTGTTGAGGGCTGATTTGTGATACAGTATGTGATCTATTCGGGAGAATGTCCCATGTGCACTCAAAAACAATGTGTATTCTGCTGCTTTAGGATGAAATGTTCTTAATGTATCCATTAAGTCCATCTGGTCCAGTGTGTTATTTGAAGTCATTGTTTCTTTGTTGATTTTCTGTTTAGATGATCTGTCCATTGCTATAAGTGGGGTGTTTAAGTCCCTACTATTATTGTATTATTATCAATGAATTCCTTTATGTTTGTTATTAAGTGTTTTATATATTTGGGTGCTTCCAAGTTGAGGTCATAAATATTTACAATTGTTAGATCTTCTTGTTGGATAGTCCCCTTTATTATGATCTAGTGCCCTTTTCCAACTCGTTACAGTCTGTTGGTTTTTAAGTTTATTTATTTACTTTTGAGAGAGAGAGTGAGAGAGGGAGGGAAGGAGGAAGGGAGAGGGAGAGAGAAAGCATAAGCAGGGAGGGGGAAGAGAGAAGGAGAGACAGAATCCCAAGCAGGCTCCATACCATCAGCACAAAGCCTGATGTAGGGCTTGAACTCAAGAAATGTGAGATCATGACCTGAGCCGAGATCAAGACTCGGACGCTTAACTAACTGCACCACCCAGGCACCCCAGTCTTTGGTTTAAATCTAGTTTGTTTGATGTAAGTATTGTTACTCTGGCTTTCTTTTGACATCCATTTGCATGATAAATATTTCTCCCTCCCCTCAAATGCACAGATGTCTTTAGGTCTCAAATCTCTTGTAGGCAGCATATAGTTGGGTCTTTTTTAAATTCATTCTGACACTCTTTACCTTTTGATTGGAGCATTTAGTCCATTTACATTCAGCATAATTATTGATATGTACTTAGAGCCATTTTATTACTTTTTTTGTTGCTGTTTCTGGAGATTTCCTCTGGTCCTTTCTTGTCTTTTGTCACTTTTGGTCTTTTCCCTCCCACTCAAAGCGTCTCCTTTAATATTTCCTCCAGGGATGGTTTAGTGGTCACAAACTCCTTTAGTTTTCATTTGTCTGGGAAACTCTTCATCTCTCCTTCCATCTTGAATGATAGTCTTGCTGGATAGGGTATTCTTGGCTGCAGATTTTTCCCATTCAGTGGGTTGAACTTCTGGTTTGCCAAGTTTCTGTGGAAAGATCTGCTGCCAATGTTATAGCACTTGCCTTGTGAGTAAGGGACTTCTTTTGTCTTGCTGCTTTTAGGACATTTTCTTTATCACTGTATTTTGCAAACTTAACTACAATATATCTCGGCATTAGCCTACTTTTGTTGATCTTGTTGGGAATTCTCTGTGCCTCCTGGATTTGGATGTCTGCTTCCTTCCCCAGGTTAGAGAGGTTTTCAGCTATGATTTCTTCAAAAAAAACTTCTGCCCCTTTTTCTCTCTTCTTCTTCTGGGACTCCTATGACACAAATGTTATTATGTTTGATGGAGTCATGGAGTTCCCTAAGTCAACTCTTGTGATCCACAGTTTTTCCTTCCCTCTTTTGTTCAGCTTCATTATTTTCCATAATTCTATCTTTTATATCACTTATTTGTTCTTCTGACTCTTCCATCCTTGTGGTCATTATATCTGGTCAGTTTCAAATCTTAGATGTTGCATCTTTCATTCCTGCCTGATTGTATCTTAGCTCTTTTATCTCTGCAGTAAGGCTCTCCCTGGTATCTTCCATACTCTTCTCAAGCCTGGTAGAGTATCCTTACGACTGTTACTTTAAATTCTGCATGAGGCATATTACTTAGATCTGTTTTGTTTACAGCTCTAGCTGTGACCTTTTCTTGTTCTTTCTTTTGGGATGAATTCCTCTGTCTTCGTATTTTGTCTAGGTCTCTGTCTTCTTTTTTGTGTTAGAAAAGCTCGTTATGTTCCCTATTCCTGAGAGTAATGGCTTTATGAAGAGGTCACGTAATGTCCAGGGCCTAACGCTTCAGGAAGTGTCTCTGGTGTGTGTTGCATGTAGTCTGCTGCTGCGTCTGGCTTCTCTATCCCTCAGGTCAGTCATCTACAGAGGCTCTCCTCTGTAGATGGGCAGTGTTTGGACTTTGGCCATAGTGTGGCCAGTCTGAACTAGGTGTGCCTGGTCTGTTTGTTAAATGAGACCTGATGCTACTTCTACTAGAACTGAAGCCTTGTAGATCTCTATGGTCAGAAGACATGATACAAGTGGGGGTTTCTGGTGGCCTTCTGGGGAAGGGGCCCGCTGCACTGATCCTTAGGCACACTTGCAGAGCACAGGGACAGGGCTGGCTGACTAAGAGGTTAGTCAGCCAGTGTTGGTGCTGTGCTTTTCAGTGAAGTTGGTTTATGCTGAGGGACAGGGGAGGGAAATGGCACCAGCCAGGTCCTTTGTTCCAAGAGGGGGGTGGTCCATAGTTGCTGTTCTCAGGAAAGCCCTCTCAGAAGAGTGAATAATTTCCTATCGTGTGTCCTAGGCATTTTCCAGATCACTGTTTTCACACTGTCTGTGTCCAGGTTGCTTGCCTGCCTAGGGCAGCGCAGTGCACTTTGGGCTCTCTATTCCAGCCAAATCTGCTGACTTTTAAAATTCCAAACTTTAGGGGCACTTGGGTGGCTCAGTCAGTTGAGCATCTGACTTTGGCTCAGGTCATGATCTCATGGTTCTTGAGTTTGAGCCCCACATTGCGCTCTGTGCTGACAGAGCTCTGAGTCTGCTTTGGATCCTGTCTCCCTCTCTCTGTCCCTCCCCCACTTGCACTCTGTCACTGTCTCTCTCCCAAAAATAAAAATTTTAAATTCCAAACTTTAAGGACCTGGCATGACAGGGACCTGCACTGCTCTTCTGGGGAAGGGTCTTGCTGCCCTGGGACTGATGCAGGTTTGACCCAGAAGGGCAGTTTGACATCAGAGTGCAAGGGCATAGGATTTGGAGCAAAGCAGGTTAAACAGCCAGTGTCCAGGTTAGCTACCCTCAGCAGGTGTCTCTGAGCCTATGCTGAGGGGTGGGAGAGGGAAATGGCACCCGCCGGGCTCTTCTGTTCCCAGAGGGGCAATGCCACCACTCACAGATGTGCTCCAAGAAGGGGGAACAGTCTCTCCTGTGAATCTTAGGCAATCCGCACACCATGCCATCTGCCCCCAAGTTACCTGCCTGCCTTCTCTCCAGGAGCAGGGCAGTGCTCTCTGGGCCCTACCCTAGCCACATCACGGACCTCTGAAACTCCAGGCTTTGAGTTGTTTGCAAAAACTCACGAAAATCAGCCTCTCATTTTCCCAACCAATGGCTCTGGGGAAGTGTTTTCCTTGCGTGAGCCCCTGTGTACTTCTCTTCCCCTCCCTCTCTTTCTCACCTCTCTCCGCGACCAAGGCTCCCTCCCCTCTGCAGCCGCCGCAATCCACTTCTCCCCATTTCTCCCCCAAACCATGTCTCTGTACTTCCTACCTTCCTGGATGTGGCCTCTTCTCTCCCTTTAGTTATGCACTTTGTTCTATCAGCCCTCAGGTCGATTTCTTGGGTGTTCAGAATGATCTGATAGTTATATAGCTGTGTTTGAGGGATGAGACAAGCCTAGGGTCCTGCTACCACTCCAGCATCTTAGCTTGCCCCCGCCCCTTCTATCTGTTCTGTATTTGTTGGGGAAAAAAAAAAAAAAAACACCCATGTATGTGTAAGGGGACCTGTGCAGTTCAAACTGCAGTTGTTCAAAGGTCAACCGTTTGTACAAATATCAAATCATTATATTGTGTACTTTAATATAACATTATATGCCGATTACAACTCAATAGAAAAAAAGACTATTGTTTCCTCCCAGTGAATTATCTAGGCATCTTTTAATTACCTTTGATTACCTGGTAATCTCTAGAGTTATGTCTACCTTTTCATTCATAAAAGTGTTATAGGTTGCTTTTACTTGGAAATGTTTGACTTTCTTTAAAATCGGTGACATTACTGGATATATCACATTTCAGATAAAAATAAAATAAATGAACAAACACCAAAAGGACACGAACATTTGCTGTTTTCCCAGCAGAGGTTATAGGTTGGTGTTCAGTGGTTAGCATGTCCCCACCGAGACAACGGCATGGATTTGTAAGATAGCTCTTGAACAGCTGGCCTGAGGTTACTGAAAAGAGCAGGTTGCTAGGGAGAACTCGGGACCCTGGTTTCACTGACCCTACATTTCAACTAACTACACTATGTAGTTTTTCTTAAGAACTGAAAACATTTTCTAGAGACAACCCATGAATTCTGCAATAAAGTTTAAGGTTTTTTCAATTTTCAAGTGTAGTGCTACTTATTTACAAGCATTCTGACTCATTTATCCTGGAAGAGATCCGTACTAAAAAGAAAAACATCCTAGTAGAGGGGGAAGAGTTTAGCCAGTGAAAAGAAGCTTCGCCAAGACACCACCAGTCTTGCAGTCACAGAAAATGATAACAAAAGATGTTTCCATGAATGAATTGGGTTTACTGAATTAGGTCAGCACAGGGTGGTAAAAATATACCACAACTGGAAAGACAAAAACAAGGGAACTGATACCCAGTGCTGTAAAGAAAATAAGCAGGAAGCCGCCCTCCTAGTTGCCTTTCAGTGGCACAGGCCTGCAGGCTCTTGCCTCACGAAACGTGCTGTCAGACGTGGATTAACTATGTCTCGGCACCAGCCTGGTCAGACCTCAGCCCGAGGCAGCTTTCATCACAGTGGCCAGTACCTGTGCGGGATACGGCCACGCGTGGTGACTGATCTTACACAATAATGCACACACTGTTCCAGACTCACTTTTGAAATAAAGGACTCGTAATCATTTCCTGAAAAAGAAGTTGTTAAAGCATCACTTAGCTTTTGCCGAATGTCTGATGCCTTTGTGACAGTACAAGTCACGCTGGGCGACGTGGATCACCTGTCATTTCCTCTAAAAAGCATTCTTTTTTTCTGAGCAGATTTCAAGGATCCTCCTCTTCCCAGCCACGAAACTGTCCTCCCTCCCACCAGGTTCTGTTTCAGGTGCAGCCAGCCACTACTTCCTCAATCAGTGATTCATCATCACCAGTGCACAGTGTTTCTCTGCTCAGATAAATTCTGATGCCAACACAATTCAAAGAAGCGAAACCTTTCCAGATGTAAGTGCTTACTGCTGACAACTGCTTAGTGGGTTCCGAGGTTTGAGGGATCAGAGTTCCAGACAGCAAAATTATATATAAATCTAGATCATACCATAGATATAGTGATTACTTTTGAACATGGCAGGGGCAGGCATTTGTGAGATTCCAGGAGGTTCTGGTGTTCTATGGTCCACAGAAGTTCATTCACCTCCAGGTCTGAATTCATTCTCCCTTTCCTGTGTCTAAAATGCTTTTTTATGCCAAATTCTCAATAAAGAGAAAAGCTGAGGGATATGGTGACGGTGGAAACCACACAGCTGCTATATGGAGATGACAGAAGGTTTCGTCCCGGGAGAGGCTGCTTTCGGGAGAAAACAGTGTGGTGACAGCAAGGCTTGGCTGGTGGGGCTAGACTCTCTGATGGTAATGGAGTCTGAGCTCTTCTGGATATACTATGAATACATGCATTTCTGCTAAAAGAGAAAAAAGTTTCTTGTCTGAGAAGAAGATAGTGTGACAGAGTGTTCTGGATTCAAAACTGGGTTCAAATTCTGCTTTACCACCCATGTACTTCCTGGGCAACTTGCTCAACCTCCCTGACCTGAGTTTTTTCTTCTATTAACTGAGAACAGCATCTGCTCAATGGGGTTCCTGGGAAGACTGACAGAGAACACATGGAAAAGACAAGCACTTAGTTGGACTTTGTCCTAGCTCCTCTTCAGGTCTTTCTCGGAGTAATGCTTTAGAGAACTGTAGTTATCCAAAGTCTGAAGACACATCCAATTCAGTCACTGGGCCTAAGGAAAAGAGTTCACGCTTTGGTGGATGGGAGAATTATAGCATTCCAGAGACCCTTATATGGGTGAATTCAGAGAAGTCTCCACCTTACAGAAAGCCATCAAGACTTGCTGCCTCAAGGCCCGAAGCTAGTCTTTGGTGATGACATTATGGCTACTATTTACGGGCAGGTATGTTCTGTGGTCAAGGGTTACGAAGTAGTAGTACCTCATAATACGACAGGCACCAGAACAGTATGTGGGGAAAACGATCATCAACAGTGTTATAAGTGCTTTCTACGGTTAATCTTATTTAATCCCCCTAGTGATTCTCTAAGCAGGTACCATGTGAGTCCCTATGTTACAGATGAGAAGACTGAGGCACAGAGAATGAAGGATCTCCTACTAAGAAATAATGGAGTGAGACTCGTGTGGTCTGACTCCAGAGCTCATGCTCTTGACCACAATGTCTCCCCTCTAGGTAACATGAACTTCTCATGGTCATGGAGATTTCCCCAGCTGTGGCTCTATTTCAGAATGGCTGGTCAGTCACCAGAGGGCAGGATATACCTCTTCCTTTCTTCACTCCATGGAGGTGTACAGGGAATTCACAAGGCCTTTTCAGAGTCAGTCAAAATTATTACATTTACTCTACCAAATAAATAAACTCACACAAAAAAAGAATGTTCTATTTTACCTAGTGGTAGATTTGTCTTCTGTGATGACAACTTACAAAGACCCTTAGCTGTAACAGCAACCGCTAATAGTATCTTTGTTCCTTGCAATTTTCTGTCATTTCACTTCACTGGTGTATCTTTCAAACTTGGGGATCTCGCAGCTTATTTAAGCGATAGATGGGGGAAAAGAGGGTGAGAATCCACTTCCTGAGCAATGTATAGAAAGGCAGTCACAGGGAAACCATCCCTGGAGTGGTAAAACAGTCTGAGAAAGCCCTCATGGAGAAAGGTCCCCTGAGGACTTGGTTCCAAAGCCACAATTTCCGGTCAAATCCCAGGGATGGGACTTGTGTCCTTAAGCAACCGAGAAGAGGAGCTCCATGTGGCCCATCATCACAGGGGGGAGGTGGGAGAGCCAGATCTGTACCATAAGCCAGAAGAATCTATGGAGCAGGTTTAAAAATAGCACAGCTCAGCAGGGAGTCCCTGGAGCACCTGTTTTCCTCAGAGCAGAGACAAATTTGTATGAGAAAGGAAGAGCTGAGGGGTGACAACAGGTGGCCACGCTAATTGAAACCTGACAGGAGAGTGTGTTAAAAACTCAGCTTGACAAGCAGGTTGTGAGAATGGCTCACAAGAGCTCCCTTGGAGAGAACTATGAAGATTACAACACACAGCAAGTACCTTTCAAAGGGAGCACAAAAGTGATATGCCGTAAGCACTTCAGAGGATCCAAATTTAACATGTAATCACAACAACGCATGGTAAAAAAATGATTTCACAGATTTAATTAAAGCTTAAAACTTGGAGAGTTTTCACAACAGCAGAATAGTTGAATAAAGAAGTAAGAGCTTTCCCTTTTCATCAAGCGATATACTCGGGGGGAACGGAAAGCAGGATTCTATTTCATTTATTTTTACTCTACCGGTTTCTGGAAAGAGTTTCCATCTCTGTGTTCTGTTTCCAGCAATGTCTCACTGGGAGCGGCTCTGCCCACTCACCTGAGCCCCTCGGTCGTTGACCAGTTCCACGGACCACCTCCCTTCGTACTGAATCCACACAAATATCCCTCCATCTGCGTCACACGTGGCCAGCTTCTGGTACGGCTCATTCCACCTCACCAGCACAACCTAGAAAACAGCCAAGAAGATATTTACCACAGGGATTAAAGCAGAGGGCCAGGAGTACGTCTCCAAAGAGATGAGATTTCAGAACTAAAGAGGAGGCACAGTCAAGGGGAATGAATGGCTGAGGGCAGGTGTGGGCATTAGGAGAGGGGACAGGGCATGGCCCACAGGTGGCAGAGACTCAGGGAATGGGGCTCCCATGACGAGGCTTCCTGAAAAATAGCCCTGAGCAAACCATAAACCGTGACACAAAAATGCCCGTTGCTAGAAAAGCAGAGGATCCAGAGCCCATTGGGACTCAGTCCTGCCTCTCACAAGTACAAGAATAGTTCAGTATCTAAATAATTTAGAAAAAATCATTGAAACATCTAAGCTACTTAGTACTTTATCAGAGAGGAAATATGAAATTACAAGCCTCAACATTTGTGAGTATGACAAATTAATTTTTTAATTTAAAAATTCTGAACCTGGACAAATCACCCATCTTTCTGGACTATCACTCCCTCACCCAAAAGGTGGACCCTCTGGGAGGTGGTCTGTGGGATTAGGTAAATGCCCAAGGAGACTGAGGACAGGACCCAAAGAGCCCAATAAAACCTGTAAGGACACAGGCCTATGAAGCGGTCCTGGGTGCCCATGAACCACAAAACCAATACCCTGCCTTCACTGTGGTAAACTCTGAGTGTCGCCTGACTGGTCCATGCTGGTGATCGTGAGGAATTCATTCCATCGGTCAGACATGTGGTTGGTACTTATTAGGTTCAGGCTGTGTGACACTATATGATCAATGCCAAGATGGAGAAGACCGGACCCCATGCTCAGGAAGCTAAAAATCCATCTGGGGGGTCAGCACATCCACGGATGCACAGACATACATGGATCTGTGACAGTCAAATGAGCACTGTCATTAACCACCCAACGCGCAGCTGCTGTTCATAAGAAAGATCTGAATCCCCTGTCTCCCCCCAGGACTTCACACCCAGTAAACGAATTCTCCAAATTCTAAAATAGCAAGCAAGGTGTGTGTGTGGGGGGGGGGGGGGTGCGCCTGGGTGGCTCAGTCAGTTAAGTGTCTGGCTCTTGATTTCAGCTCAGGTCATGATCTCATGGTTTGTGGGATCGAGCTGCGCTGTCAGCACACAGCCTGCTTGGGATTCTCTCTCTGCCCCTTCCCCACTCGTGCTCTCTCTCAAAATAAATAAACATTTAGAAAACAGTAATAAAATAAAAAAAATAGCAAGCAAGGCCAAGGACAGACTGTCAAGGACCTCTGCAATGTCCAGACCCCTTCTCACACCCACCTGTGTCCAAACCACAGGCTAACACCAAAGTCCTGTCCCTTCTCAAACCTGTGCCAAGGGCACGCCTGATTTTAAGTCTTTAATTTGGTTTTCAGGTATCAGAGAGTTGGAGGGCCCCCCAGCCCTGGTCTGCCACAGTTGGTGGCATCAGCACTTGTTGTGAGACGCATAATAAAATCCAAGAAGAAATTACTGCCCACCTAAAATGTAAAGACACTGTAGCTCTCTTTTAAAACTGCAAAAAATTAAAGACAGCTGTGAGACTGCACTCCTTGGAAGCCTGGCAATCACCCGGCAGATCTTACCTCGTTGATGGTTCCCACGCCAGAGTCTGCTTTCACGGATGCTGACGCCACCCACGCCCATGGCATGCTGTCCTGCTTTCTCTTTGCTGGACCTGCTGCCCCACTCTGCTCACACTCTGCAAGTGCAGCACGTGCACCATCCACCATAACTACCGGTCCACGTGCACGGCTCCCCACTGAGCTGTGCACCCGCGGAAGGGGGACAGGGGCAGGCTCACCTTTGAATACTGACACACTACAGTAATTCTGAGTGTATTGTGCCAAAGAGTACTATGTAATTAGAAGTTATGATCCATATCTTTGAACTATAAAAAGGTTATTGAAAACTATGTCCAGAAGGTTCTTTTCAATGCCCAAAGGCATTTTAACAACAGCCAACTCTGCCTGCCTGCTTACTATGAACTGCAGGTGCTGAGGATGGAGATTAAGACATCTTTGTGCCCGTGGAGTTCAGTTCACTAAACAGAGCACAGCGCTGCTCTATGTGCACTTAGAGAGTCGTGAACATACACAGGAGGGGAACTCAACACAGGTGGAGGGGGGAAACAAACCCAGATTCATTTTTTTAAGTCCAGTTTTAAAAACTCCCTATGTAAGAGTCTCTTACGGTTTGCCTCCCTCTCTGTTTTTACCTTATGTTTCCTTCCCTTCCCCTATGTTCATCTGTTAAGTTTCTCAAATTCCACGTATGAGTGAAGTCTTCAATACAGAGAACAAACAGAGGGTTCATGGGAGTGGAGGGGGTGTTAAATGGGTCACGGGCATTAAGGAGGGCACTCTTTAGGATGAGCACTGGGTGCTCATATATAAGAGATGAATCACTGGGTTCTACTCCTGAAGCCAAGACTGTACTGTATGTTAACTAACTTCAGAATAAAAAAATAAAAAATAAAAAATAAATATCAAAGAAGATTAAAAAAAAATACTGATCTAATTAAAAAAAACCAGTACCATCAACAACCGAAGTCTTTTAATGTGTCATAAAATTTAGAATTTCTAGTCAATAAAGGCCAACTTCATAAACCTCTTTCAGATCCAGTGATTTGGCCCAAGCACTGCAATCCACTAACGTGCATGCAGCTACATTTTGCTCCCTTTATAAGACACACATTCATCATTCAAGTCCACAATCACTGATGTACTTCAGAATGGCCACCACGGGATGGAATATGACAACTAAATACATGATATTCACAACTGACCAGTTTTTAAATGATTTCCTTAAGTTAACACAGAGACCATTCATCTGCTATGATCTTCCCTGTAAATAACATTTGACAAGGTGTCGTATTTTAGAAAATAAAGCTTAATAACATTTTCTGTACTTCTGCCTTTCTTCCTTTAACATCCATTGCCAGGCATGGTTGCATATTAAGTTAACCTCAATAATAAAAACCCTCTTCTTCACGAAAAGAGCCCGCAGACTCATAGCATGAAACAGACACAAAAGAGCAAAGGCAAAAAAGTTATTTTTCACTCTAAAGATTTCTTGGTCTTCTGACAACGCAGTAGTTGTTGAATAAACAAAAGGCTCACAGGCTTCATGTTTTTGTAATTCTTGATCAGCGCAGATGCAGCAGTAAACAGAAATGTAGTCCCATTCCCACACCTTTGCTGTGAGTTCTAACCAGTGTAACGGAATAGGCAGGTAGCTGCCCTAATTTAGAGAAAGAAATCTTTCCAATGATTCTTCATTTAAAAATAAAGTCAAACTGTTAATGTTGTTTCCGTGGATTAGAATTCTCATTTCCTCTCTCATCTACAATTCATAGCTGCCCGCCTTATCTCCCAGCAGCTTATTTCCTGTTCTCCAAATCCCTCCAATCCAGCTGGCAATGTCAGGACATCCCAGAGCGCCGAGAAACTACCAATGGGGAGCCCATCGCCCATATGCCCACATCATGTGGCAGGGTGCTCCGCCTCCTACCAGGAACTTTAAGGCAGAGCTCCCCTTCCTGTTCAAAGGAAACAGGGCTCCTATTTAGTCTGCGCACAAAAGAACTTGGGCTATCAGGGTGCTGTGTTCTACTAAAAAGTCCAAAGATAAGCTAAGTATTGATGCAGGTCTTTAATTACTCAAAAAAATGCCAGCCTGTCACTCTCTCCAATGTTAGATGAACACTTTATCATTTTATAGTTATTGCTAATAGACATTTATTGAGGACTATTAAAAGTAGACACATGTACATTTAAAATATAGGGCGGGTCTGCTGAAAGTCTATTTGGGATATAATCTAGTGCTCTAAATAAGTCACTTCATTTCCTACACCCTGTCTATTTTTAGGGAGAACAAACAAATGTCAGTTAACCCATCTCAAGGACGTTCATCTTTTCAGACAGAAACCCTTTAAATGGTGTTGGGAGGGGGCGCCTGGGTGGCTCAGTCGGTTGAGCGTCCGGCTTCGGCTCAGGTCATGATCTCGTGGTCCGTGAGTTCGAGCCCCACTTCGGGCTCTGTGCTGACAGCTCAGAGCCTGGAGCCTGTTTCGGATTCTGTGTCTCCCTCTTTCTCTGACCCTCCCCTGTTCATGCTCTCTCTCTGTCTCAAAAATAAATAAAATGTTAAAAAAAAATTTTTTTTAATTAAAAAAATAAAAAAAAATAAATGGTGTTGGGAGATACAAATAAAATTATATTTTATAGAAATATGTAGGAAACCACCTCAGCAAACGACCAGTATCACCAAAGTTCAGTAATATTTCTCTCAACCTAAAAAGAATGTAATTGGAATGAATGCTAAATACAAATAGCTCAATAAACCCCTATGATTATTACCATACAGGTTTTAAAAAAATTCTGTCAGTAAGTGAAAGAGCAATAAGTTTAATTGTGCCAGTTTAAGTTTAGACACATTTAGTACAACAAAATGAGTTTAAGAAATGCTACGAATTTCAGTTACATTTCGTCACTCTGAGAAAGAGCCAAAAGCATCTTGAAATAGAAGCACAGCAGCTTTCCAGACTGATGCCCACCAGCACAGAGGTCCTTGAAGTGCTGTGGCAGGAGTGCAGGCTCAGGACCGGAGTCCCGGCCCTGCCACTCACCACGGCAACTTGCTGACCCACTGGACAGGGGCGGGGAAGGGGGGTCCTCTTGTGTGCTTGGGGTAACAGCAGCACATCCTTCTGAAGTGTGTGAGGAGTAGTGGAAAAAGGACCTTAGCACGGTGCCAGGCACACAGCCAACACTCAATCAGTGAGAGCTCCACGTTATTCAAGGATGAGCTAAAACTTCCAAAATACAGAGACTGGTTCAGCATAGTACCGACATGTAGTTTCCTCTTTGATAGAAAACAAACAGTCGGAAAGTCAGTCCCTCTTTCCAGGCCCACCTCCTGCCACTTGCACTCCCCACCCAATTCTGTACCTAAAAAATCAACAGCATCACACACTTCCTGGCACCTTTGGCCTAAAATACGCTTCAGCCCCTTGACACTGGTGGTAATTCCTTCCCTGACATTCCAACCACTCCCTCTTGCCACCAACGCAGGACCTTCTACACTGTTCATGCCTGCCTACACTCGCTCCCTCAAACATCTCAGTTCCTCACCGGCTGAGCTCCTCATCAAGCCTGTGCCACGCACACAGTGGCATTCCACAAATCTTTCTAAACTGAACTATTCCTGAATGATGATTAGCTGTATTTCTGTAGAATTTTAGAATATTCTCTCTCAACAATAAGATGTTAAGATCAGTTTCAAATGAGATTTTTTTTTTCAGGTAACAGTTTTATTGTGACAAAATTCACATACCATACAATTCACCCATTTAAAATGTACAATTCAGTGGTTTTAGTGTAGCTACAGAGCTGTGCAACCATCACAATAAATTTTAGAACATCTTCATCAACCCCCAAAACTCCCCTCCAGTCCTAGGCAATCACTAATTTCCTTTTGCCTTTACTGATTTGCCTATTCTGGACATTTCATATAAATGGAATCATATAATACGTGGCCTTCTGAGTCTGACTTCTTTCACTCAGCATAATGTTTTCAAGATTTTTCCATGTTGTAAGTGTATATCAATACTTATTTCCTCTACACGTCCAAATAATATTCCACTGTGTGGATATATCACACTGTGTCCATCCATCCAGCTGATAAACATCTGGGTTGTTTCCACTGTTTGGCTATTATGAATAATATTTCTATGAACGTTTCTGTACAAATCTTTGTATGAGCATGTTTTCCTTTTCTTGGGTATATGTCTGGGAGTGGAGTTGCTGGGTCAAATGATAATTCTATGTTTACCTTCTTGAGGAACTATTTTCCAAAATGGCCACACCAACTTACATTCCCAGCACCACTGGGTGGAGAAGTTTCCAGTTTCTCCACATTCTTTCCAATACCTGCTATCACATCTTTTTTAGTATGCCATTCTAATGGATGTGAAGTGATTGTGATTTGCATTTTTCTAATGGCTAAAGATGTTGAACATCTTTTCGAGTGCTTATTGGACATTTATGTAAATTTCTATTCGAATCCTTTGCCCCTTTTTAATTGGGTTGTCTTTTTTCCTTATTGAGTTTGAGAAGTTTCTCTTGTTAAGTCCACTGACCATATTTGGAAAAAACTTCAGCTTTTTTCCCACATAATCGTATTTATCTCACTTAAATGTTCATAAATCCAGTCCTCATTCATTCATTCAGCTCAAGTTGTTGATTAAGAATTCCAAGATGGGGGCGCCTGGGTGGCGCAGTCGGTTAAGCGTCCGACTTCAGCCAGGTCACGATCTCGCGGTCCGTGAGTCCGAGCCCCGCGTCAGGCTCTGGGCTGATGGCTCAGAGCCTGGAGCCTGTTTCCAATTCTGTGTCTCCCTCTCTCTCTGCCCCTCCCCCGTTCATGCTCTGTCTCTCTCTGTCCCCAAAATAAATAAACGTTGAAAAAAAAATTTTTTTTAAAAAAGAATTCCAAGATGGAAATGGACTAGAGACAATAAAGGAATTCAGAGAACACAGGTCTGAGGTCAGAACCCTGGAATTCAGGGACCACAGTGCCTCTAAATGGTTCTGAACCAGAATGTGTTGGGGGATGACCTTCTCAGTCCCAGCTTCTCCAGGACACTTTGCAGGAAACTCAGAACTACACATTTCTTCTTGATGTTTTCCAAATCTTCCTGTTGGAAAATAATACATCTTCTAATTGGATAGAGTTTATATAATCAAGCAGGGCTAATGTTTGAAAAAAGGACTCTACCAAGTCTCCTGATGTAAATGCAAAATAACCATGCCCAGCCTTCTCATCTGCTAAGTAGCAGCAAGTCTTCCACAAAAGCGATATATAAAATGCTTTGAACAGCCACGCTAAAAATACAGTTTGTAGGAAACCCGACACTTAGCACCTTCATCACCTGACCACTTCCAGACACTGATCAATACACACCTCAAAATCCAGTGGAAATAATACTCTCAATGACTCTAACTTCCATCCTGTTCCATCCCATCTCAGTTGCCACTTTCTGAGTAGAAATTTTACTGGAAACACTACTGACTGAGGTTTCAAAGCCCTTACCATGGTGAACTAGCATGTTTTTTCCAGCGTCATTTCCCACTTACTCTCACATAAATATTCTTGGTGTAGACAGTAGTTATTGGCTTTAGCCAATTTAGAGCTAACACAACCATTCAGTTTCATAGATGAGGAAAGGGAGGTTAATGCAGCGAAGTGGGTTGCCTGTGGTCACACAGCAGGTGCAAGGTGGGTCAGCATTCAGGCCAGAGCCCTAGTCTCCCTGCCTATTCCAGGCACTTGTCTCCATTACCAAGGTCAACCAGACTGGCCCGTGAACATTGATCACTCAACACCACCTGGGTACTGATAACAGGGCCACACCCAGACAGAAGAGACGCCCTGTCCTCAAGGAGCACCTGATGCAATGCTTGGACAAGGCACCTCACTTTTTCTTTCTTAATAAGCATGCATTCTTGGGGCACTTGGGTGGTTCAGTTGGTTAAACACACCACTCTTGATTTCAGCTCAAGCCATGATTTCATGGTTCATGAGATTGAGCCCCACACTGGGCTCTGGGCTGACAGCGTGGAGCCTGCCTGGGATTCTCTCTCTCCCTCTCCGTCTCTGCCCCTACCCCATGCACACACGTGCTGTCACTCAAAATAAATAAATTAATTAATTAAAAAAAAATAAGCATGCATTCTTGCCATCATTCCTCTGTGATGCAGAAATGTTATGAGAAATAACTTTTATCATCAAGTTCTAGTTCTGCTACAAAAAAGAATCATACTAAAAAATAAACTAAAGCATTAGTGTTGATGGATTACAATTTTTGTTAGAATTTTTCTACATATTCTGATTTTCCCACAATGAACATATTCCAGCTTCTCATATTCCCTTGATAGGAAATTTTAACAACTTCTTTTAGCAATAATAATCATCATCATCATCATCATCATCAATAGTTTGCATCCTTTTCACATACATTATCTTACTTTCTCTTTTAAGTATCTCAGAAGGAGATATTACCATTACTATAAACTACTCATTTTACAGATTAAAAAGGTAGAGCTGGGGGGCAAAAGAAAAGAAAAAAGAAAAAAGGAAAGCTAAAAGAAGGTACAAATCTCCCTAGACTTTTTTTTAAACTTAAAAAATAAAAAAGGTCTGGGCAATATTTATGACCTATGTACAAGTTTTTAAAAAATTCCCCTCAAAGTATTCTCCCCATTCGGCTTAGGAAGATACCAGTAGGACTACCTGAGAGCCTCTGTGTATTCCTCCCACATCTCAGCCCTCCCTCTTCTAAGAAAAAAAAAAAACCCTTTCTTGGGTAGTTCATGTTTTCAATTAACATGCATTTTTATACCTATATATTATATGTATGTATCCTCACTTTATTATTTTGTTCCTTTTTACATTTTAAATATTACAGAAAAATGTTAACATACACCAAAGAAGGGCAACTGGGATAATAACCTTCCATGTACCCATATTCCAGCTTATAAACAAACATTTCTGCATGTTTTTAAGCTTTAAAAAACCGTGTTCTTCAACTCTGTGTCACATAGTGAAGTTCACCCCTGTGGACAGCTCTAACTCATTCATTTTACCTGCTGCATGGTAGCCCCTGTATTCAGACACCACAATTTATTTACTGGTTCCCTTGCTGATAAACAGGGTGCCTTCCTGTTTCCTTCCTGCCTTTACCTAGAATGCTGCTTACGGGCATTCTGCTGCAAGCCTCCTGCGCACAAGGGCAGCTCAGGGTAACTGGATTACAGGCATGTGCGGGCTCTGCCTTTACAGACCTCACCAGGTTAGTTTCCAACAACAGCAGAACAGTTTACATCCTGTCAGCACTTTACCTTTGCCTTATATCCTAACTATACTCAATAGCGTCAAATTCCTAAATTTTTTCCAATCTAACAGGTGTAAAATTATTTATCTTGTTTCTGATTTTTATTTATCTCCACAGACTTTTATAGCTCTCTCCAGCTTGGAACTTCTTAGTTTTTTTCAATCTCTCTGCTCTCCTCCACTGTGCTTAGGGCAAATGAGGACTTGGGCCCATGGCCTGCCTCCACCAACTATACCTGCCTCCATGATTTCCTCCAAGAAGAAATGAAAATCTTATGGATCCAGGAGCCATTACTAGGCATCTGCAACACCACCAATGCAAGGCCTGTGAGGGCAGAGAGAGGGACGGCACAGGAGTGCCCTGGACAAGCCCACCCTGCAGTCCCAGAAGAAAGGGGCAGATGGGGAAGGCGGTTGATCCTGGCTGGCCAAAAGATCTGACCAACTCAGGGTAAAATTCACATAATTCTGTTGCCTTCCTCTTCTTATCGTTTTGGCCACTTGCTGTGGCTTGAAAAGTGAATTCTGCAGGGCCTGCCCGCCTGGAGAGCTCCCCCAGTGCGAGGCAACCCTGAGGCTACAGAGAGGCAGCCACAGCTTACGATGGATCTGAAAAGAGGCTGTAAAACTGGACAGCTGAACCCCATACAAAGAGCGGGCCTCTCCCATGTTAAGCCTTGAAGTTGCAGGACTTCCATCAATGCACGCTTCAGTGTCCCCTCCTCTGTGACAATGTCACAGCCTACATCTGGTAGGCAGACCCTTCTACTGGCCTCTTCCTCCAGCCCCTGTGCCGTCATCACTTCCTGAGCCTCTGCAGAGGAGGCGGCCTCCTCCTTTCGGACACAGCCCAGACTCAGCATCCTTTACAGCAGGCAGGGGACTGGAAGAGCAGTCTCGCTGTGGGGAGAGCATACACACTGAGGGAGCCCCATACTGTCTGGAAAGGGGAGGTGTTGTGGTGGGAAAAGGAGGAACAACAGCCAGTTAACACTTATTAGGGTGCTTCCCTCACTCCTCTAAAACCCTCCTTATTTGGTGTCTGTAGTTAGAGCCTGAGAAAGGGATTCCTGTGCACTTACTTAATGGCTTACTGTGGTTTCTCCTGAGCGCTTGCAGAAAGGGGTGTTGGCTGGGGACCGGCCAACTGCTCCTGGACCCAGGAGAGCTCTAGGGTGTGAACTGCACCACAGGTGGTCCCACTTTGAGGCAAGAGGCAGACTCTGTGCTCCCCTGGGTGTCAGTCCTTGGCTGTTGGCTGGTAATGGGGGCGGGGGGGGGGGGGGGGGAAGGGGGGCGTCAGCTGTGAGCTGTGGCAGCCACAGCTGAGAAAGTACTCACAGTATCCACTACATGTAGTGTCCACTAGTCTTTCCAGTCTTCCCTCTGCTAGCTCTTGCTCCTCTGACCTCTGCCGGCAAGTGCCAGGGCTCAGCTGCAACCCTTCTCTCTACCCTGACTTCCTACTGATCTAGTCTCATCTTTAGATCCAAACACTGAAGACCTCCAAATTCTTACCTTCAATACCTTACTCCACATCCTATCTGAGATCCCTACTTGCATGCCTAAAAGACAACACAAACTTAGCACATCCCTAATGGTTCTCTGGACTGGTTTTCCTGTAAGGCTGCTCCTCCTCAGTGCTCTCCACTCATGTGAACGACCCCCATCTGCTGCATGAGTCCTAGAGAGCAAAGCAGACTCCCTTCCCTGCCCCTCAGGCTCCTCAGCTATTGCGGGGGAGGGGGCTGTCTGGGCAGAGACATGGTGCTGATCCCCAGGATAAGGCAAGTCTCACATACTGCTCACATCCCCTATGTGGTGGGGAAGTAATAAACTGATGAAAAACTCAGTGCCAAAGACATCACTCTTTGCCTGATCTTTATTACCACCCCAGTTCTGTTTTAACAGTGGTACTAGGTCCTACGTGGTTTTTAGATGTGAGTTTAATGCTCATAAAAAAAATTCCCTTGTCTAAACTAGAAACTAGGGAAGAAACTCAAAGAAAGGAATTGTAAATGCGTCTGAAGACACTGATGCACTATATAAATATTAGCTCTTGGAGTTATGGCCAAAGTGTAAACAACTTTTTAGATTTCTAAATAAACTTTAAATTTTAGAAGAGTTTTAGATTTACAGAATAATCACAAAGATAGTACAGAGGTCCCACATGCTCCCCCACCCAGTCCCTGATTATTAATCTCTTACAGTAGTATATTTGTCACAATTAACTGACCAATATGGACCTATCACTACTGATTAAAGTCCATATTCTATTCAACTTTTCTTAGTTTTAATCTAGTGTCCTTTATCTATTCTAGGATCCCATCTAGAATATTGCATTTCATTGCCATGTCTCTTTAGGCTCCTTTTGACTATGACAGTTTTTCTGACTTCCTTTGTTTTTGGTGACCTTGACAGTTTTAAGGAGGGCTCATGAAGTATTTTGTTGAATATCCCTCAGGTGAGATTTGTCTGATGTCTTCCCATGCTAGGCTGAAGTTAAGGGTTGCCCTTCCCATCACATCACATCATTGGTGCACACTCTCAATAGGATGTATCAATGCTGACATGAACTTTGCTCACCTGGTTGAGCACTTGGTTCACTGTCAAGTTACTCTTTCTTCCCCCTTTCCACACTGTACTCTTTGGAAGGAAGTGACTGACCATGGGCAGCCTACACTTAAGGAGTAGTGAATTATGCTCCACCTCTGAGAAAGTGGTATCTACATAAATTATTGATAACTCCTCTGCCTGGGAGATTTGCCTATTCTTCTCCATTTATTTAGTTATTTTATCAGTATAGACACATGGATATTTACTTTATAGTTTGGGTTATAATCTGATACTACTGCATCTGTTTTATTGTCCAAATTTTTCCAGCTTTGGCCACTAGGAGCTCTTTTGGGTGGTTCCTATATCCCCCTGTCATATCCGCATCATTGTGTGTGTTTATTTGTTGAGCACCACCTTACTTTCTGACACTGCAAGATGCCCCAGATCCACCACGTATATTTCCTGTTCTAGTCCTTGAATTACACATTTCTCCATGGAGTCCTGGTTCCTTTTATTAGAAAATGGCATGAGAGGGGTGCCTGGGGGGCTCTCACAGTTAAGCATCTGACTCTTGATATTGGCTCAGGTTATCATCTCGAGGTCGTGGGATTCAGCCCCGCATTGGGCTCCATGCTAAGCATGGAGCCTGCTTGGGATTCTCATTCTCATTCTCATTCATTCTCTTTCTCTTTCTCTCTCTCTCTCTCTCTCTCTCTCGCTCTCGCTCTCGCTCTCTCTTTCTCTCTCTTTCCTGCTTGGGCTTGCATGCACGCTCTTTCTTTCGAAATAAATAAGCACTGGGGCGCCTGGGTGGCTCAGTGGTTGCGAGTCCGACTTCAGCTCAGGTCATGATCTCACAGCTAGTGAGCTAGAGCCTTGCATCAGGCTCTGTTGACAGCTCAGAGCCTGGAGCCTGCTTTGGATTCTGTGTCTCCCTCTCTCTCTGACCCTCCCCCACTTGTGATCTCTCTCTCTCTCTCTCTCTCTCTCTCTCTCTCTCTCTCAAAAATAAACATCAAAAAATTTTTAAAAATAAACATTTAAAAAATATGGAACACAGAAAAACATGAAATAATCTCCTGGGAGCATCATTAGTAAAAATCCACTTATCGTACAGAATTTCTCTTGTTCTGGGTTTTCCTAATGCAAGGAAAACAATAAAGGAATGAGAAACGTACAGATTAAAAGATTAAAAAAATATATATATAACCTAATGCAGTGCATGTAACAGACCTGGTTTGGGTTTGACTCTTAAAATTAAAAAATAAGAGCAACCCAATCTTTTCTAGAAGGTATAAGAGTTGAAAAGACCTTTCACCAAAGAAAATATACAAATGGAAAATGAGCATATGAAAAGATGCTCAATATCATTAGTCGCTAAGAAATGCTAACTCAAAGCACAGTGAGACAATGCTACACCCACTGAAATGACTAACATTAACATTTGGGAATACTTAGCACTTGTGTGTTCAAATCCCAGCTTTTCTTAATTGATCCTTGTACCCCTCTGATATAAACAAAGGAAATATAATACCTGCTCCCCTGGTATAAATTTCATAAGTATTAAGTCAGGTCCAATAGTGTCTTCCAATAGAAAGGCTAATGGTCTTGAACTTGCTCCTACTGGTAATGGAAAGCCACTTAAAACTGTTATTCTTTTCATAATATGTATACTTTATATAGATATCAGATATCTGTGATATATATTATACACAAAGTACTAAGAGCATTCTTCTTGAGGTTTAAGGTTGTATTTTAGTTAGTATTCATTCAATCGTACAATTATTTGCCAGGCAGTGCATTTCAAAAAAGGAATGGAGAATATACCAGAATCCTAAGATTTAGGGGCAAGGCTGGGGGGAAGGAGGGATTGTGGGATCTGAAAAAGCATATTAAGTATAATTGCTTTGATTTGCTTTTTTAGAAATTTGCTACTGAAGTATAATACATATGCTTTAATAGATTTTTAGTCATTTCCTTTGAAATTTCAAATAATATTAAAGGAGGATGTGAGAGTTTTATCAAAAAAAAAAAAAGACATGAGTTTTAAGAAACGCTGGCTACCATACAGAACTAAATGTGACTTGTAAAACAGGACTCACACACTTACACAGAAAGCTTAAAACCAGTTTCACATGTACCAATGTCAATTAAAACACCATATTAGTATTTCCTTTTACTCATATTTATTACTTCCCGAATAACAACTGTGAAAAATCCCACTGCATACCTTGGAATGAATTTCTCAATAAGTAACACACTTTTCAAGTGGTGAGACAGATAAAGTGAAAAAAACTGAAAATGGAAGAATGTGTTAAAATAAATTCTAACAGGTGTAGGGTTGTCTCACTTTGATTTTAAATTAGTATTCTGAATAAAAAGCACTAATCCCATAAAAATTAGCAAGTCATTAAATTCTTTTTTTTTTAGCAAGTCATTAAATTCTTAAAGTCATCATTGTCTGTTAGCAAATGATATTCCCCACTCCTTGCATTTAGATGTGATTCTAATTTGTAACAAGGATCTCAACTCAAATCAAGATCTTCACACAGACCTGTACTAGACATATGCAGTGTTAACTTAAACCGACAAATCTGTGTATTTCCACGATAATTCACACATTTTATTTATTCTTAAATTTCTTAAAAACTCTTCCCAGTCTCTACAATAAATACAGAAATGCATACACTAAATTGTCAACCCACCATATTCATGGAGTTTCAAGACATGCCAGAAAGCATCTTCTGTTCTTATCATCATACCTTGTGTCATCTAAGGTCCAGCTAAATCATATTTATGATTCGAAATATTCCATTCTAAACCAAGAGAATGAACATCCTATACTTGGAAGGAAATGGATAGACCAGAAAAGGATGTGATCCACAAAAGGATCCCATGGAATGGTGCCTGGAGCAGGCACTATCATCTCCATTTTACCAGAAAAGGAAACTGAGGTTCAGAGATTAACTGGCCCTCTTGCTCTGCAAGAGGCAGAGCAGGGGCCAGGAACCAGGGACTTCCACTCTTAGCCCGATGTTGTTTCCCTTCTCTAAAAACAAAGTAGGGCAGAATCATTTGACAATCCTGCTGTCTGGGAACACCTATTCATCCTGGGAAAATTACCGTATTTGTGAGGAATGCTCAAATTTTTCATATTAGAAAGCTGAAACTTCTGGTCTACAACTTTTGATCATCCAAAATGAGCTATAAAAAATATTCTGAGAAAACCAGAAGAAAAAAACCTTGGGGCAGAACTAGGAGACTCAAGCACAAATTAAAGCAACCTGATGTTTACTATGAAAGAGAACTTCCTAGCAAGGAGAGGGGTCTATTAGTGAAAGGGGCTGTCTCCAATAGGAACCTGGAACACTGGAAAGGGTGAAGCAGAGGCCTGACAGCCCCTGCCATGGGTGCCTGGAGGCAACTCACCTACCTGGGGGGGGTTGCTGGATTAGAACCAGAGCACCTGTTTATCACTACCCAACTCCAAGGCTACAAATTGACATTAACTGTGCCCTTGACACCAGGGATGGTAGGGCCCCCAAAAAGCTGATCTTAAGCTCTCAAACATCTACCTCTGCTCACCCTCCACTATATTTGCTAAAGGGAAATTCAATTATTAAAGTAGTTAACTTGGCTACTTTGATTAAAATTTTAAATAATAATCTTGTCAACCAGGTGTGTACTTTAGTCATCATTTACATTTAATCTACTATATTAATTCTCAAGACGTTCAACTCCCAGAGCAGCTAAGACAGCAGGATTTTCAACCTCCTGCTCTTTAAAATCCCTCCCTCTTAGCCCAGCACATCGAGCATTTGGTCAGGAAATGGCAGTGCTCCAAACACACTGCTGCCACCTTTGATCCTTAGCCAAATGTGTTTGGCTAGCAGCTGAAGACAGAACCTTAGCTCATCCTCTTACAACCCAACTATCCACACAGCCCCAAGCACACCTCTCAGCTCTGAGTGGGCAGAGAAAAACCAGAACAGGGAATCTATTTTCAGCTGACAACAGAAAATCTGAGTGCCTGTCGGTGCTTTAGCACTCTGCTTCTTCATTTTGTTTGAAAATATCAAGATGGCCTGGATAATCTCTAAGGAATCTTCTAGATCTAGTATTTTAAATACATTACATTCTATTTGGTAAAGTACTAAGCAAACATAACATACCCACGGTTCCTAAGTGCAATATCCCACAACTCTTAAATATTAGCCATCCAAGAAAAAAAATCTAGCATCGATCATGGCATATACCTCGTAGGAGGTGAGTGGGGGGATGATGTAGGAGGCAGTGCTCAGTGAATACTGGAGTAATATTTCAATTCAAAGTTGGTATGTTACTTGTTAAATAATTAGTTTAAGAGTTACATATATATTGAGTTTCTGTGCATCATACACATTGCCTGTGATGGTTAATTTTGTGTCAAATTGGGTACCTTTAGATTTTGGAAGCAACATATTCATATGGGTGTGATACTCTGGACTATTTACCTCGTGATCCAAAAAGCTGCTAGCTTTGAGTGGGGTCCAGAACGGGAGAAAGCTCCCCAGCAGGTCCAGGCTGCCGTGCGATCTGCTCTGCGGCTGGGGCCGTATGATCGAGCACGTTGCGCCTGGAACGTCAGAGCAGACAGGGATGCTATTTGGAGCCTCTGGCAGCGCCCTGTAGGTGAGTATTTGGGATCTGGGGGCAAAGCCTTGTCCTCCTCCACAGATAACCACTCCCCTTGTGCCACACAGTTCTTGCCTCGCTATCCGGCCTCAGGAGAGACTGAACGCTTACCCCGTGGGCCACCAAGTTACCAGGAGACCCGAGCTGCCCGCCACGAGCTGCGTGTCGGCTGACCCAGCAGGACACGGAGCTGGACACGCACAGCAGCACTCCATCATCCGACGGAAAGGGGGCATATACGATCGGGCCCGAGCAGGCCCCGGAGGCACAAGGAAGCTACAGGAGAAAGCGGCACAAATGCCCACGTCCCCACTCCTGCCACATCATCTTCTCTCTCCCAGGATGATCGATGGCCTCCTGGGGAGTTCTCCAAGATCAGCTGCCGGGGACGAGAAGGCTCAGGCCTGGGGGACAGAAGGTTCTGCCCGACGTACAGACACCACCCAAATGCAGACAGCGGCAGCACTATGGACCCTCCCGGGGACATCCTTAAAGGACACGGTGAAGGGCGATCCTCCCAGTGGCAGAACCCTGTGCAGGACACCTGGCCGTTCACTTTGCTTGGAAGGAGAAATGGCCCGATGTGCAATTATGTATCAATTCTTGGGCTGGGGCCAACGGTTTGGCTGGATGGTCAGATTTGGAAAAACTGGTGACAAGAAATTTGGGGAAGAGGAATGTGGATGGTCCTCTCTTCCAAAAAGTGAAGATATTTGTGTCCTATAAATGCCCACCATAGGGTGACTTCAGCAGAAGAGGATGTTAATAATCAAGCGGATAGGACGATCCATTCTGTGGATACCAGTCAGCTTCCCTCTCCAGCTGCTCCGTCCTGTCCCAGTGGGCTCATGAACCCAGTGGCCATGGTGGAAGGGATGGAGGTTATGCATGGGCTCAGCAACAGACTTCACTCACCGAGGCTGACCAGGCTATGGCTACTGCTGAGTGCCCTATCTGCCAGCAGCAAAGACTAACACTGAGCCCCAATATTGTGCCATTACCCCAGGGAGATCTGCCAGCTACCTGGTGGCAGGTTGATTGCACTGGACTGCTGCCATCATGGAAGGGGAAGCATTTTGGTCTTACTGAAACAGACATTCTGGATGTGGATTTGCCTTCCCTGCACACAATGCTTGCACAAAAACTACCAAGCATGGAATTACAGAATGCCTTATCCACCATCATGGTATTCTACATTGTACTACTTCTGATCAAGAAATTCACTTTACGGTAAAAAAAAAAAAAAAAAAAAAAAAATGTATGGCAGTGGGCCCATAATTATGGAGTTCACTGGTCATACCATGTTCCCCATTATCCTGAAGCAGCTAGTTTGATAAAATAGTAAAATGGCCTTTTGAAGACTTAGTTACCGTGCCAGCTAGGTGGCAGTACCTTCCAGGGCTGGGACAAGGTCCTCTAAGAGGTGGGGTCTGCTCTGAATCAGTTGTCCAACATATGGTGCTGTTTCTTTCCCCTAGTCAGGATTCACAGAGCCAGGAATCGAGGAATACAAATGATAGTGGCACCACACACTTTTACCCCTAGTGACCCACTACCAAAACATGGCTTCCTGTCTCCATGACCTCCCCTTCTGCTGGTTCCAAAGGCAGGAATGCTTCCCCCAGGAAACACAACAACGATCCCATTAAACTGGAAGTTAAGACGGCCATCCAGCCAGTTTGGGCTCCTCATGCCTAGGAATCAACAGGGACAGAAGGGACTTCCGGAGCCAGCTGGGTGACTGATGCAGACCACCGCGGGGAAAGCCGGCTGCTGCCCTACAGAGTGGGTGGGGAGGGTGCGTCCTGGTGGCTCTGACCCTGGAGAACCATGACTACTGCACCGCCTACCGTTAGAATGATAAACACACTTTGTTCTAAATTTCTGACGCTCCCCATCTGGCTCAATATTTACACTTTAAGTTAAAATATCTTAAAATTCCTGTCAAGTATTTATGTATTATTTTCCCCTTTTAATCTTTTTTTTTTCTAATTATGAAAGTAGTAAATACACACTAAACAAAACTCATGTTACAGAAATAAATAGAAAATAGAAAATTCAGGATGCCTGGGTGGCTCAGTCGGTTGAGAGTCCGACTTTGGCTCAGGTCATGATCTCACAGTTGGTGGGTTTGAGCCCCGCCTTGGGCTCTAGGCTGACAGCTTGGAGCCTGGAGCCTGAAGTCTGCTTCAGATTCTGTGTCTCCCTCTCTCTCTGCCCTTCCCCTATTCATGCTCTGTCTCTCTCTCTTTCTGTCAAAAATAAATAAACATTAAAAATTAAAAAAAAAAAGAAAGAAAGAAAATAGAAAATTCCTTGAAATTTGGTACTTCCCAAACAACTATCTGAACTATTTGGTCACATTTCTGCAGATGTATGTTTTCTCTTCCCTGTTGAATGGACACACATGACACCTTAATCTAGATAAATGTATATTCATCCTCCTCTAACTGCTAAGTTCCTCACATCCCTCCCAATGACTGCACTCCCTGTCAACATCTTTGCACACGTTAATATGTTTTCAAGTGACTTCACATTTCTGTGTTTTTTAAGCTCACCCACAAACCCCCCAACCTGTCCCACAACACAGGATCCTGCTGCTGGGGAGAAGTAGCTCCTTAATAAAGTTCTTATTAACCAACTAGGGCATCCTGAAGGAAACTGACAGGAGCCCTCCCTCAATGATACCACTGAGTGATTTTCAATGGAGTCTTTAGATAGTTTTCCTAAAGGGCGGTCTCACCCGAGAGCTCCCCAGGGCTCCTAGAACTAGGGATGAGGGACCAGAAGGGAGAGCTTTCCACCTTTCTCACCCGGAAACAGCATGAAGGCACGAGCCAGCTGTTACTGACTGCCGTCTGGTGGCACAGAGGTGACAGCACAGAGGACCAATGTCCACGCGCAAGCTAGAGCTGAGTTGATCTCCCACAGGAAGCTTTTCTTGCCCGGGTGCCCCATGCTCCACTTCTCAGTTACCCTCCAACCCAGCAGCCGAGTTCCTGTGGGGCCCCACACTGTGTTGCAGACTTGAGTACTGCCAGGGGCTGGCGTGGTCCTTATCCCATGGGCAATGCTCTATGTAGTTTATTTATTTAACGTTTTACTTATTTTTGAGACAGGGAGAGACACAGCATGAACAGGGGAGGGTCAGAGAGAGGGAGACACAGAATCTGAAACAGGCTCCAGGCTCTGAGCTGTCAGCACAGAGCCCAACACGGGGCTCGAACTCAAGGACCGCGAGATCATGACCTGAGCCGAAGTCGGCGGCCCAACTGACTGAGCCACCCAGGTGCCCCCAATGCTCTGTAGTTTAAATGGAACTGAAGAGAGTGCATGACAGAGTCACAAGTTGCTTTTTTCTTTTACTCACTGGGCAGACAGTGTTGACCATGGTTACTGTTACAAAATTATTTGTGACACAAAAATTGAGGAAAGTAAAGAATGGATGTCTGAGAAAACAGGAACGAAGACTGGGTAGTTCTGTACAGGACGAAAGTAAAGAATGGATGTCTGTGAGAAAACAGGAACGAAGACCGGGTAGTTCTGTACAGGACATCACGGTCATCAAAATTAACTGAAATTTCTTTCACTTCCCAAAGGGGTAGGGGTGAAGGAAGATGTTGGCATTTTAAATATTACTGTTGGATTCTCCTTGGTACCTTAAAAATACTACACATTTAGCTGCATTTTAGTTTTTTAAAGGAATGGTTATTAGGAAGATAATGCCATCTGGAGGATATGAATCATCTACGGGAGGTCAACTCAGAACTAGGTTTTAGATGGTTTGTGCTTCTGAAGCTCAAAGTAGCTCAAAAGAATTTTATTTAACTTGTCCCCATAATATCCATGGAACCTTCATAACTTTCTCGTATTTTGCATATAAGACAACATACACAAAAGTTTTATCTAAGACCTTTCCATGATTTCTGTAGAGCTAGCACTACGATTCAGGCTCCTAAATATCAGCCCAGACTATCAGACTGCTTTTGAGTGATTAATTTCAACCACACTGAGCTACAGATTAAGACTGAGGCACTTTTACAAAAACCAGATGGTCACTCAGAATTATAAAGAAATTGTGTACATCCAAAAAAATGAAACAAATGAAAGAACAGTGCCTCCGTGGAGGTGCGGTTCCCACCTACTAGGGTGTACCTGATGTACAGTAAAAGAAGACAAGCACTTGACATGAAAGAAATGAGAAGACCGGGCTCAGGCAAGCGACGGCCTAGCAGATGAGTCCTTAAGTCAGTGAGGGCTGCCCATCCGGGATGGCCTCGCCCACACCCTAGGCCAAGGCTTCACTCCAAGGGACGCTTCCAAATGAGAGAGGTCTCACACAGCTCTGTCTCTGTCACTCACCACTGTCTGACATTTGCTTTTTATTTCTTGGATTGTGGGACACTTTATACTTAGAACCCAGAACATGTGCAACAGATAAAAGTAAACAGTGCAGGCACACACATTCACTATGTTCTATGCAGTACTTGTTCACTTCCAAGGAAAAACTGGTCAACGTGAAACTACCTGTAGCTTTTCTCAATCAAGAGGCCTTACTGAGGCTTTAGTTTCTGCTTATTTCAATATACATCCTTGAACACCATACTGTTCCATCAATGGTCCTGTGTGAGGAACTGAATGAAATGTCACCGTTCTTTTTAAGTTATACAATACACACAAATACACAAGATAAATATGAACCATGAGGGCAAAAAAACCCAGCTGTGTTTCTTACCAAATTCAAGTACGAGACTTTCGTACTTCAAAAGGCGAGGAATGAAATTCTACATAACCAAAACTGTTAGCAGCATGATGTAAATCATTTCCAACACAATTCTTTACAAGTACTGGGTTGGTTAGACCACAGAATTAATATGCAAATGATCCTGGCTACACCCCAATTAAAATGTCCAAGAAGTATGGAGGAGCCCGAGGTACTTGCTACATTTACGGAGCATTTACCCTATGCCAGACCCCACGCTGGAGCCAGAGAGACAGCTAAGTACAGCATAGGGCTCACACAGCCAGAAGTGCTCTGGTTGGGGGGGACCAGCAGGTAAGTAACTAGACAATGAAATGAAAAGGCCACCTACTGAATGGAAGAAATACTTGCAAACCATATACCTGATAAGGGGTTAACATCCAAAATATATAAACTCCTACAACTCAATAGCAAAGACATAAACATCTGATTAAAAAGTAGGTAGAGGATCTGAATAGACTTTCTTCCAAAGAGATATGGATGGCCAACAGGCACTTGAAAAGGTGTCCCACATCACCAATCATCAGAAAAATGCAAATCAAAACCACACTGCAAATCACCTCACACCTGTTAAAATGGCTAGACTCAAAAAGACAAGAAATAACAAGTGTTGATGAGCATGTGGAGAAAAGGGAACCCCAGTATACTGTCGGTGGGAATGTAAATTGGTGCAGACACTGTAAAAAAAACGGTATGGAGGCTCCTGAAAAAATTAAAATAGAACTACCATATGACCCATCAAATCCACTTTGGTTAGTTATATGGAGAAAAAGAAAACACTAATTCAAAAAGAAAAATGCACTTCTGTTTATTGCAGCATTATTTATAATAGCCAAGATATGGATATAACCTAAGTGTCCATTGATGGATGAATGGATAAAGAAGATTTGATATACACATACAATGGATTACTATTCAGCCCCCTCCAGTCCCAAGAATGAAACCCTGCCATTTGTGACAACAGGGAGGGACCTTGAGGGTATTATGCTAAGTGAAACAAGCCAGACAAAGACAAATATTATATGACCTCACTTACGTATCGAATTAAAACAACAATAACAATAACACATAAGCTCTATAAATACAGAGAAGAGATCAGTGGTGGCCAAAGCCAGGGGATGAGGAGTGGACAAAATGGGTGAAAGGGGTCAAAAGGTACAAACTTCCAGTTATAAAATAAATCATGGGGATATAACAAACAGCTTGGTAACTATAGTTAATAATACTGTATCGCATATTTGAAAGTTGATAAGAGAGTAGATATTAAAAGTCCTTGTCACACAGAAAGTTGTTTTTTTTTTTTTAAAAACCTTTATTTATTTTTGAGAGAGACAGAGAGTGCAAGCAGGGGAGGGGCAGAGACAGAGAGACACAGAATCCGAAGCAGGCTCCAGAGTCTGAGCTGTCAGCACAGAGCCCGAAGTGGGGCTCAAACTCACGAACCGCGAGATCATGACCTGAGCTGAAGTCGGATGCCCTACCGATGGAGCCACCCAGGCGCCCCAAAAGTTTTTTTTTAACTATGCATGGTAATGGATGTTAACTAGACTTACCGTGGTGATCATTTCACAACATATACAAATACCAAATCATTATGTTGTGCATATGAAATTAATGTCAATTATACCTCAATAAAACAATCTTTAATTTACCTCAGTAACTTTTAGAAAGGTTTATAAATAAAATTCTTTGATAAACTTTATCAAAATGGTAATTCTCAATAAATTAACGTAGTTGAATGTTTATTAATAAATATCTTTTAAACATGATTCGTATTACACAATTCTGAGGCTGCCAGACTGTTAAGCAACAGCTATAAAATGCTAGCATCACCCCTTGCTCTGGTCCTGGAATCTGAGAAGCCTGGTAAGAATTACCCCAAGTGACAAGGCTGACTGGCAAGACAGAGACAGAGATTAGATAAAAACTCTCAATCTCTTTTGAATTATCCTTTTATCAAAATTCACATAAACATTAAAGAGCTCTGAGTATAGTGTAAGGGTTCCAGTTTCAGGCTCTGAAGTCAGACAAACTTGTAGAAATGCTGGCTGCAGAATATGCTACTTGTGGCTCTAAGTCCTGTCCACAGATAGAGAGGTTATGAGGAACATGTTTTTTAAAAAGTACCTGGCACACAGGAAGATCTGAATAAATGTCACATTTGATTATCTCTTACTTAAGCGAATACCCACAAAGCGCCTGACGTCCCCAGAGCACAATGTGAAAGGCGCTCTCAGGCAGTCTGCTTTGAGGCCAGAATTTATCACCGTGTGAATACCCGCAGCTCAGCTTGCTGACCCTAGATGGCTAAGTGTGGGCCTTTTCTAGCACCGTGGGCATTGCCTGAGAGCTTGGAAAATGCAGAATATCAGGTGACCCCAGACACAGTGAATCAGAATCTGCATGTCAACAGGTATTTCATATGTGTGCATTCAAGCCTGGAGACAGGGTACTACAGGAGAACACATCGAGGGCTGTAAATGTCACATAAAATGCTACAACAGTTCAGCTGAGGAGGGAAAGCAGTGCTTCCTTCGGGTCGCTGTATTGCCTACTCAGCATCACTAAAAAGGATCCAGATGAAAGCTGCTAAGGGGGCACATTTAAGCCCAATAGGTGATTACTTGTCAAATATTAGCCCTCCTTGTCTTTTGCCCTTTCTCTTATTACTTCAAAAGTCCCTTGACAGGGGTGCGTGGGTGGCTCAGTCGGTTAAGCGTCTCACTTTAGCTCAGGTCATGATCTCACGGCAGGTGGGTTCAAGCCCCGCATCAGGCTCTGTGCTGACAGGTCAGCTTCGGATTCTGTATCTCCCTCTCTCTCTCTCCGCCCCTTCCCCACTCACACTCTGTCTCACCGTCTCTTAAAAAATAAACAAACATTATAAAAAAAAAAAAGTCCCGATACAAACTGCCAACCCTTCAGATTCCCAACAAATTGGGGATTACTTTGGACAGCTACAAAACTGAGGCAGAGGGAAATACCTCGTTCAAAAGCGAACACCAATGCCTGTGAGGAAGGTGGTAGCAAGGTCGCATACCTATGCACACACACCTGCCTACACATGCCTACACGTGCACCTGCACACACACATCTAGGGTGTTTCCTAAGTTTGCCTGACAACTGGAAAGCAGAAATTTCCTGAGCCTCACACTAATACACGGATACGCTGGCTTGCCAAGGAGGGAGTACCCACATCAACAACGTATTGTTACCAAAACAAAACAAATGTCAGTTCACGGAGAGGTCACTTTGGCTTTGTCATTTTGTTAGGGCATTTAAAAATAAGAAACTCAGTATTAGGAGTGTCCTCAAGGAACATTGTTTTGTTGAGTCTATTCAGGTGGTTTCATACATGAAAACTGTTTTGCTCTGCTCTGGGGAGGGGCAGAGTAGCCTCAGTTGACTAACCATGTAACTTGCAGCCTGTTGGGATTACCCGTCAGGGACAGGCACTTTTCTCAAGAGAAGGGTTAGAAGCAGCACTTACAAGCAAGGAGCCCTCATCATAAGGGGCAACTCCCAAAATCCTCAGTGGACAGGTACTAAGCCAATGACCCTGTGGGAGCTATGTGAAGCCTAGCACTCGGCTCCAATGGTCAGAATGGGTGGTTGCGGGGCAGAAGGGGGAGCTTGCTAACCAGGAGCCCACCTGCTGTAAGCTTAGTCTGGAGAAATGGTGAAACCCTTCGCACATGTGATATTCAGCAGGGGTAATCTGCTGACTTTGCACACAGACTAAAGATTGCAGTCTCCAAAAGTATCAGCCCTACTATCTGCTGAAGAAGGCAGGACGACTTTGGCTGTTGTGCTGGGGGCACTAGGTACCCATGAAATCATCACCCTGATGGGGTTCAGGTCGGGCTGCTCCCAAATAGAGCACGTGTTAAATTGAAGGCATGTGAGAAATGGCAGGTGCAGAAAAGACCCTTTGACCTTCTCCCCTGAAGTAGGTCATATGACGCTCATGGGAGAGATGCCTTCCCTGTGCCCAGAGGAAAGGAGCATTCTTATCTCTGAAGACAGGAGGATGTGAGTGGACTCTGAACAGACAGGCCTTGTTAAGCTTCCCCCAGTGAACCACACTGAGCCCTCTGTCCTATCACCTTCCTGCTGCTTCCCAGCCTTCGTCAAACCCAGTATAAAACCACACAGGTTTAACTACTTCTCCAGGGCTCATTTTCTCACGAAGTCTCTCGTTTCATGTAAAATTTACATTAAGTGAAATCTGTGTGCTTTTCTCTTGTTAACCTGTCCTTTGTGCAGAGATCCAGTTGGGAACTTAAGACGACAGAGGAAAGGTATTTTCCTGCCCTACAATGCACTGGACTGCCAGAGCCTGTGGGAGTAAGGCCCAGAACAAATATGGGATAGTACCCTGGGACTGGATGTGCCCCTGCTGCCCTGCATAACACCTGTATCTTGTGGACTTTCAAAATACAGACTTTCAAATTTTCATGATAAATGAAAAAATAGAGGCCATCAGTATTTATTGCAGTAACAAATTTATTGCAATAACAAATAATCTCACAGGTTTATTTCTTGATCGTGCTTCACACCCATGTGGGTGAGTTGGGGGCTCTGTTCTGCACAATCTTCACCCAGAGACACAGGCTGACAGAGCTTCTAGTACCTGTCCCACCACCAACTGCAGGGCAGGGAGAAGGGAGCACGGAAAATCAGGCAGAGCTTCTCAAAGGTTTTGCTCATATTTCACTGGACAAGGCGCGCTAACTGAGAACATCTAACTTGAAGGGAAAGGAGACGGGTGATCCTACCGTGTCCCTGAACTGAGACATTACACACCAGCGCAGTGGGGAGCTCTCCTGCCCAGGTTCCAGAAGGCACCTGTGACACTGGCCTTGGCTGACCCATGCCCCTGAGGGTTACTCTGAAACAGAAGTGTCCATGCTCAAGGGAGTTTCCATAAGTTCTGCCAAATGAACAGCACCTTTGTCCAGGGCTTCATGCAGCACCGTTTCCCACGGATTCCCTCTGGTTGCCCACCATGTGGTTGTCAGTTTCCCCCTAAAGTTCACCTTTTGTTGAAAATGTTTCCCTTACTGAGCAAACACATTCTCACGTTTCATAATTAATGAGCTATTCCATCCCCTCATGAGCCACTTTCTTCAACCCCTAGTCGAAGTGATGTGAAAGTAACGCAGCCTGAAGCCATCCACCTCCAGCTGCACTCCCATCAGATTACAGACAGCAGGCTCCACCCACTTCTCCAGGATTCTTAATGCCTGTGCTTAAGAAAAATGTGTGTACATTTCTTGTAGGGAAGTTAAAACAAATTAAGTTGAAAAAAAACAACAAAAAACCCTCTCCTACTTGTGACTATTTAAGTGAAATATCTTAAATTATATCGCTATGTATGTGTATGTTTGTACAGAAAAGCAGTCTGCAAGGAGAGACGCCAATGTAAACAACAGTTATCTCTATGAGATGGGATTACAAAGGTTTTCATATTCTTCCAGTTGTGCATTTTTTACAAAATAAATATACTACTTATATAATTTCAAACAGACGATTACATACAAATTAGAAAAGCTGTATTAAATTTGGTCCCTTTAGTGTATTTTCAAAGGATCTATTTCATAATAATGAATTCCTTTTCTATATTCAACTGACCATTGAACCACAAGGGATGTAGGGATACCGACCTCCTGCACAGTCAAAAATCCATGTGTAACTTTTGAGTTCCTCAAAACTTTACTAATGGCCTACTGCTGACCAGACCACTTACCTATGATAACATATTTGATTAATACATATTTTGTATATGTATTATATACTGTATTCTTATAATAAAGAAAATGTTAAGAAAATTGTAAGAAAGAGAAAATACATTTACAGTAATGTATTTATCAAAAAACAAAGTTCACATATAAATGACCCACACTTCAAACCCATGCTGTTCAAAGGTCAGCTGTGTTACCTGTTTGACTCTCCCTGGGTAAAGTATTGCACCTAAGGTAAAGAAAGCAAATACTGATCATCACAGTATTTACTTGATTTGTAAAAATGGACCTCTGTCTCAAAAAAGGCAAGCAGAATTAAGCTTTCTGTAAATGTTTCTTAACCATCTGACTGAACTGCCTAAAAGCAAGGATGATTCTTGCCAGGAACAAACACATGATGAAGTCAGTGTGAGAACAAGACAAAAGGGCAGAGAGAACCAGGGCTCCGCTCTTTCCATGACAGATGTGACAGGGCTAGAGGGAGAGGGAAGGCCAGTACTAGTAATAATAATACTAGCAGCTGAGTACACTGGGGCAGCACTCTGCTTGGCTATTACACGCATTTTCTCATTTAAGTTGGAGGATTACTCTACTAGTAAGAACCACTATTATTCTTACTTTTGGCAACAAGAATACGAAGGCACAGGAAGATCTCACAATTTGCCCAAAGTCTCATAGCTGCCATGGGCCAGAACCATGATGCAAAGTCAGCAATCTACACCTGACCCACATCACACTTCAGATCAACTCCAGGAAGACTGAACAAAGTAAAGAAATACCTAACTACAGCATATCCAGTGTAAAACACAACTGTACAGGTATGACATCTTTAAAAACTGATAATTTTCTAAGCTTTGAGGCAACAGCAGATAAATAAAACAGCAGACCTACCATAGCGACATATGCATGCTCCTGTTCAGGTCTGCAGTAGACACCCCTGTTTCTCTGTGTCCAGCTCTCCTGGTTTCTGCAAGAAAGAGAGCAACTCCTCGTCCACCCACATGCTGGTGCCAGCCATTCCCATCATGCACCTCCTGGCCAGCTGGCTACAGGGAGGGGCCTCACGCAGGCTGGCTAACCAGGCCTTCCACACCGATGCTCACAGTGACTGCTCCTAATGGAATGTGACACGGCAGCCCTGGGTGACAGAGGGTCTACTCTCTACCTGGCTCTATGAGCTGTGGGGGTCACAGAAGCCTGGCCTGGGGCTATCAAAAAACATCTACTGTGTCTCTTCAACAAATGGTGCTGGGAAAACTGAACAGCTACATGCAAAAGAATAAAACTGGACCACTTTCTTATACCATACACAAAAATAAACACAAAATGGATGAAAGACCTAAATGTGAGACCTGAAACCATTAAAATCCTAGAAGAGAATACAGGCAATAACTTCTTTGACAGTGACCATAGCAACTTCTTTCAAGATATGTCTCCTGGTGGGGGTGGGGGAGAGGGGAAAATGGGTGATGGGCAGTGAGGAAGGCACTTATTGGGATGAGCACTGGGTGTTGTATGTAAGCGATGAATCACGGGAATCTACCCCCAAAACCAAGAGCACACTGTATACACTGTATGTTAGCCAACTGGACAATAAATTATATTAAAAAAAAAAAGATATGTCTCCTGAGGCAAGGGAAACAAAAGCAAAAATAAACTGTTGGAACTACATCAAAATAAAAGGTTTCTGGGGTGCCTGGGTGGCTCAATTAGTTAGGTTAAGCATCCAACTCTTGGTTTGGGCTCAGGTCATGATCTCGTAGTTTGTGAGTTTGTGCTTCATGTCAGACTCTGCACTGACAGCACAGAACCTGCTTGGGATTCTGTGTATCTGTCTGTCTGTCTCTAAGTAAGTAAATAATAAATAAATAAATAAATAGATAGATAGATAGATAGATAGATAAAGCAAGCTTCTGCACAGAGAAAGAAACAAAACTAAAAGGCAACTTCAGGAATGGGAGAAGATTCCCCATTTACAAATATTTGCAAATGACGTATTTGCAGCATATCCAATAAGGGGCTAGTATCCAAAACATATGTAGAATTTATAAAACTTAACACCCAAAAAACAAATAAACCAATTACAAATGGGCAGAATACATGAAAAGACATTTTTCCAAAGAAGACATCCAGATGGCCAATAGACACATGAAAAGATGCTCAATGTCACTCATCATCAGGGAAATACAAATCAAAACTACAATGAGGTATCACCTCACACCTGTCAGAGTGGCTAAAATCAACAACACAAGAAACAACAGGACTTGGCGAGAATGTGGAAGAAAAGGAACCCTCTTACACTGTTTGTGGGAACGCAAACTGGTGCCACTGTGGAAAACAGTATGGAGGTTCCTCAAAAAGTTAATAGAACTACCCTATGATCTAGCAATTGCACTACTGGCTATTTACCCAAAGAATACAAGAACACTAATTCAAAGGGATAAATGTACCCCTATGTTTATTGCAGCATATTTACAACAGCCAAGATACGGAAGCAGTCCAAGTATCCATCAACTGATGAATGGATAAATGAATGTGGTATAGATATAGGATGCAATATTATTCAGCCATAAAAAAGAATGAAATCTTGCCATTTGCAATGACATGGGTGGAGCTAGAGAGTATAATGCTACTGAGTGAAATAAAGTCAGTCAGAGAAAGACAAATACCATATGATCTCACTCATACGTGGGATTTTAAAAACAAGAAAAGGGCAAAAAATGAGAGAGAAAGTAAGAAACAGACTCTTAACTAGAGAGAACAAAGTGATGTTTACCGGGGGCGGGGGGGGGGGGGGGGGGGCTAAATAGATGATGGAAATGAAGGAGTGCACTGGCTGTGATGAGCACCAGGTGTTGTATGGAGTGTTCAATCACTATACTGCACACCTGAAACTAATATAACACTGTATGTTAATTAACTGGAATTAAAATAAAAACTTAAAAAAGAGCAAACAAACAAGTACCAATAAATAAACAAAAAAAGAGATTGCAATGAAAAAAAAAAGCCAACTATGGAAGAAACTGTGACAGAGAATACAGTCAACACATGGAGAAAGCAGAGCTGAAGACAACACCTAAGTGTGGAGACCAAAATGTGCCCAAAGCCAGACCAACCCAGGGCATTTCGGTTATAAGAGGCAATACTTCTCTAGTTTTGCTTAAGTTAAAGTAAGGTTTATGCAACTTGTAACCGAAAGAGATATAACTAATGCTAACTGAAACTGCTAAATTAGTAAACTGAAAAAAATTTTAAAAACTAGGAAAAAATGTGTCTACCAAATACAACAAAGAATGAAGAAGAGAAAGGGCTAAATAAATCAGGGGAAATGGCTCGATTTCTTAGTGAACAAAGAAATACTAACTTCAAACACATCAGTCCCAGAGGCAGTGTAGGACAGTGAATGGTCTTGCCCATGATCCAATCCCAACTCGCTCCCTCCCCATCTACCTCTGCTGGTTTCCAAGCTCCCTCCCCTCCCCTTCCCCATCTTGCGGTGGGGACTGGCCAATGAAAGGTGAGCAGAAAGTGGACAAAACCACCCATCCAGCTTTCTCCTGCCTTTAGCCTTAATGTGGCGGAGTGAGCTGCAGCAGCCAGCCTGTGGATGCGAGGAAAAGAACAGAACTGCAGAAACGCTGCCTCAGGCTTCTGAAAAATGGCAGCAGCCACTTGCCTTCTGGGCTTCCTACACTGTGATTCAAATTCCTACTTGTGTAACTCCTGGCTAGGCAGAGGCTGTTATTTCATTCAACAGCACTACTGAGTGCCTGCCACATGCCAGGCACTATTCTAGGCTCTAGGAATACAGAGTGAGCAGAACCCAAAGAGCCTGCTTTTCCGGAGCTTCTTACGCCACAGAGGACAAGCAGACACAGGTAACACAAAGCATCTATTCGTAAGCAACAGTAACAGCAAAGGGTCACTGGAAGGTACCACATCCAGCGCGGGCAAAGATGCTATCAGACGGCTATCCTCAAATGGCGATATGTACTGGAAAGCGAGCAGCCCGTTCCCACTCCTAAGTCAGTCTCCTTAATCCAGGAGTTCCAGGTCTTTTACACCACGTATGGAAATACACTTGAAAGCCCCTGCCATCCAGTATTTCTGGTCTATTTAAAATATTATCTTAAAAGAAAAACATGGTGTTGCTAAGAGAAAAATTCTTTGAAAAGTATTCCCCAAATTTGCCTTTGTATGTTTAAATTTCCTAAGAGAGCCCTCATAAATTATAGGTGATTCTAAACAATTGCTCCTGATTATTTGGCTTAAGTCACAGCCCCTTAATCCTGGTCTGGGGCATGATGCACTTTATACATGCTACTGTTAAGAGGAAACAGCTAATGACCTTGCTGTAAACCTTGCTGTAAACCTTGCTGTAAATACCCGTTACTCAGTTTTTCAAGATATATCCATAGTACTCCATTTCATAATAAAATACTTCCTTATGGTTTTTATTATAAATTTTACAAAAAGAAATAAATAGCGGGGTGCCTGGGTGGCTCAATCGGTTAAACTTCCGGCTCTCGGTTTGGGCTCAGATCACGATCTCACAGTCCCTGAGTTCAAGCCCTACATCAGGTTCTGCACTGATACTGCAGACAGAGCCTGCTTGGCATTCTCTCTCTCTCCTTCTCTCTCGGCTCCTCCCCCACTCACACTCACTCTATCTCCCCCCACCCCAAATAAATAAAACTTTTAAAAAATTGTTAAAAAATAGAAAGAAATAGCAATATGCTCATCCTGTACCTGCCCCCCAAACATAAATACACACACAAATACTAGACTAAGAAATCCTTTCAGCATTAAAGTTGTGCCCATGCTGCTGTTTATTATTACAAATATTTCTATTTTATTCCTCTATTAAAACAAACACAGTACCCATGAGAAATAAATGTACTTAGTTGAATGAAATTCTTCACTCGAGTTTTCAATTTCCACAAAACCATAGTGTGCTCTTCTCCTATCATCTGACTTTCCAACTACTTGGTACACAGGCTGTGATCTTAGCATGCTGTTAGCTCCTTCTCCTGCTGTGATCTGATTTTCCATCTGCTGGGCATAGTAATGACTTTTCCTGATCTAGAAAACCATCATATGGACCCCATCCTATAGATAGCCTCCAAAGACACTTCCAGTTACAAATGTATCTGATGAAATGAAATATAAAGACTGATAGTTAGGCCCAATTTATCTTGGAGGTCAACACTGTTCAAATGTAGTATAAACACTTTGCTGCATAAAGTCAGCTTTTGGAAGAAGTCAACAGTGCAAATAAGGTAGCTATTTGTAGATACTGCTCCCTAGCTAGGAGCACATTGCCATACTGTGGAATTGACAAAATTCTAAGAAAACAAATTGGAATTCAGGCTGTTACCTTTTCTTGAAGATGCTAACAAATCAATACAGACAAAACAGCTTAAACATTCACCAACACATGGATAAATAATTAAATAAATAATGATACATACATTCATTTGCATAACTAGCTTTTCCTCTCTTTTTTCTTCTTTTTTTTAGTGTGCTGACATGAAAAGAAGTTCACATATAATTGACGTACAGGAAAAAAGCAAGCTGCTGATCAGGTATACCATGATTCAATTTTGTGTTACAAAAAGCTGTGTTCACTTATATGCATGGTACACGTCTTTTTGCCTGTTGTTGTATACAAAGAAAAGTTTAGGAAGAATACCCAAACTGCTAGCAATGGCTGCTTCTCCAGATACTGGAGAGGGTATTTCACTTCACATACATCTTTATTTCTCATTATGCACAGGAATGACGTATGTAATTAAACATGTTTTAACACTATTAAGACTAAGCACAACTACCTAGCCTAACTGCTAGTCGAGTGCACAACAATTTTTGTTCAACAGACCTGAACCAGGCTATATTCTCCAGTACATACTCTACCCTTAAACCAAAGGGTCTTTCCACACATGAGGTATGAGGGGTACCACTGGGCTCTGGCAATCCTCTGGACAAATCCATACCGATTAACAGAAATTCTGTCAAAAACAATGTTTGCTAGCTCCAAGGAAAGAAGCACACCACATGAATCATATGCCCCTTTACAGCATTTTGCAATTAATTAATTAAAGCCTAAGAAATAATTTGTAAGACAAAATCCCCAAATCCACTTTTATTGATCTTCACATCAAAGCATATATTTTTATGTATACATTAAGAAATAAAAGAAAAAATACACTGTCTTGCTTTTATCTCAGGGAGAAGTTGGGTTTTTTCCATTGATTTTAGTTCCAGGATGTAGCGAGAAAATTTAATCCTTTCCCTATTAAGTAAGATACTGCCAGCAAAAATGTACCATGGATGGCAAAACTAGGAAATTGTTTACTTTGGCTTCATAGATCTCCTTGAGACTACGAATCAGCAAGCCTCATCACCTTAAGCTGGGTCATTCCTTTTTGAAAGCTCAGATAAGGGATCAGAGATACTGAACACTGGACAGAGTGGCACAGGCCTGCGTTTTCCATAGGAAGTACTGGCGTCCATCATAGCAACCGCCTGGGGTGGGAAGTGTCACCTTTGCTGTCATCACAGAACTCAGTCCAGTCTGTGCTATATAGTTCATAGTAAGATTTTAATTATAATACTTGGCTGACCATAATTTAGAGTTCATTTACTTTGATGATGTCAGAAACCTATTTAAAAAAAAAAAAAAAAACATGGGGCGCCTGGGTGGCGCAGTCGGTTAAGTGTCCGACTTCAGCCAGGTCACGATCTCGTGGTCCGGGAGTTCGAGCCCCGCGTCAGGCTCTGGGCTGATGGCTCAGAGCCTGGAGCCTGTTTCCGATTCTGTGTCTCCCTCTCTCTCTGCCCCTCCCCATTCATGCTCTGTCTCTCTCTGTCCCAAAAATAAATAAACGTTGAAAAAAAAAGATTAAAAAAAAACACAAAACTTTTTCAGGTGACTCTTTTGTTAAACAATAATATCTCTATCTATACTTGTGCAGAAAAACTATACCTGTGATGAGGGCTTTGTTTGATTCATTAGAAAATGAGTATATTATTTTCCTCTAAGCATCTTACACAATGGATAAAACTAATTTTATTACCACTCTTCTATATAAACACAATTTCAAGGCTAATTATTTCCTAATTAAGCACAGAAATTACTAAGTCCTGTACTGTGTGAGTTAGATGAAATTTGGCAATTTGCTATGAGACAGAAAACAGAAAAGATGTCACTATTTATATTTATTCTAGCTAAACCATTTTATTTTATTTTATTATTTATTTATTTGTATTTATTGTTCAGAGAAAGAGAGAGTGTGTGTGAGGCTGCAGGGAAGAGGTCGGGGGGGGGGGGGGGTGCAGAGGATCCAAAGTAGGCTCTGCACTGACAGCAAAGAGCCTGATGTAGGGCTCAAACTTGTGAACCGGGAGACCATGGCCTAAGCTGAAGTCTGACACTCAAAGGACTGAGCCATTCAGGCGCCCCCTAGCTAAATCATTTTAGATACCTGAATCTCCTAAAGCAGTAATTCTCCAAGTAGCTATGTTAATATGTACTAGATAAGACAGCTAAACTGATTAACTATAGAATTCCTTTGTTGGGGGGAGTGGGTTTGAGGTGCTCACATGCACATTCATGAATATAAATTTAACTGTGAAATCCAAGTTAAATTTCCAAAGACTAAAACGCAGGTCACTAAAAAAGATTTCCACTGAATTAAGTGAAGGTGATACAACTGTCAACCAGAGAAAATAATCCAGAGAGCGTGCACACTGTTAGCTTTCCTTTCCCGGTGGCTTTGGAGTCCTGCTCATAATAAATGGTTGTAACCATTAAATTGTACACGAAAACTTCAAACAGATGAATTTTATGGTATGTGAATTATATCTCAGTAAAACTTAAAAAACCCACGTGAGGGTGCATGCGTGTGCCTGTGCATGTAAGAAAGACAGGCTGCAACCCATCAGAACCTTTCCTGAGTAAAATACTGGCAGTGCAGTGTTTTACTGCAAGCAGCACACACTCTGGGTGCTGGGAAAAGTGTCTATGTAGAGAGCGTATGGGAAAACTCTTTACTGGTTAATATGCTATTCAGAAACCATGGTTTTAAATTAACGTAAAATATTTAAGGCATTTATTTATGCATCATTTTTTAATGATTCCCTATGTTAAGCAACTGTTTGGGGAGGGGGATTAATCAAGCACCTGCCAATCTCAACCCCTTCAACTAAGGACATCTATTTGGTATGCTGAGTTGGAGTACTTCGTGACATATGTGCCACAGATAGGTGGTTATATATATATATATATATATATATATATATATATATATATATATATAAAGCATACAGCAATTCTGATACTCTACTCGAGATATGGTCTTCAAATTTTGATTTGTATTTTGGTGTAATACAATGAACTTGCACGAAAGCTTTCATTGACAAAACAAGAAAAACAGCTCCACATTTAATATATGGTAACATGACTGCCTCTCTGCTTTAGCCCCTAAACACTCCCCCTACTCTTCCAACTGCACTGCATGCAGTTTCTGCCTGATTTTATCCTCTGCTTTTATAACACTTTTCTATTTGACTACTTTTTCCCAAAAAATCTGTATATTTCTATAATCACTTTGAGATGAAAGAAATAAATAGAAAATAAGCTAATTCCTTCTCAATTTTCAAAGTGTGAGAAACAGCTAACACTGTGCTAGACAGACTTCTAAGCACTTTCCAAGTATTAACTCATTTAGTCCACTCAACAGCCCTATGGGACAGAAACTATTATTGTCCTGCTTTTGTGCAAGAATATAGAAAACAGAGGGGCGCCTGGGTGGCGCAGTCGGTTAAGCGTCCGACTTCAGCCAGGTCACGATCTCGCGGTCCGTGAGTTCGAGCCCCGCGTCGGGCTCTGGGCTGATGGCTCAGAGCCTGGAGCCTGTTTCCGATTCTGTGCCTCCCTCTCTCTCTGCCCCTCCCCCGTTCATGCTCTGTCTCTCTCTGTCCCAAAAATAAATAAACGTTGAAAAAAAAAAAAAAAAAAAAAAAAAGAAAAAAAAAGAATATAGAAAACAGAGAGATTTAGGAAATTGCCTGCGGTCATTCAGCTAATAAATGGCTAAGCCAGATTTCTAACCCAGGTAGTCTGGCTTACGTCTGGTGCTACTTAACCACCACGATATAGACTGCCTTTCTGAGTAAGGAATGTCCTGTCTGAACTTTGTAGCTATATTAAACTATCGTCAAGGAATTAAGAGTTCCTTCTTATACATGTAGTAAGTTACATTTATGATACATTACCTTGTTGGAAAAATAAATTTTAAACATATATTAAAGTAGTAAAAAGAAAACTTACTACACTGTCTCTATTAGTACCTATAAATATTTTATGCAAATGTTACTCTTTTGAAACAGGACTAGAGTACATATCTACTAGTACTCTGTAAATGTCATTATGTCACCATGAAAGAAGACTGGAAGTCCTCCAAATTATTTCTAATTAATAGGGTTTTACTTGGTTAAATTTGGAGAAGTCACTGCTTTATTAAGGTTTGAGCACTGAAATTCCAACTTTATTATTTTAATTCAGAAACCAAGCTTACCTGATTTGTAATTTATAATAAAACTGTTAACAGGGATAGTGATCTGACAGGTGTGGCTACGCTTAAGTAAAGTCAGACTTAGGGTGACTATTTCAGCTAACCAATTGCAAACTTTATAATCAAGGTATTCTACAACATATTTGTGAACTTTTGACTGACAGAAGCCCGGCTGCATGGCACCACACCTGACGGCAAGACTATGTGGAGAAGGGAGAATAAAAATTAACATTAAATAAGTAACTTTGTGTAACCAAGCACTATACTAAACGACATATACAATGCATAACTACATATTGTATGTTGATATATTACATTTATATATGTGTGTTTACACATCTTATTATGTATATACACATATATACACATATTAATTTAATCCTCACAGCTTTTTGAGGCAGGTGGTATCATCATTTCACAGAAAAATCTGAGGTTCCAAGAGTAGCTTGCTCAAGGTGACACATTATTACTAAACTGAAAGGCAGGACTTGAAGCCAGAGTCTCCTGACTCCAGAACCAGCGTACACTCTGCCACAATGTGTTCCTTGTTTTGACCAAAACCATCTCCTGTCAGCAGTCATGTGCTCATCCGTCCTACAACCCGATTAAAGGGGGCAGCGAGCTGGAAGCCCTGAGTGCACAGAGGTGATACATAATGGTAGCCAGATGCAAGAGAAAGTCAGTAAGAACAGTCTTAGGATGTTCTGCCTATAATAAACTGTCATCATAAGCCCCTGGTACCTTTACCAAGATAATAACTGGGGGGCCGGGGTGGCGTTAGAGGCCAGTAGGTGATAATGCACTTTTTCTATTTTTTTCTTGGTAATTACCGAGAGGTAAAACTCAGAACCTACATTCACAACAGCAAACCACTGAGGCAGGTGAAGGCACCCCTTTCCAGACCAAAGCATCTGTTTTAGTCAACCAACTCTTAACCCATTCAAATAAAAGCCTGACTATGGGCCGGGGTACTGGGAGATACCATCTGGAATCAATTTCAGAATTTCTATAGCTATCTCTGGGAAGTTTACCAAGCAGATAGTTTTTTGCAGTCTCTTCGCATTAAACACTGCAAATATTTATGAGGTGACCCCTTGACTGTGCTCTGAAACGACAAGCCCCTCGGCGAACAAGTCCTAGAACGTCTTGCTGCCAGAATCCATCAGCCACAACCAACAAGGGCATGTTCAGGTCTGACACCTCAGACGTATTCTGTCCCTCCTATAATCCTTATGATACATTTCTATTCACCTTTATAAAAGCTTCACCTCTGGGTTAGTTCTCCAGGGCCTTAAAAACAGCACCACTTCAACCCAAACAACAGAAACCCACATCTTGATAATAAGACCTAATATAAGCATGAAATTGTTGTGTGTGCCACTTTTACTTGAATCGTTCCATTATGATCCTCACAGAAGTACTATAAAAGTAGACAGAAACATTTCCATGTTATAGGCAGGGAAACAAGACACAGGGCTTCACAGGGTTGTTTCATCACTACTGGTATCTATCAAATATACACTGGGTAGGGGGCAGTATTCTAAGCAAGAGGAGGGTGGCGGGTAGCACCCCAGATCTGAGGTTACAAGACTGGGTTTAAATCTAGCTTCTACACCTTAATGACGACGGCACTCATCATTAAGTGCTGAGCACACGGGTCCAGGGTGGGATGGGTTGCATTTAGTCCCAGATTCAACAAAACCTGCCAGACTGCTCCAGCAAATGCTTCTTATGACCCACTGGCGGCTAAACTGGCTGTGACCTTGATCCTTGTCCCCAAGCTCCCACTCCATTTTCAGCACTGCTCTCTTAGCCTCTTAGGGTCTCCTTTTCAACTTCCCAAGATTAATGGCATTTATTATGGATTTTGACTCACATATGTGAGAAGGACATCGCTCTAATTAATATGTCAACCCCTGCTGTAATGACACCTTAACTGCCTAAATAAATGCCAGACTGAACTATCCACAAGTCTCCAGGCGTACAAAGGGACTGTCGGTGATGAAAGGGAACTGTCATTATTCCTGACTTACTGAGTGGCATGTCCCACACCACATTATGGAAAGTATTTCATTTCATCTCTAATGCAGACCTGAAGTAAATCTATTCATCATCATTTCAAAGATGAGAACCTAGCTCAGAGATACATGGTAATTTGGCCAAAAAGAAACCAGTAAGTAATGGCAGACCAAGGATCCAAACCCTAAGTCTTCAGGGCTCTGAAGCTCCACTCTGCTGCCTGGAGGAATTTGGCAAATGGATAAGAAAAAACAAGGGATTCCATTATCCTCTCAGAGGGAGAGATCTACAGTGTTGGAAGGTTTGTCTTCCCATTCCACTACAAGGAACTGAAACCACTTCCCTGCCCTCCACTTAAGGATCAGCGGGTACAAGAGACCTGGGGCAGAGCCCAAAATGAAACAGACACACATACAGATACACTTTCCCCAACCCCCGAGCAGTCACCCAGTCAGATGAATTCCTAGAAATCTGTGTCTTAAAGTCTGCCCATGACAGTTAGTCGAATACAAGAGAGAACGACGCTGCCTCTGGAGGTTTCTGAAGAACATGGGAGACTGGTATCTAAGCACCAAGCTGCAGCCATGTCCCTACCTCTTCCTCCTCCTCCTATTCCTGCCTGTGCTACAGACGTGTGCAGACATGTGTGTCTCCTATACCACATGCCAGAGATAATAAAGAAAATAGCACGTTACCTGCCTGAAAAGTTTTCTGTCTAGCAAGGGAGACCTATGTGCAAACAAATAATTGCACTACACATAATTAAATAGGGTGATGCCAAATCCAAATAAAAATAAATTACTTAGAGATAATTCATTCTACCCGAGGTTTCATAAAGAGAATTTAAATATTCATAATTTGAGCTTTTAGAAAGACAGAGGGAATTACACTATTATCCTTATTTAAGAACAAATATACCTGAGTCTTCTAGGTAGCAATCAGCTCTTATGGCTCAGGATGCCGAGTTCATTCTGCACAGGAAGCCACAGATTTAGTCACTTCACCCCTACATTCTAAAATGTGCCCCACAACACTCACAAACATCAAGCCCATAAAAGGAGAAGAAAATAAAAAGCAGAGTCCTACCAATTGAAATAGGACTCCACCATTAATTATCCACAATTCTCAACTCTAAAAACCTCTAGAAATCTATTGTTTTTTCACTAACTCATTTGATGACAAACCCTGAGCTGACTTATCTGGGTACAAAATTGGAACTGAAATGGCACAAGGCTCTGTTAAGCCTTTATTCATCTCACATAATGAGCTTTGCTGAAATGCTATGCCTAATTACAAGGTGATGCTCCAAACCTATAAGGAGTCTTTCCTACTCTATGGTATCTGTATCATATGCCTTCTAAAATCCAAAACATTCAGAATTCAAGAACAGAGTCTCAGATATAATTATGGCATTACATCTGCTTTCTGGAGGCACAGAGGAGGTCAGAAACCAGAGAAACACTACTTCGAAAGAGGAAACTCACTGTCAAGTAAAAACATCAAGTGCCCGCTCCCCTGCCTGCAGTTATTCCCCCACATCACCAAGCATGAGTTCCAGTGTGCACCTGCATGAAGTCCTCTGGACTCTGAGCCCCTCTGCCATCACGGGCTCTGAGCGGCCCTCCACGTGCTACCCAACAGGCCACTGCCCATGCTGCACCTGACTTCCTCACCAGACGACAGCCTCAGAGCCAGCCTGACTGTCACCTCTGTCTGGAGCCTGGGTTCTTATCAAATAAAAGATCACCTGTGTAGCCCCCAAGTTCTACTTCATCATTCTAACTTCTGACCCCAACAACCTTACCGAGTCACCCTGCCCTTCAGAGCAAACCAAACAAAACACAGGTCAGGAGGATTTCTTCTAGAATTTTGCTTTGCTTAAAAGTTGTGAGACAGAACTGAGTATGCTACTTAAGGCCTGACTGCTAAACCCAGAAAGGCCATTTCAGGGCTGAGACACATTTGTTCAGCCTAATTGTTTCCTAACTCCACGGTATTGCCGAAGCAAAGGGGCTTGTGTGCCTCAGGCGCGGGCAAGGGGCCGATGACCTGCGCGGGCAAGCAGAGAGCTTGATGAACCCCCATGAAGGGCCTCAAGGGATCCTCAAGTCTCAACTGATCACAGTTTCAACGTACAACAAAGATTAAAGTAATAAACTATCTGCTGACAAGACCTTAAAGTAAATGAAACTAAGAAGCTTCTCTGTTTTTATCTTCAAACTCCTCTTAAGATCTAGGAGATACCTGTAAATCCTCCTTTTCCTTAAGGTGTTAAATCGTATCTATCACCAGGTCCTGTTCATTTTCTTTTCCTTTCTTTTTTCTTTTCTTTTCTTCTTGAGAGAGAGCATGCCCAAGTGGAGAAGAGGAGCAGAAGGATGGGGGCGGGGGAGAGAGAGAGAGAGAGAGAGGCACAGTGCTCATGAGCGGGACAGGGAGAGGGAGAGGGAGAGGGAGGAGGGCAGAGAGAGGGAAAGAGAGAATCCTAAACAGGCTCCATGCTCAGCAGAGCCCAATGCGAGGCTCGATCCCACAACCCCAGGATCATGACCTGAGCCGAAATCAAGAGTCGGACACTCAACCCACTGAGCCACTCACTCAGGCACTGCTCATTTTTCTTTTAAATAATTCTTGCACTTCCCACTCTCTATTCCTACTGCCACCACCCTATCCCAGTCCTTGATGATCCTTACAGCACTCCTAGGTGATCTCATCCAATCTGGTGGCTTTTTAAGTGGTTTTAAATATCAGTTACATACAGATGACTCCAAATTTTTATCTCCACTCTCAATTTCCTCCCTGAACTCCAGACTCCTTTGTAAATGCTGCAAACGTGGTGCTCGATCTTTCCTGCCTCAGTAAACGGCAGCTCTATCCTTCAGCTGATAAGGCCAGAAGGCTCTGAGTTCTCGCTTTTTCTCTCACACCTCAGATGTGATCTGCTGGCAAATCCTGTCATCTCTACCTTCGAAATATGTCCCAAATCCAGCCACTGCCACCGTCATCACATATGCCACCAGCCTGGTCTCTCTCCCAGATAACTCCAGGGCCCCTACCTGGTCTCCCTGTTCCACACTGATCCTGAGGCCAGTCTACTTGCCAAGAGCAGGGAGTGTTTCTGCCCTCCTCCCTCTAAGAGCAAAATTATTCTCATGGTTCCACTTACCACTCTGGGAAGATGATTCCCCAAAGCTCTTTCTTGAGCCCGGACTTCTCCAGGTCCAAATCTCCAATTAAATACAAGTTCACTTCTACTTGGATAACCTAGTCACCTCTAACTCAACCTTTCCAACCTGAACTTCCCTTGCCCTGAAAGCTGTGCCATCATCCCCATCACTCAAATTTTGTCCATGGTATCACCATACTCCCCAAACAGAAACCCTGGAGTTACTCCTTCAAGTCCCAATGTACCTGGTACACATTTCTATGACTCTACTGGAGGCAGAGTGCAAAATGACCACAATTCACCCTCTTCCCCTTGGCCCTATGACTTTGCAGTTATTCCCATCAAGAGGGAAAGACTATGTATCTATCCCCTGAACCTGGGCTTGACCTGTGACTTTGGCCAACAGAACACCGCACAAAAGACAATGTAACAGTCCTAAGCCTTGGCCTCAAGACATCCTGAACACGTGTGCCTTTTTCTCTTAGAATCCTGCATGTGGCCACGAAAACAAGCCCACACCAGACTTCTGGATGAAGGACATGTGGCCTGGCTGCCCCAGTCACAGCAACTGACAGCCTGCCAGGCCACCGAGTAGAGCTGCCTAGCCGACCTCAGCTGACCACAGATCCATGGCTGAGTCTAGACAAGACCAGAAGAACCACCTTGCTCAGCCCAGCCCAGCCCAGCCCAGCCCAACGGCTCACCCACAGAATCTTGAGTTAAATGAACAGATGGTGTTTTAAGTACTAAGATTAGGAATGGTTTGTTATACTGCAATTAACTACCATTACACTATTTACCTCTCTGTATTAAAAGAGAACATATTAAAGTGTCCTAGTTCACAAAGGGCCCTGAATTAATGTTCTGTGCCATTCCTGATGTGATGATGTAGAAGTCGGCCCCCTGATCGATTGGCTCCTTAGAGGCTGAGGTCCCATCGTGTTTGGCCCATGTTTTCAACACCTGGTATGGTGGCTTACACAAACACAGAGGCTCAAGATACGAGCTACACGGCTGTAAGTGAGGATAAGAAAACCCTGTGCTTCTTGCACATATTCTTTACACTGTTGAAAACCACAGGCTACCCTGTAATTAAACTTTGGCCTGTTATGCAACTTTTCTAAGCATCTGTTTTCTAATCTATTTTAAAAAATGGGGGCTGAGAGTATCTTCCTTACATGGTATTTCTTGGGTTTAAATTTGATAATTCATGTCACATCCTTAGCATAATACCCAGCACATAAAAAGCTGCATCATACATTTGTCTATTATTATTGCCTACTAACTGTAGGTAATAATTTTCAAGTAAATTACAAGTTACTTAGCAACAGTCATGTTATTTGGTGCTTTTTTTGTCCCCACTATGCATAATAAGATAGTGCTGGGCACACAGCAGACATGTGATAAACACTTGACTAACAGACTGATTTCACCCTCTCCACGAGCAGCTCAGATGGCTCCCTACAGCCCATTAAAATCTCAACTACTGCCACGTAGTAATGATAAAAAAAAATCTTACCACCTCACCTACCTCATATTATGTAATACTGTGGTAGAAAGCCCTCCCTAAGGAGAGGAAAAAGAGGATAGAAAATTTCAAAGTAAGTGGGCTATGCGCCTACATGACAACATCCCCCATGACCTTGTAAACCGAGACTACTTAACCAGACTACATGTTTGTGTGTAGACTATGCCACGTGACGTTCAGGGCTCAGTTCTTTAGGTACGAACCCAACTCAGGTGTGCCAGCACGAATAAAGTTGCTTCCAGGAAAGAAAAGCCTGGGTGTCATGATTATCCATACGAGAATCCTGTTACAATACCACATGCTATCTTAACTATAAAGCATTTAGGTGTAAGTCACAGACACCGGAGAAACAGTATCTCAGACAAATAGGAGTTCTTCCTTTCCGCCCTGTGAAGTGACAGTAAGAAGTCAGCAGTCTGCAACCTGGAAGAGGGAGGGCCATGACCAGAACCACCATGCTGACACCCTGAGCTCAGACATCCAGCCTTTAGAACGATGCAAAATAAATTTCTGTTGTTTTACAGCCACAAGGGTTAAGCATCCAATTCCTGGTTTAGGTCATGATCTCACAGTTTGTGGGATTGAGCCCCACGTTGGGCTCTGTGCTAATAGCACAGAGCCAGCTTGGGATTCTCTGTCTCCCTCTCTGCCCCTCCCCTGCTTGCATTCTCTCTCTCTCTCTCTCTCTCTCAAAATACAGAAACTTTTTTTTAATGTTTTTATTTTATTTTTAAGAGAGAGAAACAGAGCACGAGCAGGGGAGGGGCAGAGACAGAGGGAGACACAGAATCTGAAGCAGGCTCCAGATTCTGAGCTGTCAGCACAGAGCTCGATGCAGGGCTCAAACTCACAAACTGTGGGATCGTGACCTGAGCCAAAGTCAGATGTTAAACCAACTGAGCCACCCTGGTGCTCCTCAAAATACATAAACTTTAAAAGCCACCTAGTCCATGGTTCTTTGTTACAGCAGCCTGAACTAAGAGAGTGCCAGAGCCACCCACTCTGACTCCCTTGGTCTTTTCCTCATGGCCACAGATGGCTGCCACAGCTCCTGGCATCACAGCCATTTTCCATAGGGTAAGCATGAGGCTGTGACAACCATGACTGTTCTTGCTATGTGGAAAACAAAAGTTTTCCCAGGGCTACTTACCAACTCCTCCTTATGTCTCACTGACACCCTATAAGAGAGCCGAGAAAGCAAGCTGTTAGGTCTTCCAGACTCTCTGGTTGTGGCAGGTTGTATTTCCCAATGATGGCCAACTAATGTATCTTGTTTCATACACTCTTATACAATGACACTGAAACACCCCTACTGAGAGGTGTGATCTAAGTTCCTTCCTCTTGAATCTGGGTGGGCTTCTGACAACAGCAGAGGCGATGCGGGTGATGCTGTGTGACTTTCAAGACTAGATCAAAGCAGGTAATCTAGCTTCCACCTGTATTCCTCTCAGACGTATGCCTCTGGAGCCCCGAGGCTCCGTGCAAGTGAAGAGTCTGGCTACGCTCAGGAGACCATGTAGACAGACAGACCACAGCGAGACAGAGAGAAGCCAAGGAGGGCTCTCCCAGCCCAGGCACCAGACATGTGAATGAAGAGCCTTCAGATGGCTCCAATCTCAATCCCTCACCATCTGACTGTGTCCTCAGGTTAGACCCTGAACCAGAACTGCCCAATGAAGCTGCTCTTGAGTCCCTAACTCATAGAAACCAGGACAGATCACAAATATTACTGTTGTTTTTAAGCCACTGAGCTCTGAGGTGATTTCTAAGGCAGGAACAGATAACTAAAAGAGAAGGCTGACAACCGAGAGGGATAAGGAGAGGGGACTGCCCATCATATGCTATCCTCACTTTCCCCCGGACATCGCATGCTCTCTGTGGTCCTCATGCCTTTGCTCTTCCCTGACCTGGGACTGCAGCCCCAGCCAGCACAGACAGAGGGGAGCCTCCAGGGCATAGCCCAGCCACCTCATTTCCACTAAATCACAACGATCTCTCTCATCTCTACCCAGAACAGTTTAAAATGTATATTCAGTCGCATTATTCTTTTACCCCATTATTCTGGATTCTTAGATCTAGTATGAGTTCTTGTTCATGGAGATCTCAACGTATACTTGCATTTTACATATTAGTTTAGTCTTTGCCAGGTAAGGAACACAAGGTAGTAAGTACTTGCTTAATGAAACTGAGCCTCTGGGCTGCTTGCTAAGGTCAGTGTCTCCTAAAAACTCCTTTCTCACCATAGAGTTAGCCTTCTCTTTGCCACTTAGTGATGGTCTGTCTTCTTCAAAACTCAGACTAAGTCTAACTTCTCTGTAAATTCTTCTCTGATTAACCCCTCCCATCGTCGGTGTGAACAGCTCGCTCAGGTCTCTGTGCTCCTCACCCCTTCACGTCCTTCTCTTTTGGCTGTCCCGTTCTGCCGCACTTGCACGGGCCCGTCTCGCCACCAAACCACCTTGTTACTGAGGGAAGGACCATGTTTTATTCAGCTTTCTATTCCCAGCACTAAATGCTGACACCCAGTAGATAGTCAATGAATGTTTGATGAGTGGAGGAAGAAAGAACACATACCGAACTGCCGACAAGTAGCGAAAAAGAAAATCCTAAATTAAAAAACAAAAACAAAAAACTCCCATCTACTTGCTTCACTTAGGACTGAGAACCTGACTTCTCTAACATTTACTTCTTAGTTTAGGTAACCGTAGCAAGGCCACAATTTTAAAGATAGAAATAATACCCTGATAACTACACAAACACACCAAGAAATCTCCTTAATAAGCTACATTAGGAAAATTTTACATTTCAGACCTGTTTGGTAGCGAATCCTAGGAGGTAACACTTACGAACAAATTCACTGCTCAAAAGGTGAACCAGAAACTCTTACGTTATGACAGCTGATGCAGCATGGCATTTTCCTCGTTCACACACTGCTGGAAAGAACAAGGCGCTTATAGACAACCCTGGCCGGTCACTTCTAAGATACCAGAAGTAAAACAGGGAGTGCGTGGGATTACACGAGGATCATAAATGATCAACTCTGCTGAAGACAAACTTCCTGACGGCTCCCCCACCTGGTGGAGCTCCCACGATGGAGTCCAAACTGGGAAAACAATCCTAGAAAAGTAACAAAGTTACAGTCTTTGAATTTCAAAACTCTTCCCCAATTTCTTTCCATTTTTGGAAAATTAAGGTAACCCACAAGATACCATTCACCCTTGCAACATGTCCACCAGACCAATTCACTCCTGGCAAACGTCCGCTATTTCTTTGCGTGCTTGCATCGAAGCAGGCCTCTGTGCTGTTCTGTTGCTGACAGCATCCTGACGGCACCACCAAAACAACTCCACAAACGGTCTGTGCAGTCAAGGTTCCCAAAGGGCAGGACATATCAACACAGGCTCAGTTTCCTCATCTGACGTACCTTACAAAATAAGGGAAAATAAGCCTTTCTCATGCTCATCTCTGAACAACTATGTACGCTGTTCTCCTTTAGAAACACCGCCTGCTGTCTCTGCTTTATGGAACCTACCTAGTCTTCAAGGACCAGTTTGGCCCTAAATCCCTATCTCCAAGGCCTAGAACACAGTAGGGGCTCAATAAACGTCTGCTGAATGTATCACAGTAAAAAATAACTCAAAACACACCACGTCACGAGGCAGTTGGTGGAGTGGTCCTATGAAGAAATCCTAAGGAAAAGTCCACGTAGACCGAGGACGGTAGAGGTAGCTCCTTAGAGAAGTCAGCCGCTCAGATGCTTGGGATTTTTGTCACCTGCTTGATCCTAATGTGGTTCCCTTGAAAAGCATTAATTTCATTCAGACAGTATTACAACGTAGAGATCGACTCCAAAACCGCAAGTGGAAGTGAACAAATTGTTTTTCAAAACTTCCCCAACTGCCAAGCCTGGAGTGGCACTCCAGTGTGGTCCAAGTGCAAGGCCATCAGGGATGACGAGGATAAAGGTGCGTGCCACACTCTCGAGAGCGGTATCGGTCCCGGGGCAGCAGCTCACCCGGCTCTCCCGGCGGCTCTCCCGAGGAAAGCTCCCTCTACTTGGCAGGCGGGGTGGGTGGGGATGAAGAGCACCAACCCCTCACTCCACACCTTCAAACTAGGTGCTGGAGCAAGTCACCTCACCACCCACGCCTCGGCTCCCTGCGCGACGTGGTTGCTCACAGCACCCGCCTCCCACGGCTGCAAAGAGGATTCAGGAGGCTGGTACACGTGGTGTGCTTAGCACAGAAGCTGCCGCACGGTGAGAGCAACGTTAGTATAAACTTAACGTATTATTGTTGTCCTTCCTCTTGCCACCACTAATTAGACTCCGCATTTTCCATGAAAGGACTTTCTCTGTAAGAACTGACTTAGCATTTATTTATAGGTGAGCTCCGTACTCTATTCAGTACCTGTTTTAATCTTTAGGTCCCTTCCATCTAAGCAGTGTCGAGCTGCTCAGACTGCGTTCGTCATTAGTAATTAATGTATGCTGACGCAGAAAGCTATCCAGTTTCCATTATTACTGGGTGAAAATAATCTAAATATTAGCTTGATTTCCTAGTACTTGTGCCCAATGCTTTCTAATTTGCTACAGTGTGTGCTCCTTTTTCAGAATGTGAAAGTAACAAAGCAGCAAAAACAAAAACGAAACCATACATTGCATATTGTACTTGTTGGTAATAAAAAAGACACTCTAGAAATATGGTGTCTGGGATGATATAACCATATAAAGTCTCAAGGGAAAAAAATGTCAAGATTATCGCAGATGGGGGCCATGAGTTCCATTTGCATTAGAAACATTTTTATCTTAAAAATCAGGTGAGCAAGAGTGTTTCAGATGTTTGTGTTTCAGAGTCCATTTCTATTATTAAAGACAATGATGCTCAACCATTACTGAAGACTCCGGGGCCTTCTCAATTATCTCACACTACTCAAATTTTCAAAATACAAATTGATGCTTAATTCAGCAGAATCTTTAAGAAGTATGCCACACTTCACTTCTAGGAGTGTTGTGATGTCAGAAAACCAACAGTGCTATTTCTGCTACTATGTAATCCAGTGGTTTCTGGGGTTCAATGTTAATAGCTTAAAAAACAAGTTCCATTTCTATAGCCTTGGAGGACCCGGAGAAGGGAGTCCAAATCCTCACACAGGGGTGTCTGCTGAACGCCTGATCAGTCGTTGCCTGTCCTATGACCGCTGAGTTCCTGTTTTTTTGTTTTTTAGTCACCCAACAGCTTTCTTTTTTCTTTTCTTTTCTTTTTTTTTAATTGGCAGATAGAATAGAATTGTGGTTTGGTGGGGTTTTTTTTGAAATTAGAAAACAATAGAGGATTCAGATCAATCTTGGAAACTGAGCAGAGCTAGTGCTTCCTGGCTGTAATATATCAAAGGGACTTTTATTTTATCTTAACAAAGTATTTGACCTTGAATAGAAGTAGAGTATATTTGTGCCAGGCTAAGTAACTAAATAAACACTTTGTTATAATCCTTCTTGTAACCTCTACTTCACCTTAGAGCACATTAGTAAAATGTGAGATGGACTTCTAAATGCATATTCTGGAATAGACCACTGAATGATTTCTATGCCAGCTACCACACTTTTTAGATACATGCTATGTAATCATCCAGTAATCCTGACATTTAAATGCCATTACCCTGTACCAGCTGGGATTGTCTTCTGACATACATGACAAGAGACTAATTAACGCCCAAAAGTGAGCTCTTGGCTTGTGTAAGGGAAGGGCCAGCCATGGGCAGGAGCAGGGGTAGCTTCAGGTGTCCCAGGATGCATACTTTCCTCCATGCTGGCTTTTTCCCCAGTTCCCAGGATTAGAATGTGGATAACAGCTACTCCAAACCTCACCTGCTCTTCTCATTCAAGTCCAGTAGGAAAGAAAAAGAATTCTGTTCTTAGATATGCTAACAGAAGTCAGAAGAGCCCATTTCGCAGCCAATTGCTGTTGGCTAGGGAACTCCATGGCTTGACCCAGGTCACGAGACCACCAGTGGCCGCCCTAGAACCTGAGCAGGAGCTCAGGCAGAGAAAGGTATGCCTGGCATGAAGGGTAGATGAATACTGAGTGTCAAGCACATCTCATGTCTGTCTACCCACGTTCCTCATTTTCTAAGAGAAAAAACCAAGACTAAGAGACTTTAAATAATCGCCTAAGGTCAGAGCTACTATCTGAATCTACCAGCATTTGTTACCACTGCATAATTTACCACAACCAGAGGCAACCATGGTTATCAAATGCTTGTGTATCCTTCTGGAGGCAGACTATGCATATAGAAGCATACATTATGATATACCAACACCAGATGACAGCATCATCTGTTCTGTATCTTGCTTTTAAAAACATACTAGAAGCAGGGGCACCTGGGTGGCTAGTGAGTTAAGTGTCCAACTCCTCATCTTGGCTCAGGTCATGATCTCACAGTTCATGAGTTCGAGCCCCGCATCAAGCTCTGTGCTTTAAAAGTCTCAAGTGAAGATAACCTGATAAAAGATCTAACAAAGTTATCCATCTAGATGGACGCCCTAAGTCTCAGGATCCCATTCTTGCCCTGGCTGCCTCCTACGGCAAAGTTACTCATAGCCTCTTAATACTCAATTTGCTCCCTTGCAAAATGACAGTTATCACAAAGCCATTATAACAAAATATTAAGATGGGACACCTGGGTGGCTCCGTTGGTTAAGCACCTGACTCTTGATTTTGGCTCTGGTCATGAGATTGAGCCCTGTGTCAGGCTCTGTGCTGGACATGGACCCTGCTTAAGAGTCTCTTTCTCTCTCCTCTCTCCCTCTGCTCCACCCCCACCCTTCTCCCCCCAACCCCCTCAAAAAAAAAAAAAAATAGAAGCTGCACAAAAATAGGGGTTATCTTGAGGTTAAAATCATGACCTTTCAGGGGCACCTGAGTGGCTCAGCCAGTTAAGCATCTGACTCTTGATTTTGGCTCTGGTCACGATCTCACGGTCGTGAGATTGAGCCCTGTGTCAGGCTCTGTGCTGGACATGGACCCTACTTAAGAGTCTCTTTCTTTCTCCTCTCTCCCTCTGCCCCACCTCCACCCTTCTCCCCCAGACCCCCTCAAAAAAAAAAAATAGAAGCTGCACAAAAATAGGGGTTATCTTGAGGTTAGAATCATGACCTTTCAGGGGCACCTGAGTGGCTCAGCCAGTTAAGCATCTGACTTCGGCTCGGGTCATGGTCTTGCAGTTCCAGAGTTCAAGCCCCGTGTCAGGTTCTGTGCTGACAGCTCAGAGCCTGGAGCCTACTTCAGATTCTGTGTCTTCCCTCTCTCTTTGCCCCTCTTCCACTCCTTCTCTCTCAAAAACAAATAAATGTTAAAAAAAATTTTTTTTAAATCATGGCCTTTCAATGAAAATCTACTTGTATTTTTAAAATTGATTCAAATAAGATATAAAGGGAGACGCTTCTTGAAATGTGGCACCATATTTCCTACCATAATTCTAACAAATGCTTTCAAAACAGATAAAACTATATCACAGCACTTTTTCCTGCAAGGTTACAGTCACAAAGAGACCTAGAACCACATGTTAAGGATTCTTTGCACTACAGTGAACAAAGAAAAATTCTGCTAAACACTGTACAAATCCTGCAAAGATAAAAACTTATTTAAAATTGAACTCTTTACCTGTCCCACACCAGGGGCAACTATATAATTCTTATGGGCTTTAAAAAAAGTGTTTTAATGACAATGGTGCTGACACACACACCATGCCCATGTCATGTACCTGAAGCTGTTTTTGCAGCACCAATGAGTATCCCTTCCTCCTCTGGAACCAAGGCTCTTTGTTCAGAAAACTGAAAAGCAGTTAAACGGGCTGACCCAGAGGCTGTAGCAGTACTCTCCTCTCTCTAATAGTGTCTTAACCAACTGAGCCAATTAGCCCAGTTCACAAATGCCATCAAAGACTATTAGGAATGGGTTCATGACATACTTTAAACGTAAGACAAAAGGCATATCAGATGCTGTTCAAAAGGGCTAACAACATTACACTGAATCAACCAGTTAAATTGAAGAGTAACAACTCAATTCTGTTATAAATCATTACAGCACTAACAATCATAATTCCTCATGTGAAAGTTCTAGTCATTTTATAAATAGTCTTTTATTTTAAAGACAAACCAACATAGAGGTTCATCAAAAGCAAATTCAGGGGCAGCTAAAACTCCTTGAGATTTGATATGTCATTTTTGATGCTGGTTTTGAGGGCCCGATGTTCTAAAGAGAACTTGTGTCTACCAGAGAGTTCAGGGGTGACAGTGCAGGCACAGGCCTTTGGTCCCAGCAGCAGCACCAAATTCTCCCCGTGGGTTCACTAAGGAGCCCATCCTCCTCCGCCATTATTACCTACCTCCTTGCCTTCCTTGCTAAAGCCAGGCCCTCATTCCCTCGTCTCTAGTAGCAGCTGATTCCCTAAAAATGTAGTCATCTGCGACTCCTTCTTCCCCTGAGAATCAGGTTAACGACAAGAGAATCACTGAAAATCATCAGACTGGAATCCAATTTGTATTTCCTCAGAATTTCTGCTCACCAAATTTAATATGCTATTTATAAAAGTTTTAAATTCTTAAGTCTAATTTTAAAATTTAACTATGAATGGTTAAAATATCATTGCTATTAAATTAGAGGGAGTGCTTCAGTTTACGTTTAGCCTTTTGTAGATCTGTTTTTTAAAACAGACTGTGCCTCCAGTTTTAAACAGATACCATACGGCTACTTCCTTGCTAAGTTATTTATTTTTCAAAAAATGTTAACTGCAAGTTTGGCAGTTCTTCATTAAACATTATTTGTAAAACATAAACAGCTCTAGTGATCATCCATGAAGAGACCTCAGAAGCTTGTAGAAAAGTAAATTCCATCTCCTTCTAACAATGACCCCTCTCCATTCCTTCTAGAGTCCCCTATCGGCCATGCTGGAGTAGTCAGATTGCTAGAAAACCTATTATTACTTCCGAGTAGAAAATGAAAACAAGTCCCCGTTCTTAAGCTGTTTCTGGAAGCACAGAGGTCTCTGAAGTCATGCCAGACGCAAGGAGATGTATGTGGGGGGAGACAGGAGATAGGGAGCAGCTCCATTCCCATAGCTGTATGATCTTTAGGTCAATGAGAACCAAGACATCACTCTTATGGTTTCGAGAGGTTTTATTTTATTTTTTTCCTACAAAAACAAAATCCAGTATGAAAAAATAACAACTGGGGAGGCAAAAAGTATCTGGAAAAGCTTCTGCAGAGGCCACAAGAGTTTAAATATCTTCTGCAATCAATAATTCACGAGCCTGTGTGGCCCAGATCCATAGGGACTGGAAAGTGATTGGGTTGACCATGCTGTGCCAAATATGTGACTCCACAAGGTAACTTCTCTTGTTACCTGGTACCTAAGGGGAAGTTTGAATTTTTGGAGCTGGGAGAAACCTTCAAGATTACTTAGTAAAGATGAAAAAACTAAAATGCAGAATTTCCAGGCAGGAAGCCTGGTGAATTCAGGTTTTAAATACCACTCACTTTTCCAAATGACAGCAGTAATAAATAAAATATCTTTAGGAGGAAAGGAAGTGGGGGGAACAGAGGAGCAGAGGAAGTTAAGTCATGTTTACAAACAAGAGAAACAAGACACATGGAACAGAAACAACTGGCAACAGGGACTAAAGTCACAGCTGTATGTTGAGAAACAGGTAGTGACCTGGGTGGAACCAGCAGCCAAAGGTACACATATCCTCGTGGCTGAGTTAGGGGGAGGCTGGGTAGGGGGCAGGCTGGGTAGGGGGAGATGGAAATGGCTCAGAACAAGACTCACTGCATTAAACCACATGGGCTGGATGAAGCCTGTGGAAAGAAACCACTGCTGGGGGCTATGGCTCAGATAAAGCCAACATCTGGAACAGCCGGCAGAAGCAGAGAACTTGCAACCAAAATCTGGTCATGGGACTAGATGTGCCTGACCCTCAATATCGAGAAAGACAGGAACCTGAACCTTCAATTAAGGTCTGGTGCTAAGCTAGGCGTCTGGGGTAAGATTGAGACAACAGCAAAACCACAACACGGGGAGATGTGAGGGCAGGGAAAGGGACAAAGATTCCCACTTAAGACAGGCTTCTGAACTTAAAAGCCCAATGCAGGGGAGGGAAACTAACTTCAAGAAAGACTGACAAATACTCAACAATCAGATGGAGTGATTCCTGACAAAATGAAAATGTGGCAAACTGAAGAGGGCTGTAATATAAATGTGTTAACGCTTTCAAAGAGATACGAAAGAAAGATACCCAGCCTGCCCCCCCCCCCCAATTTTTGAAACAAAATCAGTCAGTGAATCAAGAGGTAGGTTTGAAAACATAAGTCCACTTGAAATCCTGGAAATGAAAAGCTCAATAGACGGGAGAAACTCAACATCAGGCACAAAGAGAAAACTAGAAAACTGAAGCTTATTCAGAGTCTAAAAAAAGAGCTAAAACACTCACAGAGGAGTTAAGTAACCTAACAGGTAGACTGAGGGTAAACATCCATCTAATAGCATTTCTGGAAACAAAGCTGGAAGGAACAGTGGGAAACAATATTAGAACTAACGCTAAACGCTTCCAGAACCGAAGACATGAATCCTGATGCCGAAAAGCTCACAGTGAGCGCCAAGCAGACCAGACAAAAATAAATCTCCTCCCAGATAGGCTGTAGGGAGGCTGAAAAACAGCATGGATAAAGAGAAAATGTTGAAGAAAATATTGAAAAAAAAGAGGGAAAAAACGAGTTAAAAAGGGTAAAGAGGGATGATAACGAAGCTGGCAGCAGACTTCTCAACAGCAACAAGCAATACCAGAAGGCAATAAAATCATATAGTCAAAGTTCTGGGGGAAAAACACTGCTAACCAAACATTGCATACCCAAAATGAGTGAGGACGAACAAAGACAGTTTCTGAAATATCAAGACTGTGTTTACCTTCCACAGACGGTCACTACTACTAAAGGGTGTAGATTTCAACAAAAATAATTTTAAAAAACAAAGGGAAGGAAGGTGATACAAGACGCTAAGACAGAATAAAGTTTCATAAGTAATTAATGGCTGAGACAAATTAGAATCCTGATATGTTGACTTCACTTTAGTAATCTTTCCTCTAAACTAACTCTCTGCCTCTTGATTTTTCAATTTTACGCTGTTATATCCTAACTTCCAGTTAGATACAAAACCACAAGTTGACAGCTTCTAATATTTTTCACAACATTCAGATTCTTATCTCTCTTTTCTAAATTTAAAAGCTTCCCTGCAGTGTGATTATAATGAGGAAGAATTCCAGGAGAAGTTATTTATTAGTCATTTTACTTACTGTGCATTTCCTTGGCCAAATTACCTGGCCCTCAGCAATGTGTTCCGTTTCTTCCATATTTAACACAAAATCATGATTTTTTCCCACCTATTTTAAAAGGTGAAGTTGTAAGTAATTCCTAATTGTCTTTGATTTGCACCTGAATGAAGAGAAACTGCATCTCTAACAAAGCTGCAATTTTCTTTTACTATGACATTATTTCATTATTTTAATATGCACTCATTAAAGATTTTGCAAATACCCTCTGAGTACTGACTTAACAAAAACACATGTAACTATCGTATCTTTAACTCAAATGGAAATAGAGATTGAAATAATAACAGATAAAAATCTAACTAGCACTCTAATGAATAAAAAAAATAAAAGCCTTCAAAGATGTAACAGTGATTCATATACAAATATTGGTCCCTTTGCACAATCTGTAACACATCAACATGTTCCCTAAAAGAGTCATCTCAGAGTCTCCACATCTGGATCCCAGAACAATTATCTGCCTATTTTTAAGCTCTGTAAATTATCTGTAACCTTGTACATTTGGACACCAAGAGGAGGGTCTACAGCTTTTCATGTGATAAAACAGGCAATAAAAGGAGTATTAACTTCAAACAGCATATATCTGAAAAACACCCCGTGACCCTAACGCAGAGACTATGACTCTGCATCTGACTTTCAAGTCAGATTTACTACACAACACTTTTTGTGTATGGGTTAAATGCAGAGACAGATAATCTACAACCCCAGGCACCAAAGACTTCAGAGAAGTATAAATGCAATTATGAAAATCCCTCAATGCTGGTAGTTCAGATTTGGACAGACACCAAAACGCAGTCTGTCTGTTGTACTGTCAGGAACTACAACAATATCAGACTTCACTGGAACAAACTTGGTGTTTTCTATAAAGGATCACTTGGCAGGACATACTGAAAGCTAGTCTGTGGTCAGAGTCAGTCCAAATAACCAACAGTGTGGGTTCATATCCCTGGGCAAGAGCTGATGCTACTCAACTGTTATTTTTAGACACAGGACAGTTATGCAACAGAGCTATTTCAATGATGCTATGGGACCTTCTGTGTAGAATCCAATAAAAGTAATCTAAACCAGTTTTTCAACTACCAGATAAATTGTCAAAGCTGCACAGCTTGAATATTCTTGAGACAAAATGAATAACCCCCCTAAATTTTTATGTTGGGGTGCCTGGGTGGCTTGGTCAATTAAGCTCCCAACTCCTGACTGCAGTTCCAGTCATGATCTCACAGTTCATGAGTTTGAGCCCTGCATCAGGCTCTGTGCCATTAGCACAGACTTCACTTTAGTATCCCATGCTTGGGATTCTCTCTCTCCCTCTCTCTCTGCCTCTCTTTCTCTCTCAAAAATAAATAAATAAACTTAAAAAAATTTATGCTGATGACTGCAAAATGTTCTAAGCCATAAGGAAAGTAGATGGAACAGACAGACTCATCTGTAAGTCAAACTTCAAATATCAGGAGGAAGTTGGTATAATTTGGAGGAGCATATAATACTCTTTATTAAAAAGAAGAGATGCAATACACATGAAAGTGATAACGGACAGCAAACTCCTCATGTGCCAAGAGACTTTCCTAACATGCTCCCTTCTGGGAGGAAAACTCACATTTTATCCCATCCATTTCTACAGAGTTTAGGTCTTTATGAGGAGAATGTGTATGTATTAATGCTAAACAAACAAACAAACAAATAAACAACTAAGCAGCTGCATCTCTAAAAGAGGTAAACAAAATGCTAACTGATGTGAGGAACAAGCTATAAGCTAAAGATTCGCTTCTGATTAAAGGAAATATAATACTAATCCACCAATTAAGGAAAAACTAATGAAAAGCCAGACAATCTGGAACACTGTGTAAATGGGCTTCTGAGGTTCTCTTTTAAGGATCTATGGCTCATCTCTTTCAATGCTAAGGGGCAGCATGTTGCTACTTATAAACAGTGACAAACATTCTACTCGTATTTTTTTAATTTTATGAAAACTGTAATTAGATACAACTCCATTCAAATAATCAGTCGATGTACTGTCAATAGCAATGGCAAGCTACTCTTGATACTCTGCCTAAAAACCTCCAACAGTCCTAATCTCAGAGTAAGAGGCACAATCCCATGGCCACAGCAACAAGGCGGGGGAGACGAGGTAAGCGGAACCCCACTGTTGGAGGGCTCCTGTATTTGACCAGAAGTGATTCAATGTTCACTCCAAGTATACTGTGGTAAGTCCAAGATGAATGCTATAAATCCTAAAAACAATCACTAAGAAAACACAGCAAAGAAACAAACTGAAAACCAATAGGAAGGTTAGAAAGATACATGAAAAAAAATCCAGTTAACACAAAAGGTGGCAAGAAGAGAGGATCAAAGGAACCAAAAAAGGGGGTAAGACAAATAAAAAACAGCAAAACGGCAGACCAGAGTCCAACCACATCATTAATTACATGTAATTCTGCCAACAGCAACATAAATGCAGTAACAGGCTAATTTCTGGTGGGGGAAATGACAACACAGACTGAACGTCTTCCTAACCTTCTTTATCAAGTAGTGTTTCACTTGCTAAAGCCTATTTTACCTGTTCAGAGCCTGTGAGATATTATTCTCGTAATCATCCGTCTCCTCCAGCATTCAGCAAATGTATGAGCAACAAAATAAGCCAAATGCATTTCTTTCTTCCCCTTCCACGCAATTTTCTAGTTATCGCTACTCACTCATTTTGTAACACAACCCAATTCTTCATAAATGCAACCTTCCAGCTGTGGCCATTGAATGTCAACAATATTCTTTTTAATTTAATCTTCCACCTCACTCAGAAGGATAACTATCAACCTGGAAATAATTCTTAAGGCACACAATATATAATAATACATCCTCTTGCACAGACACGGATATGCTCATTAGAGACTGCAAGCCCAGAAGAAGGTGAGCTAAGGGTCTGCCATTTCTTGGTGGGGAGGGGTGGCGCGGAGAGGAGGGGTCTCTACTTCCAGTGGACCCTACCAAACACTCCCAGATGGACAGATGGACACCAAGAATGCAGAGTGGGACAACAGGAGCAAAGCTGAGCAGAAGCAACAAGTGCTACTGCTCCTTAGTCCACAGGCACCTTGTGTCAACATGAAATCTGAAGTCCCTGTCACACATGGTGACACTAGCCTCACATTTTCAGAGGGAAAGGAGGAGGGTGGGGGGGGGGGGATGCACAAGGATTTCAATTCCTTTAACAAAATCAAAAACTTAGTTTTGACCCTGGGTCCAATGGTGCCTAACCATCACCAAGTCCCCAAGGCCAGATGAAATGAACAAGCAAAGGACAAACCAAAAGGTAATCTGTAGGGCGCAAGCTCACAGAACAGCTCATCACATATTAAGACAAAAATGTAAATCTTCTGTGCCAGGATCTATTGAACTGAGAAGAGAGGGTAAATTCTGAGCATTTAAGAAATTTAGTTTAAAGAACAAAAAAGCAATTTAGTTTACAAATTAGAGATATTATCTGCCTTTGCTATACCTAGGAAGGAATAAAGCAATAATTACCTATCTTCCTATGAAAAGCTATCTTACAACAAAACACATCACATTTTACTCCTTGTGTAGTATCAGAGAATTTGTGCTGAAGAGAAACATGCATATAAGAAATGACCCTTGCCTACCACATAAAGATGCCATAGTGTGGATTAGCACTTGCTTCTGGACCTGGCCCAGCCTGCCCCAAGCCCCGGCCCTCCCCAGCTGCTTGTCTTCTCACATCCCCTACCAGTGTCTGCGTTGGCATTGCTTGTTTTCCATTCTTCAGTTAGGGAACTATCACCTATCACCTATCAAGACCCAATTCAAACGTGCGACTTTTGAACTGTTTTCTGACATCATCAGAGATGATATCTCTAAGCTATGACAGTGCTTTCAGTCTACAATTTTTCATGATTTGTACATTACTGGCCTACAAATGTGTCACCTTACCCCCAAGTAAGAGCCCTGTCAGTACAGAACCATTTCTCTTTATACCCCATGCTAAGGAGATATGTCTAGCCTATACAAGACACTTCTTTTACTACAAGAACCAATAAATTCACTTGTTCTCTCTTGTTACCCCTGATACTGAGAAATGCTTCACCCTGAAGTTCTTTGCAAAACAGGTGCTAACTGCCTAAGCAAGTCATAAATCCACGAGTCAATTTTTCCCAAATGGACCAATTCAATTAAATAAAGTTTTCCTTTGCCCCCTCCCTCTCACTCTCTCACAAACACCACACACTACTGTGAGGACTGGCAGTTTGTTTAAATAAAAAGAATACCTTAGCAGAGCAAGAGTAGAGGATTCTGAGCACAATAAATAAAAAGCACACTTAAAATACACACACAGAATCACTTTTGCCTCTAAGCAGAGTTCATACAGCTGTATCATTATCTTAATTTAACAAAGTCTAGTTTAAAAAAACTTACCAAAGTTTCTTGGGTCCAATCACTCCCCTCGCCTACTCACACCCCATACGGTTTTACAGAGAAGATGCTGAGAAATACATCTTTAGGTGGCATGGGAAGGGTCGAAAGGCTGAAAATCAGTCTTCTTTGGACTTACAACAATAATAAAAACAACATTTGCGCGGTGCTTTAAAATTTTTGAAGTGTTTTTGTTAGGCACTCTTACTTAATGCCCAGGGCATTCCAACGTGGTAGGCGTGACAGATATAATCATAATCTAGCTCCCAGCAGTGAACACTAGGTGCAGAAGGGTAAGTGATACATACAACCCAGTTCACCTCTGTACTTAACCAAGTGGTGTAACTAGAACTTCAACCCCAAAGGATCTTCAGAAACCCAGGCTGTTTGAATACAGCGTGTAACTGAGGTCCTAAGTTTTACAAAGAAACAAATCAAGAGGTCAGAGTCCAATAAGGAGCAAAGATGGATGTGAAAGCTTTCTGCCTTGCTTAAGCCCAACAAATGCAGCACCTGGAAAAGGCCAGGCCTGCAGGAATTCCTGGTAAAAGGGGGTTATGCAGCGCTCACTGCAAGGCAGGTCCAGGCCTCAAACCAGAGAAACATTTTAAGTTCCAGGAGACACTTCCTTTTCTGGGCACAGGATCACAGCAAAAGGTGTGATCTCCTGGCCAGTATAAACAACGGCAAAACCACATCTTTCTCCTCTAATCTGATAAAATTACTGGCATCTGGGGTCCTGTGAGCTTACTGTGGTCACAGTTAACATAGGATCTCAGATGTGCTTTCTGTGCCAATACTTCTCTGGGAAAGACAATGTTCTCAGGGTGGTCCCCAGAACAGAAGTGAAGATTTACATTTCAAATGCCTGTTAAAAGACAGACCACAAACAAATGACTCTGGCCTGATGGCTGAGAGCTAAGCCTGACATAAGCCCTGTGCCCAACTCTGCTGGATAACAACAACTGCTAATCTTTTCATGTATTTTCATTACAGAAAGAGTATTCTAGGGGTGCCTGCCTGGGTGGCTCAGTCGGTTAAGCGTCCAACTTCAGCTCAGGTCATGATATTGCGGTTCATGAGTTCGAGCCCCGCCATCAGGCTCTGTGCTGACAGCTCAGAGCATCAAGTCCGTTTCGGATTCTGTGTCTCCCACTCTCTCTGCCCCTCTCCTGCTTGCGCTCTGTCTCTCTCAAAAATACAATTAAAAACAAACAAACATTGAAAGCATATTCTTAGGGGGAGATGAGTGAAGGTGGTCAAACTTCCAGTTAACAGATGAATAAATTCTGGGGATGTAACATGTAGCACAGTGGCATAGTTAATACTGTATTGTATAGTTGAAAGCTGCTAAGACAGTAGATCTTAAAAGTTCTTACCACTAAAGCAAACCAAACCACACCGTAACTCTGTGATAGATATGTTCACTAACTAACCTTGCTGTGGGAACCCATCATTTGGCAACATATACATATATGAAATCATTACATTCTACACAACTTATTTGTCAACTGCATCTCAAAAAGCTGGGAATTAAAAAAAAAAAAAAAAAGAGCATATTCTCTTTAAGCAAAGGGGTCTAATTGTAGCCAAACAAAATCTTTATTGAAGGAGTCACAAAGTTCATCACAAATACAACTCCTACCAATCTTACCTCCAGTGTGAGTGGGTCACAGATGGGCAGGGAAAAGGGCCCAGATGCCCACCCTCCTACATGATGCTCTGTGCTCCCTGGGTAGCAGGGTTATGGTGGATACAACATCCCACAGCACATAAAGTGACACACCTTAGTAACCATATTAAAGAAAAAATGTGGTTATCTACCTATTTTGTCCATCAGTGACAGAAACCCGCCTCTCTGAAACGCTGGGCACACTGGAGGGCGACAGCCTGCAGTCGGCACTGCCCCATGGTTCCTGGTCTCAAGGCTTAACTCCACCCAGCTGTCCTTCACTGCGCCTTGGCTGGGTCCCTGTCCTGCTTCCCAGGAGCTACTCAAAGCTGCACTGTGCTCTGTACATGGCTCCTCCGCCTTGTCCCCTGCTTTCCATCCCTACACGAACATTCTGCCTGTGCATCCAACCTGGCGCCTTCACCCCCCTGCTTCTAGAGAAATGGAAAACAGGTTATCTCTTCATGTCAAAGTCTGACGCACCAGTCTCCTTAGAGGACTCACCTACTGATTGCCTCCACCTAAAACCCAGCCTTTGCCACCGCAGCGCCTCAACCTACAAAAATAAAAATAAAAATAAAAATAAAAATAAAAATAAAAATAAAAATAAAAATAAAAATAAAAATAAAAATAAAATAAAATAAAATAAAAATAAAATGACAAAAAGACTTTGAAGTTGTTAGGAATTAGACCCTGACTCCCCCAATCTCTTGCCATTTCTCTGCGCCTATTCACCACCAAAGTTCCTAGCAAGAATGTCCTGTGTTTGCCTTCTGTACCCTGTCACCCTTCTCACCTCAACACCCGAAAACAACCGTGATGTCACTGAAAAACAATAACCTCCAAACTGCTAACTCCTACAGTCCCACCTTGACACCTTTACAGCAAAAGAAACATCAGGTCCCTCTCTCCACGGGAATTCTCTTCCTGGGATTCATGCCACTGTCCTCTAGTCCATCACCCCTAAGCACTAATCTTCTCTCCAAAGGCTCCTCTCCTTTCCCCTGTCCTTCATGGCTGGTGTCCCCAGATCTCTTTCTCTGGCCCTCTTCTCCTCCTACTTGGTGGAGACAAGTTCATTCACCCATGGAATTCCAACCGCAACCTACAACTTATTTACTAATCCCCAAACGTTTACTTGTCTTTGGCCCAGACCTCATTCTTGAACCTGAATTTTTAAAAATCAATTTTACTGAGGTATAATTCATGTATAATAAAATGCACGCATTAAAGTGTACCTTTTAATGAATTTTGACCACAACCAAGATTCCATCAACCCAAATATCCTAATGCACCCCAACCCACTGAATCCCCCCAGACAACCACTGATCTGCTTTTGGACACTAGAGATTAGATGTGTCTCTTCTGGAGTTTCATATAAATGGAATCATGCACCATGTACACTGTCATGTGTATCTATCTTCCTCACTGAGCATAATGTTCTTGAGATTCATCCATGCTGTTGTATGTACAAATTTTACAGAACTTTTCCTAGACATCCTACCTGATCTTCAAATGCAACAAGTCCCACAATGAAGTCTATGTTATTTACCTTAGTCACATCCGTTCATAAATTTGGGAGTCAGAACTGTGAGGTCCTCCTTACTTGCCCTCCATATCAAACCTGTCAGTGATACCATAATTTGACCTCTTCTGTATCTTTTAAATTTGCCCTCTTTATTCCCATCTCTGTGGCCTGAGCAAACCTGTGCCTGGATTCCTGCAAAAGCCTAAAGTCCCGGCTCCCAGTCCCTCTTCTTTAATTCGTAACCTACATGACACGCACAGAGCTACTGTATATGCCTTTGACAAAAATGCCTTCAGCTGCTTCCACAGGATGACATTATCCCATCAGTGGGACGACATTATCCCTTCCATGGTACTCATGGCCCCACTTACTGTACAATATGCTCACCCTTGGACAAACGAGTCTCTTCACAAACTTCTATTTGCCCTTCAAAACCACTTACAATCCAGCTGCTCTGAACCATCCCCTAAAGAATTCTATCACATTCTCCTCACTGCTTCCACATACCTTTATCCAACTATGATCTCACTATATGGTGATTTTACTTACACCTGACAACAAGCATCCTTTATTCACATTGGTCACCAAATGCCCCAACAAGTATTTTGGTTTGATTTTTTAAGCAATGAAACAAGAGAAAACTGATACTCTGCTAAGTCTGCCTATTACACACATTCCAAGTCTGTCCAATAAGACAGAGTTTTGTACTTGTTCAGGGTGATACCAATCTGCAAATGCACTAACACAGATGGAAAATGCTGGCCTATTAGCACACTAGAATGTGCACTTCACTTGCTTAGTAATGACATCATGCAGTTGGACACTGCCCAAATGCCTTAGAGATGAACTAAAAGAAGTTAAAACACACAAAAGTTACTCACGCTTTTGCTTCACACTTTTGCTTCTATCCTCACTAGTTCACTCATTCTTTCTGTCAACTAACAATTATTAAATACTTTTCTCCAAGAAGAAGCCAAATACTGGAGAATAAAGACGATAATCCTCTAGTAAAATCCCGAAGGTATAGTGGTTATAAAATTACTCCAAAATGCAAGAGGGGTTCCTTAGCAAACAGTAGTGAGGAACCCCAAAGGATCTTCAGGTTAAGGACACAACATCTCCTGGGCCAACAGGAAGATCCCCTGAAGACTTGGGAACCAGTATCAGCCACAACCACTGTGGCTAATTCAGAGAGGATGTTGTTCTCTGACATTCTTAACATAAAACCACTTCCGAGAATCTCAAAGTCAAAGGCTTTATTCAGAATTCACATTGCTTCAATATCCAGAAAAAAATTTTTTTTAGTGCTTACAGAGACTTTAAGAATGATCTAAGGGCACCTGGGTGGCTCAGTCAGTTAAGCGTCTGACTTTTGATTTTGGCTCAGGTCATGATCTCACCATTCATGAGATTGAGCCCCACGTTGGTCTCTGTGCTGTCAGCACAGAATGCGATTCTCTCTCTCCCTCTCTCTGCCCCTCCCCTGCAAAAAATAAACATTTAAAAAAATGATCTATTCTTAAGGATCTGAATTAAAACCGAAAATACAAGTACCACTGCATTTGAACATGTCTTAACACTCTTTATCTGTATCTCCACAAATAGCACTCCATAAAGAGATACCTGAACTAATTAGAGAAGCCGTAAACTTATAGCTGGAAGGTGAAAAGGTATTTTCAGGTAGAGCAGAAGAGAAGACACACTGCACATTTTAGTAAGCACGCTGCTTTCAAGTTAAGAGTACTGAAATATATATATACATACTGAATATGTTTATTTTTCTATGGCTTCAAAATTTTAAAAAATTATACAAATCTATGATCTGGAAATGGAATTGTAAAGCAGTCACATATGCGATAAAAGTAATTTCAGGCTGGGGCACCTGGGTAGTTCAGTGGTTTGAGCAACCAACTTCGGCTCAGGTCAAGATCTCACAGTTGGTGAGTTCGAGTCCCTCATTAGGCTCTGTGCTGACAGCTCAGAGCCTGGAGCCTGCTTCAGATTCTGTGTCTCCCTCTCTCTCTGCCCCTCCCCCACTCACACTCTGTCTCTCTCAAAAATAAATACTGAAAAATGTTAAAAAAAGAACAATTTGGGGGAATTAAATTAAAGTAGGATATAAGCAATCTATTTAAAGAAAATATAAAACCCTACTGAGAGATACACAAAGACAAATGGAGAGATACATGACGATTCTATCTGGAACACTAAATATAGCAACGGAGACATGTGCCCGGTTAATATGTAGGTCTGAAGCATTATCAAACTCTCAGTGGAAAACTATTGGCAAAGCCACAGGAGGTGGGGATGAGAGAAGCAGACACATTACTGGAGCCAGGCAGTCTGGGAGGCAGATGGACCACACGCCACAGACCAACATCAATCCTGTGTGAGGATTTCTAGCTGGCTCACCCTTTTTTGGGTCCCAAACGTTTTTCATAGCTAGAACCTGCTCTCCAGGCTACTATGAATAAAAAAAAAAAATGATAGTAAAATTTATCAGAAAAAATGAATAGCCATAAATACCAAAAAATCTTCTGAAAGGAAAAAAATCTTATTTTTCTTTCCTTTGTTGTTTAAATCCTAATAAAAATTTAGAACAGAGAGGTTTATGTATTTATTTTAGCTGTAAAATAAAGCTAAATGGGATTGTTAGACATACAGAGGATGTGATGAAACATAAAATAAGTTGCTGATTTTTTTTTTAAAAGAACCTAATATTTTAATGGGTGGAGAAAACACGATTTTAAATATACCATATAAAAAATTTCCTATATCCCCCAAATTTAACAATCAGTATCAGTCTATCTACACAGATGGCAAAATGACATATTGCCTCATTTTTTTTAATGTTTATTTAAAAAAAAAATTTTTTTTAACGTTTATTTATTTTTGAGACAGAGAGAGACAGAGCATGAACGGGAAAGGGTCAGAGAGAGGGAGACACAGAATCTGAAACAGGCTCCAGGCTCTGAGCTGTCAGCACAGAGCCCGACGCGGGGCTCAAACTCACGGACCATGAGATCATGACCTGAGCCGAAGTCGGCCGCTTAACTGACTGAGCCACCCCAGCGCCCCTGTTTATTTATTTTTGAGAGAGAGAGAGAGAGCACAAGCAGGCGAGGGGCAGAGAGAGAGGGAGACACCAAAGCAAGCTCCAGGCTCTGAGCTGTCAGCACAAAGCTCGCCTCAGGTCTCAAACTCACAAACCGTGAGATCATGATCTGAGCCAACATCATTGACTGGGCCATGCGGGAGCCCCAAAATATTATTTTAAAATTTCAACCTATGGGGCACCTGGTTGTCTCAGTCAGTTAAGCATCCAACTCTCGGTTTCGGCTCAGGTCATGATCTCAGGGTGCATGAGTTTGGGCCCTGTGTTGGGCTCTACACTGACAGCAGGGAGGCTGCTTTGAGATTCTGTCTCCCTCTCTCTCTCTGCCCCTCCCCCACTCACTGTCTCTCAAACTAAATAAAAATGAAAATTTTCAACCAGATTAATGAAGAAATAAAAACTAAAACCATAATACACTACTTTAAATCCCTTAATTGGCTGCAAAAAAAAATTAAGACGCCTTATGACCTAGACCTTCTAGACTCTAGGAGTCTTCAAAATATCTGGTGTTCACCATTTTGCCAATCCTTCTGGAAATACAGAACAAACACTTAAATTACTCAAATTGGTGATCCTATTAATTCCACTTTCGAGACTGGAAGTCAAAAAATAATCCCAAAGGAATTTATACAAAGATAGTAAAATTGTTTACTCTAAGGAAAACTCGAAAATACTTTTCAAATGCCCCCAGTGAGTGAATGCTTTAACAAAGAATGGTATAGCTCTATGAAAAGATGCTACTGAATAATTACAAATGACAAATTCAGCTTTGTTGATGCAGACAATCCTGACGTGCACAAGGGAGCCAGTCCGTGAGTCAAAAAATACCACATCAGCTCACAGTTATAAAAGAGAGCACTACCGCCAAGACCGTGCTTCCCAGGAAACACCACCAGTGTTTCTTCACCTCTTAAGAACACAACACATGTAACCATCAACTGTAAATGAAACAATACCATTTTAAGTTAATAGCACGGCCTACTCTCACTGTTGCTGATTTGCAGAAGCAGGTTGCTGAGCCCCCTCCACTCAGGAATTGAAATTAAGTCTTGCTCAGCCTCTGCCTCAAGAACAGACCCGACACAGAGCTGGAGAAGCAAAATGCAAACCCCATCATGAGAACCACTCACCTTGGTCCACACTAAGGGAGAACAGCAGGCCATGACTAAGAGAATCAGCTTAACCAAGCGTCCAGCCTTCATCTTATTCTGGTTTTTCATCCAAGAGCCTAAATGTGAGCATGTGTGGTTCAATACCACATAACTCAGGACCATCTGAGGTACATGGAAATATAAGTGCCAAGTACCAAAGGACAGGTGCACACCCACCCAAGTTCTGTAATAGCATATATAAACACAGAGAAAGACCATAAGATCTTTCATAGCATGCATATAGTCAGCATTTGGGATTTATGACAGTATTTACAGTGATGCTGTTTAAGTGACCAACTGTTATAAGCATCTCAGCAAGGGATGGGACTCTAGGTATACTGTATAAAGCATAAATATTCACCTGAGAGTAAATCAAAAAAGAAATCCAGGTAGCAGAGTTCACATTTGATGAGATAAACAATATAGAAAACTCTTCTAGATTCTTAATCATAGAGGTAATGGAATCCAAATGTTATTTCAGGGGTAAAAGAATCTAATTGTGATAGGCAAGAAAGCTGGAGAAGGGACAACTTGTGGCTTGGTCAGGGAAAGCCCTTCTGAGGAAGCAACCTTAAATAACAGACATCTACGTGAGAGAAGGCACCAACCGGGCAGAGGGACTGTGGAACTTGGGCCCTGGCCCTTGGGCCATAGGAGGTGAGTGTGCACACTGCACCTCAGGGGGGACAGGAGGAAGTCAGAGGAAAGGGCAGGTCAGGAGCTATTCAAATCAGAGGGGTGAGGGGATTTCCTAATGTTTGGAAATAATATTCTCGCCATTGTGTGGATTAATGGAAAGTCCAGAGGAGACGCAGATGACCAGCTAGGTCAGTGCAGTAACCCAAACCAAAGACCAGGGTTAGCCATAGAATGGGAAGAAGTGATTGGACTAGGGATGTGTGCCTATACAGTATTTTATATTTCTATATTTATATGTTATATATGTTTATGAGTCATATTACTTTTTAAATAAGAAAGTTCTCATATGAAATATGAAATATGCAGATCTCTACTTTTCAATTAATTACCATGCAATAAAACTTAATAAACTAAAAAAGTACACTTTAAATAATGCTTCTTTAATGATTCAGATGGCACTTTGGAATATTGTAATGCCTTAGGACCATATTATTCACGTCAATTACCCTTGCAGTGCAGAACAATAAGGAATTCCAATTTGTTGACAGCTTTATAACCATTTTTTTACTGTGACAGCTTATTTTAGGAAAAAAGTAAAACAAAAAATTATTTACTAGGGAAAAAACTTACATGACATTTCTATATCTGGAATTTCATAACTGAACTTTATCTTGTATACACAGATAAAGATGTGATTGTATTTTACATCCAAATTTTGAAAAAAAATATGCACATACATTTTACTTTAAGTTTGTTTGTTTGTTTGTTTGTTTGTTTATTATTTTGAGAGACAGAGAGAGAGAGAGAGAATATGAATGAATGAATCCCAAGAAGGCTCTGCACTGTGAATGTGGAGCCCAATGCAGGGCTCAATCTCATGAACCCCACAAGATCATGACCTGGGCCAAAATCAAGACTCGGACACCTAACTGACTGAGACACCCAGGCACCCCTGCACATACATTAAACTTATGCCAAATATGCTTGTAGCAAAAATCAAAGAATTATGGAATCATAATTATTCCAGGCATAAAGAGAGGGTAGAAATGTAAGCTTATTTATTTTTTAGGAGGGAAAAAAGTAAAGGAGTGGATGAAAGTGTTTTCCTCTAGCCAAAGCTGAAAGTCTAGACCAGTCTTAAATCATTACTTTGCCTAAATGAACCTTCAGAACCCAAAATATTGGAACTTCTAGCACTAAAAGCTGATAAGCTAGACACAGTGATAGGGATAATTCATATACTTCATTTTATTAGTATTTTCTCCACGTATTTCCTTTTATTAGTATTTTTAAAATTTTTGTTCATGTTTGTTTATTTTTGAGAGACAGCGACAGAGTGCGAGCAGAATAGGGGCAGAGAGAGGGAGACACAGAATCCAAAGCAGCTCCATGCTCCGAGCTGTCAGCACAGAGCCCAACACCGGGCTCAAAACTACAAACTGTGAGATCATGACCTGAGCCAAAGTCGGACACCCAACCTACTGAGCCACCCAGGCACCCCTCATTTTATTAGTATTTTCATTTTAAGTGAAACCATTTATCCTGACAGATGAAAACAAAGAGCCTTAAGTCTTCTCGTCATGGCCCCCTCCCAGAATTACTTGTGTTTTGTTTGGCTGGAAACACAAAAAGAGTAAAAGTGTACCAACAATGATTCAACCAGCCAAAGTGTGGCGAAGCGAAATCACAACATTGTTCTGGACCCTTTTTCGAGCAGCACTGAGTGTTCTCACTTAGCCCTTTGTCAGGAACCCGAGCAACACTTCGCAGATGAAGCACAGACAAAGCCCAAACTCATTCACAAGCGGCTCCAGGTTAAGCACACCTATGGAACACAATTTGTGCACAACTCCTACCTCTCCCAGAGTCAACCGTGAGCCCTGGACCACCTGAACACGCCACCACCTAGGAAACCCGTTTCCCTCCACCTCTGCTGCTGCCGTGGGTCCACTTCCCCTGCCAGCTGGGGCGGGTCCTGGCGGGGCAGCCCTAGAGGAAGCGGGCCTGGCAGGAGTTCTCCACTTCCACAGGCGTGCACAGCAAGCCACTATTCTGATGATTTTATCAGATGATAACTGTGAAGCAGTATCCCCAAATTTAAAGGTTTGGGTCACAAAGCATACTGTGTATTTTTCATTTCACTGTTATAGAAAGCCTAGTAGTTATTTACTGAGCATCTTCTCAGGGTAAAACACTGTACTAGATATTTTCTGTAGGAAATAAACATTATCCCGTTTTATTCTCACAATAGTCCTATATGATTTTAGAATCCTTATTCATAGCTAAGACACCATGTTGAAGATTTTTCAACTCCTAAGTGATAAAACCCAGAGTTGCCGCAAGATCCATCTAACTCCAAATCATACATTCTTTGTACCATGATGTCTTTAACTACCCTTTCGGAAGATCAGTAATATGGGCAATGAGCACATGGTCTTATACTTTCACTTGAAAGTATTAAACATAAAATCTAAAACCCATATTATATAATTAGTTCTCAGAACCCAACTCAAGATACCTAGTTAGCTATGCAACAACTTCCCTGAATGAATCAGCCATATGGAGATATCTTCCTTCCACAAACAACCCAGGCTATATAAACAAAATACTACTTTTCAGGATTCAGGTCTAAAGTGTGGGCAAAGGAACAACAAAGTTAAGATGTGACCCATGTTGCCAAATAATACACCCTTATGTAAATTAATCTTTTTAAGTGCAGCAGTTTTTCTTAAGTCAACTTTCAATATAGAGATAGGCTTAAAATTCTTTAGTTCTTCAGTTTTACTTCATCTGGGCCATTTCTTGTAGCTCAGCAGTCCCTCAAAAGATCTAACTCAAATAACATAAACCAGATGATGTGCACAGCCCTAAAACAATCACAGAAGGCAATGAGTTCTACGTGCAGCAAGTGGTAAAACAACAATCCGTGAGTGGCTGCAGAATCACTGAGTGCTGAAGTGGGGTGGGGGGTGGTCTCTGGGACAAGAGGTCCAAATGGTGAGGAGCTTTAGGGAAAGATAGGCCTAAGTGGAGTCCTGAAAATGGAACCACTTTTCCTGGGGATTAAGAGAGGAGGGAACTCACCATGGGAGATTCAGAGGTGGGAATACAATGGCACAGTCACAGAAAGTACAAGGCCAATGTGGTTGTGGTGAATGGGTTCAGGGATGAAACCAGGCTACTCTGTGTTAACCACCTCCTTCCTCTAAGAGGGATAATATCAGCAAAACCATTCCCACCTGATTTGTGTGTGCGTGCACTTATGTTCACCCTACCCTGCCCCCACTACCCACCCTACCCACCAAGACATGCACACACACAGGTAGAAGGCAGTGGGGCAGGATACTCAGTGACTCAGGGGCACACTTAAAAAACTAAAACTAAACTAATGGGGAGCTAATCAGTAAACATGATTTGTATTCAACCATTACCAGTGACCATAAACTGAATGTCTGCACTACCATTTGGGTTTTGCTGAATCTAGTGACTAATATAAAAAGATGCTGATCAACTTTCTCATAAAAAAGCATTTTCACTAGTCACCAAGTTACAAAGGTTACAGGACACTCCACCAAATCAACTGACACATCTCTGAATATGCCTGGTAGTGGCTACTGTACTTTCAGCCACCACCAGAGGTCAAGCAACTGTCCTCAGGGTCCAGGCCAGACTACACTCCTGCTTCTGTCTTCAGCGAGTGTCCTTGATCACCCAGGAGCCGATCGACCTCAAGCAAGCTCACTTGGCCACTGGATGAATGTTCCCTGAGCTCGGTGATCCCTCTGAGAACAGTCCTCACAGGTGAGTATGGAGAATGGTCACCAACCCAGGAGTGCTGACACCTCCATGGGAAGAGCAGCCCTCAGGGACTCCCAGGAGGGAAGATCGCAGACAAAGTGAGGCAACACTCCCAAAGTCAGGCAAAAACTCTCAGGGCCCATCTCAAAAGCCACTTTGGAAATGTTCTATGATCACCCTTCCACCTCCAAAGTCCCCTCTTCCATCTCTGGTCCCTCCACGGTCCTGGCTCTGCCTCGGGCAGTGATTTGAGTCCCCAGGCACACCTTACCCTGCAGCCCACTGACCTCCCTCCCCGACAGAAAGTGCAACAGAGGGTGGCTGATTCAGTGTCACAATATTAAACCTATTATATGGAGATGTAGAATGTTTGACACACCTAGGGGATCTGGAGCTAGTCATCACTGCCTTGGGGTAGTTACAGTTCAGCCAGCAATCTTGCAGCACTGACCTGGCCCAGAGGCAGCTCACAAGCACGGACTCAACAGGCTGCCCCAAAATGTCCGAAGTAAGGTTAATTGCCATGGTCCTTCACCAAATTATGTTTCCTTTAAGCATGTAATCTTAAGTGTCCATTGTTTATTGTTGTTATTCATCACGCTTTACAGTAAGCTTTGTACTGAAATGCTCCTGCTGGATGCTCCTACTGCAGCCGGATTTTCTCTATCGTAACACTGCCACCACCGCCACCACCATAGAGGCTGGAAGGTAGATAGTGGTTACTGTTGACTCCATTCAGTCCCTGCTTCTAGGCTAGGGCCTTGATTTTCCCTTACTCTCTCTCCATTCTCCTACTCTCACCATTCCCTACTCTCAGTCTACTTGCTAGAAAAGGGATGACTCCATCTACCCCTGGCTCAGGTCTTGCCAATCAGGGCACCGTCTCCCTTTGCCCACAGTGTCTGGTTCAGGTTTAGGCCTCTGACCGGCTCCACATAGTAAGAGTCAAGCCCAGCACTTTTACTGGGGAAGAGCAGTCTCTCTTTTTCACCAGAGTAAGAATTGGGAGACTATTGGTCTCAGGTTGCCAAGGGCAACCACACTCAATGAGCCTGCCTATGAAGCCAACATTGACAGAAGCAGAGATGGAGAGACACCAGGTACCAAGGGGCCAAGCCATGACTCAAACCTGATATCCCTTGGAGGTTTTTAGTTCCATGAGTCAACCCATTCCTTTTAATAATTGCTGAAGCCAATATTAATAGGTTTTCTGTACTTAAAAGCAAATTAATAACATCTGTGTTCATCTTATTTACTCCTATGCCATAGCACTTATCATGGTAGCTAGCACACAGAGGAGGCTTCATGTTTTTTAAATGGGTTGAATGAAAACTTAGTCAAAATTTTTTATGTATGTATTTTAATTTTTTTTAAATCAACAGTAAAACAATAACCACTATTCACTGTCACTAGGAAAAAATATGAAAAATTGACTTTCTAGGTATAAATTATTCTAGAAAAGAAGCTTTCCATTTATAGTAATGATTATAAATCCATAGAACTTAAATAAATTTTATACTACATGAACGTCTTGGCCTTTCCTTCTATATTAAGCTAAATCTATGATAATCATTGGCTGTTATGTGGCAACACGAATTGTTTTGTACTTTTTGTCATTGAAAAGGGATGTGGGCTACTGCAAGAGAACATCTGGCTCTGGGTCACATCTTTGAAAATTTAATTGGCTCTTTTTTCCACATAAGAAAAATAAGATAGCTGCTCAACAATAGGGCCAAATGTTCCTAATAAATATCATACCAGCTGAGAATGGATTCTCTTTTAATAACTAAATTCTCCATTCTTTAGACATGAAGGATATCCCATAAACTGGGGAGGGGGTGGATACTGGGAGTTTCAATATGAATTCATTACCATATTTTGAGTTGTTTTTCAAGCTGCTAGGATAGGTCTATAAGGATCAACCTACACTTCCACCTAATCCTTTCTGCATCCAATAATGAATGCATTTTTATGACCTCTGGCCACAGTTATGGAGGGGTATAATTTAGGGCCACGAAACAAAGTCAAGTTACTGGTCTCTATGGTAATAAACCTGAAACATAAGGCCTACCTCACTGTCACTTAGCTCCTAGAATTGATTTCCCCTTCTAGAACTAAGCCACACCAAGAAGAAATACACTATTTACCATTTATTTTAAAGTGCTGAAGGCCAAGTTCCAGCTCCCATGGAGTTTACACTCAAACAGAAATGATAAAATGTCAAGTAGCAATCAACTTATCTGACTTATCTAAATATTCATGCTCTTAAGACCAAGAATATTTAGAGGTGCCTGGGTGGCTCAGTCGGTTAAGTGTCTGACTTTAGCTCAGGTCATGATCTCACGGTTCGTGGGTTCGAGCCCCGCATCGGGCTCTGTGCTGAACGCTTGCTCAGAGCCTGGAGCCTGTTTCGGATTCTGTGTCTCCTTCTCTCTCTGCCCCTCCTCCACTCTCACTCTCTCAAAAATAAATAAATGTAAAAAATTAAAAAAAAAAAAAAAAAGACCAAGAATATTTAGAAGGTAAATATCTGGTTAAAAAAAAAAAAAGGCAAAGACTCACGTACTTAGCAGTTTGGAGAATATAACAATTAAATATATTAAAAGTAGGAAATATAATAAACAAGAAGAATTTAAAACGCTGGGGCTGGAAAAGTTCTCAGAGACCACCTGATTTTTAAGACAAAGAAAATTAAAGGTCAGAAAGTAGCTGGCCTATGGTCATACATGCAGAGACTATTAGAGCTGGAACAGGACCTCAGGCCCCTTCCTGCTTGTTCTGGTCCATCATCACATGGGGAGTTTTAAAGAGATGATGATGGCTCAGCATCAATTCACTGATCCCTGGCCTCCGTCTTCATTTTTCACTGTATGAAAATGATTCACCATAACATTGTTTTCAATTACTCAGTAAGAGAAGGGAACCTGTTCCCTCCCAGCCTCTGGACTGCTGTGAGCTCAACAGCATAAGTCTCTACAGAGAAAGGATGTGGGGACCTATTTCTTAGCCCCTTGCCTGTCCCCCACTCAAAAGTAATTGGCACTCCAAGTCTCTCAGTCAGGGTCAGAGAGAACAAGCTAAGAAATGTCATGGCCTAAAACCTCCCTCCAGATACCTTAGCCCTGAGGTCAGACAGAGTTCTAAGATGGTGACGAGACGGGGCAAAAGGCTCAAGGGAGTCAGGGAGAAACCATGTTCAACAAAAGGAACAATTAACAGACAAGAATCTCAGAAAGGGTACATTGGTCTTAGGGATAATTCAAAATACACTAATCAAACAGTTTTTTAAAAATGAATTATATTCTCAATACTGTGACTAACAGAAAGTCTAACTTCACCCGAATGGTAATCTCTATGAATTTAGTTTATCCATTTGCAGGAGTTAAAAGCTAAACTGCCTGGCAGGTCTGAGTACTTAATTACTATCTACCCTGTTGTCAGAAAACCATGCACAAGAGACTCCAGAATAAGCACAAAGTGCTGGTTTTCTTACTAGAAATAATCTGCTATGGGTCTTTTCCTGAATCTAAAGAAAATATGAGTAAATTTTCCTATAAAGGAGATGTAGAAAAAGGTTTTCTAATTATGACTCAAAATCCAGATGCAATAAAAGACTGATAAATTTAACAAGATTAGAAATTTTTAGAAATTTTGCATGGCAAAAAGAAAAAGCAAAGTCAAAAGATAAATAATAGAAAACATTTGCAATGCATGTCACAAAGACTGATGTCCCCAATACCCAACAAAGAACTTTTAAAATTTGAAGAAGGCAAAGTGATTAAAAATCCTACAGAAAAATAAGACAAAAGATGTGACTAGACAACTCGTAAGATACAAAAATGGCCCTTAAATATTTGAAAACATGTTCAGCTTCACTTATAATACAAGATATTCAAATTAAAACTATTCTGAGGTGCCATTTCTTATCTAGCAGATTGGTAAAAGTTTAAAAGCTTGATAATACACTCTGTTGGTGAAGCTGTGGGAGCAAAGGTATTTTCATACATTGCTGGTAGGAATGCAAAATAGCTCTACCATTACGGAAGGGAGTTTGGCAATATGTAACAAAACTACATATGTTTTCACATTTCAACTCAGCAATCCTACATCTAAGAACTTACCCTGAAGATACTTCTCCAGTAATACGAAAATACATATGCACAAGTTATTCACTGCAGTATTATGTGTAATTACGAACTACAGGAAACTCCCTAAATATTCAAACTTGGAGACTGATGAGCCCTGGCACATACATACAGCAGAGTGCTGTGGGCTGTAAAACAAGCTGTGGACGATCTGCATGAGCTGACATGGAGTCACTTCCAGATGTTAAGTAGAAAAGCAAAGTACAAAAAAGCAAACATACACACATACACACACCTAACACTAATACAATGTTATAGGTCACTTATAGCTAAATATAACAGGCAAAAACGCATATGTATTATGCTCTTTTGTCAAAGAAGAGGGAATAAGAAAACATTACAAATATAGAGAGAGATGGGGCCCATTTGGTTAAGCATCTAAATCTTGATTTCGGCTCAGGTCATGATCTCACAGGCATGGGTTCAAGCCCTACATCGGGGTCTGCACTGAAAGAGGGGAGCCTGCTTGGGATTCTCTCTTTCCTTCTCTCTCTGCCCCTCCCCCCTCACTATCTCTCTCTTTCTCAAAATAAATAAATAAACATTTAAAAAAGAAATACATGGGGCGCCTGGGTGGCTCAGTCGGTTGCGCATCCGACTTCGGCTCAGGTCATGATCTCACAGTCTGTGAGTTGCAGCCCCACATCGGGCTCTGTGCTGATGGCTCAGAGCCTGGAGCCTGCTTCCGATTCTGTGTCTCCCTCTCTCTCTGCCCCTTCCCTGCTCATGCTCTGTCTCTCTCTGTCTCAAAAATAAATAAAAACATTAAGAAAAAAAAATTTTTTTAAGAAATACACACACACACACACACACACACACACACAGGGGCAGAGGAGACAGAGACACACACTTATTTTTACAGAAGGCAAACAAAAATCAGAAAACAAAGTATTTTTTTTCAAGCAGGCTTCACGCCCAGCACAGAACTTGAACTCACGACCCTGAGATCAAGACTTGAGCTGAAATCAAGAGTCGAACGCTTAACCGACTGAGCCACCCAGATGCCCCACAAAGTATTTATAAGGTGGGTAGGTGGAGGCAGTGGAAGAGATAAGGGAAGGAATGTTAAGTTCTCCGAGTACATCTCTTAATGTGGTTTCTACTTCTCAATGCATGTTAATATTCTACATACTTAAAATAAAATCAACAAGAATGGAAAGAGGAAAAACTCAAAAACGAAAATAAAACTGAAACAAACACAACTGTATTTCAGATTAATTACTTAACTAAACCGAAGACAATATAGAGGGGAATTAATGCAAGCACTTTAAGAACATCAGTAGTTACCTATCTGGCCCCGGTCTGGGGGTAGATGGCATTCAGGGGAAGCCCCACAGGCAGATTCTGAGCTCTTCCCTCTTAGCTCAGCAGTCGTAACAAAATACAATGGACTGAACCACTTAAACAACCAAAATTTTATATCTCACAGTTCCTGAGGCTGAAAGTCCAAGTTCAAAGTATCAGCAAAGTAGGTTTCATAATGAGGCATCTTCTGTTGGCTTCTACATTGCCAGTATCTCACTGTGTGCTCACCTGACCTCTTTCTTTGTACGCTAAAGAGAGAGCAAGCTCTCTAGTGTCTCTTTTTACAAGGGGACTAATCCCATCATGAGAACCTCACTTGCATGGCCTCATCTAACTATACCACCTCCCTAAGGTTCCACCTCCAAATACTATCACATTGGGGGTCAGGGCTTCAATATATGAATTTTGGCAAAACACATTCAGTCCGTAACATCTCTTTAAGTAAGTTTATTTTTTGTAATTGTATGGGTGAAGAAATTCTGACACTATTTCAGATGTATTATGAAATTCGACAAACTAGGGAAGAAAAAATACAAATATTAAATGGAGGAAGCCATGAGGGTGGTTGGAATTGGAAATACTGGTGTAAACTGATCATTTCTACATATACATATATGCATATCCATGTGCATATGTGTATATATATGGATTTGTATGTATATGTGTGTCCGTTTATCACCTCTCAGCTCCAAATGCACCCTTCAGTGTCTGCTCTGTAATAATAACAGTGTAATTCCATTAAACATTTCTCCTTTAATGTGAGCATGATGTTAAGCTCTCTCAGTAGATGGCACTGGAGGGACACAGTAGGGGAAAAGAATTCCCAAAGGTCTTGGGGTTGGGGGATACTGGGTGGTCGTGATAGAATCCAGTGGAAACTGCCACAGCTACTGGCTCAGAACACAGTCCCTCTTGTGACCTCTTGGCCTTTGGCTAGTGACATTTCTGCGGTCCTCTCAACACAGAAACCAGAGCCCCTATCACCTGTTCTCCCAGCTGTTCATGGCCTGGAAGGTCACACATTGAGCGGTCATTCCTTCTGTAAGCCCCCTTCCTCCAAGCCCCCATGTGACCCATTCACTTTGAGAGCCTTCTGCCTCCAGACTACCCCTGCATAACACATCATCAGCTGGTGATCACCTGCTCCTCTAACTGCCCTCCAGAGGGTTGTTTAGCACTTTCCTCCATACCAGTTCCAGCCTGGCTAAGCCAACCAACTTCTTTGCTATCTGTTGGGATGAACCACACTTTTTCCAATGAGATTTGAACCCCCTTCCAAGCTTGTCCTTCCCTGGGTCATCACTCTCAGTCCTAGGGTCCCATATAGTTTCTTTGTATCTTATACTTACTCTTTTACGAGTTTTAATTTTTAGGTTAAACTTTCCTTGTTTCCACTGTGTGGTTGCTATCTCCTGACTGGACCAGGCCTCTACAGTATGTATATTTATAAGTATGTATCCACTGAAAGAGCCCAGTGGCAGTGACACCCCAGTAGCGATGAGTATACCTACAGGCTAGATCTTGGTTTCTAATACCATACCCCCCACCACCACACCCACAGAAAAGCAGATCTCGTCCTTAGAGAAATGACTGGAGCAAGGTATGTTCAAGATGAAGATGGAACATCCTGTTATGTCCCAAGGTAAAGAGATGCCCCCAATGACTGGAGTGTATCAAAGGAACACAACAGCCTAAAGGAACTTCCATGACCAAATCTAGAACAATAAGAATAAAACTGGGTATAATTAAGCTCAATAAGCACTGAAGAAAACAAATGAAATCCATGAGTTCATACTGGTAACAGACAGGTAGGTGGATGGAGGAATGAATGGATGAACAGGGGAGAAGAGGGAGCTCTTGCTTACAGAGAATATCCATATGTGCAGGAAAAACTGGAGTTGAAAATCACCATTTTGCAACTGTCACAGTAAAGGCTGGTTAAAGCAAGAATCAATGGATGATATATCCATGTAGGAAATTCTAACAAGGAACAGGATATGTGCATAGTTTTTGTTTTTGTTTTTTTAATGTTTACTTATTTTTGAGAGTGAGAGAGAGAGATAGAAGGGCAGAGAGAGAAAGAGGGAGAGAATCCCAAGCAGCCTCCACACTGTCAGCTCAGAGCCCAACAGGGGCTCAAACTCATGAACCATGAGATCATGACCTCAGCCAAAATCCAGAGTCAGACGCTTAACCAACTGAGCCACCCAAGTGCCCTGATATGTGCATGGTTTTAAAGTGTCCTCCCACCAACTGCTTATAAATGCAAGGGGAAAAACACAGTAACTACACAACAGGAAAATCAGATCAAAATTAACATCAGCAACGAGGGGCAGATGGATACTGTGTGCCTCCACGTGATACCCTAAGAAGGATACAACATCCAATATCACTTATGGAGGATTCAGCTGGGGATGATTAACCTGAATTTAATAACAAAAATCAGACAAACTCCAAATGCAGAACATTCTATGAAAGAGGGAGTGTTCTTCCAAACTTTCAATGTCATAAAACAAAAACAAAAAACCTGAAGAACTTTTCCACATTAAAGGGGCTTAAATAAAGGATACATGAAAACTAAATGAAATATGTGATCCTAAACCGGATCCTGTACTAGAGGAAAAAATTTAACAAAAGAGGAATACAGACAGTACATTAAAGTACTGAATTAATGTTGAATTTCCTGAAGTTGGTAACTGTATTAATGTGGTTATGTGACAGAATGTCCTTATTCTTAGTAAACATACACTTAAATATTTTGGGATTAAAGATCATGATTATAATATATTCTCAAATGGTTTGGGAGGGACACACGGACACACACACACACACACACACACACACACAGAGCATAGGAAGGAGGGAAACAGTGCAAATGAGAAATGAGTTCAGGTTAACAATAGGTGAATGTGAGTAAAGACTGAGTGAACTTTCTTGCAAGTTTGATGTAAGTCTGAAATTATTTCCAAATAAAAAGGTTTTTAAATGCCTTTTCTCCAAGGTTCTAAAACATACATAAAAAACTTCTCTGGAATAAGCATGCAGCTCTACCACAATCCTCAAAAAGAAACAATGTTGTCCAAAACTACACAGTCTAAATGGTAACCACTAGCCACTTGTGGCAATTGAGCACTTGAGATGTGGTTAATTGGAATTGAGATGTACCAGATTTCAAAGATTCAATATGAAAAAAGAATGTTATCTCATTAATAGTTTTTATACTGATTATATGCTGAAATAATATTTAGATATATTGAGTTATATAAAACATTACTAAAATTAATTTCATCTATTCTTTTTTTACTTTTTAATGTAGCCACTTAAAAATTTTAAATTACATATGTGGCTCATATCATATTTCTATTGCACACTGCTGATCTAAAATACAATAATGCTTAAAAAAAAAAAGAGGTACTGATCTCTTAAACAAGTGTTTCATTACTAGGTGAAAATGTTAATTTACATTACAGATCCTGACTACCCTAAAATGATTTCAATCTTGAAAATAAGGTAGACAATTAGGCTTTTTGTATGGCACAAGTAAGGGGAAAGAAAAAATTTTAAGGCCTAGCAGACAGGAAAGAGCTCTTTGGCCATGTTGTTTAGGTAATTCCCTAATTAGTCACAAATGCCATCTGTAGTAAATCTCCTGAAGACAGAAAAATAAAATCTAAAATCATGAAAATATCAAGTAAATGGAGAGATAAGACCTGTTTGTTTACATTTTTGTTTTGAGTCAAATGAATAAAATCTTCCAGGTCCTAAACATTAACTTATAGCATCTTATAAACAAAGCCATTAAACATTTCTGCTACCAAGAAGTTTACAAAGTAGACCTTACTGACAACTATATTATTTCCAAGGTTATTTATTCTTCTATTTTAAGGCTCTGATTAACGAACATGTCCTTAAATTCTAAAATCTAAGAAACAAAGAGAACAGAGGTAAGACAGAATTGGTTTTTGTCTTGAGCATTGTTGTGGGGTCACATGCAGTGAGAAGGGGTTGGAGGTGAGCTTGAACAGGAGGGTTACTCCAGGACAGAGAAAGGCCCCTGGGACAGAGACAATTTCCTCTGCATTTAGTAGACCAAATCTAAGTAGGCCAAGTGGAAAAAACAACAAACGCCAGTAAATATTCCATAAAACAGCAACAATGAGGAAGAGAAACCAAAGGTAGGTTGCCAGAAGGTACAACAAAAATACCCAGCAGTATAATCTTGGGCAAAATGCACAGGCATGTTTGTTTTGGAAGTTCGGAGTCAAGCATGTGGGTGGACCCAATGAGAAATACCAAACTGCAGCACAGCACAGATCCTAGTGTTCTCTCTCTCCCTTCCCGCACCTTCCCCAGCCCGTCCCCACCACATCCCAGAGAGACAACTTTAATCAACTCTAGACACAAACCTCCTATTAGAATGATACCCATTGCCCAGTGCACCATGGATCAATTTCTGCATTATGCCTGTGCCATCCCTGCTGAAGGATCAACAGATGGCCCCACTACACCTGAAGCCACAAGTCAGGTTCTGTGAACTCGGATGGAAGTAGGCAGGATGAGTGAGCTCTGCTTAAAACAAAGTCAAGAATGCCTTACAGATAAGGAAGCAATACAGATGAGGTGTCCAGCGTTCCAGAATCCCAAACTACAGCAAAACTACCGGCATGAGCCTACCCTCCCTCCCACCAAGGACACTTCCCCACCTTGTTCCTAACCTCTTACCTGCCTCCCACCTCACATTCCATTCCTGAATTTTGCAATCATGAGGCCACTTCTCAACAGTGAGGCTGTGGCTCCACTGTTTTAGCCTTGGAAGGAAATGCAGGTGGGTAAAATACTCAAGGAGGGCAGTGAGCCTAATAATAATTAAACAAGAACAAAGACTTAGTGAACTCTTTCATGTACACTGTCTGTGGACTCCAAATTTGGTCACCGCGGCCACCTTTGGAGGCAGGTGTTATTGTTCCCTTGTGGAGAATACAGCCACAGCACAGAGACAGTCTGGCTTAAGAATCCACAAGCTCACCTATTAATATATCATGAACAGATTCTATAGCTGGGGAAATATTTATCTGCCCAGAACTCCAGCAATAATCTCATTTACTCTCATTTTGACATGATGTAGTTTGAATCTGCTTCCCTACAAGGCTATTACCAAAAAAATGATTGCCTTGTATCCACATCCCTCTCTCATTCTCTGTAGCAAAATTACACCAAAAAGACCGTGATTTCCATGTCTAAGTTACTTGCAGCCATTATTATTTATTTCTATTAGGAGAAAAAAAAAGTTTTAATCTCTAAAGGAAAAAAAATAAACAATGCCATTATTTTGACAAATCTATTTTCTTAGTAAAATATAATTCTATTATATTCTGGTTTTAGTTTGGGGAAAATAAATCTGTACTTAATGCTTCTAAGAACCTTTAAAAATATTTTAACAAGGGATTTCTGATTTAAGATGTCAAACTAAAGACAATCCTAAAATCCTTCTCTTAGAAATCACCTCACAACAATGGGGCACCTGGGTGGCGCAGTCGGTTGGACGTCCGACTTCAGCCAGGTCACGATCTCGCGGTCCTTGAGTTCGAGCCCCGCGTCAGGCTCTGAGCTGATGGCTCAGAGCCTGGAGCCTGTTTCCGATTCTGTGTCTCCCTCTCTCTCTGCCCCTCCCCCGTTCATGCTCTGTCTCTCTCTGTCCCCAAAAAAATAAATAAACGTTGAAAAAAAAAATTAAAAAAAAATAAATAAATAAAAAATAAAAAAAATTAAAAAAAAAAAGAAATCACCTCACAACAAGAACCATGAAAAACAAACACAAAGGCCATATTCAGTGGTGTCCAAACCATACATATGAAGATAGAAAATGGATAAGGAGTGGCAACTGGATACACAGAACAGAGTGAGGCCAAACTGAGTGCCTGCAGAGAGGTGCCCAGGAGCAGAAAGCCTGGAAAGGTTCAGGAACTAGGTGCTGGGAGAAAAGCCACCAACAAGTCAGGTCAACGCAGGTGCCCACACTGGGGGAGGATGCTCCTGCCCTCGGAGCACTCTTGAGGAAATCAGGCAAGGCTGCTCCCTCACAGCATCAGATGCTGATGGCTCATTCACCTGGCAGAGCCACAGAGAGCAGCTTTCGGTACCTGACACAGTGAAGATAGTGATAAGGACTGAAACTTGGGTGACCTTCCAAGAGGTTAAGAGTGAGTATGGAATCTGAGGGGCCCCTGGTTCAGTCTCAGCTCTATCAATTAGGAGAGATGTATTACTGGGCAAGCTGTTTAACGTCTCTGTACCTCAGTTTCCTCAGCTATAAAATACGATGATACTACGTTCAAAATCATGGAGTTGATGTCAAGATTATATGAGTTAAAGCTCTTAGAAAGGTATCTAACACACAGCAAGCACTAAATGAATATTAGCTCCTTCTCTTCTTCCCATCACTACCTCTCCTCCAGCACACACACACACACACACACACACACACACACACACACACACACCCTTAGCTCTTGGAATGCTGGCAGAAGTAAATTCACAGGCATGTGACTAGAAGGGCCTTATCTAGAGAAACTGAACAACCCCAAAGAAATATGCTTGGTTGACACAAAAACAGACATTCAGATCAATAGAACAGAATAGAGGACCCAGAAATGGACCCACAAATGTATGGCCAACTAATCTTTGACAAAGCAGGAAAGAATATCCAATGGAATAAAGACAGTCCCTTCAGCAAGTGGTGCTGAGAAAACTGGGCAGCAACATGCAGAAAAACTAACCTGGACCACTTTCTTACATCAGACACAAAAATATACTCAAAATGGATGAAAGACCTAAATGTAAGACAGGAAGTCATCAAAATCCTTGAGGAGAAAGCAGGCAAAAATCTCTTTGACCTTGGCCACGGCAACTTCTTATTCAACACATCTCCAGAGGCAAGGGAAACAAAAGCAAAATGAACTACTGGGACCTCATCAAAATAAAAAGCTTCTGCACAGTGAAGGAAACAATCAGCAAAACTAAAAGGCAACTGACAGAATGGGAGAAGATATTTGCAAATGACATATCAGATAAAGGGTTAGTATCCAAAATCTACAAAGAACTTCTCAAACTCAACACCCAAAAAACAAAGAATCCAGTGAAGAAATGGGCAAAAGACATAAATAGACACTTCTCCAAAGAAGACATCCAGATGGCCAACCGACACATGAAAAAATGCTCAACATCACTCATCATCAGGGAAATACAAATCAAAACCACAATGAGATTCCACCTCACACCTGTCAGAATGGCTAACATTAACAACTCAGGCAACAAAAGATGTTGGCAAGGATGCGGAGAAAGAGGATCTCTTTTGCACTGCTGGTGGGAATGCAAACTGTTGCAGCCACTCTGGAAACCAGTATGGCGGTTCCTCAAAAATCAAAAATAGAACTACCCTACGACCCAGCAATTGCACTACTAGGTATTTATCCAAGGGATACAGGTATGGTGTTTCGAAGGGGCACATGCACCCCAATGTTTATAGCAGCACTATCAACAATAGGCAAAGTATGGAAAGAGTCCAAATGTCCATCAATGGATGAATGGATAAAGAAGATGTGGTGTGTGTGTATATATATATATATATATATATATATATATATATATCCAATGGAGTATTACTCAGCAATCAAAAAGAATGAAATCTTGCCATTCACAACTAAGTGGATGGAACTAGAGGGTATTATGCTAAGCAAAATTAGTCAGAGAAAGACAAATGTCATATGACTTCACTCATATGAGGGCTTTAAGACACAGAACAAATGAACACAAGGGAAGGGAAGCAAAAATAATATAAAAACAGGGAGGGGGACAAAACATAATGAGAGACTCTTAAATATGGAGAACTAACAGAGGGTTGATGGAGGGGTTGTGGGAGTGGGGATGGGCTAAATGGATAAGGGGCATTAAGGATATACTCCTGAAATCATTGTTGCACTATATGCTAACTAACTTATATGTAAATTAAAAAATAAATTTTAAAAATAAAAATAAAAAAATAACTAAAAAAAGAAATATGCTTGGATGCCGACATTTGATGGTTAGAAACAAAACAGTCAGTTATCCCCCAGATTATTCCACAGTAAACTCCACTGGATGAAACACCTGGTCATATATACACCTACACAGAGGTGCCAAACAGCTTCACAGTACATTACTTTTAAACATCATCGTGATGGGGCGCCTGGGTGGCGCAGTCGGTTAAGCGTCCGACTTCAGCCAGGTCACGATCTCGCGGTCCGTGAGTTCGAGCCCCGCGTCGGGCTCTGGGCTGATGGCTCAGAGCCTGGAGCCTGTTTCCAATTCTGTGTCTGCCTCTCTCTCTGTCCCTCCCCCGTTCATGCTCTGTCTCTCTCTGTCCCAAAAATAAATAAACGTTGAAAAAAAAATTAAAAAAAAAAAACAAAACCATCATCGTGAAATTTCAGCGTATCTACCAAAAAGAGCAGATGCCAAAACTTCCAGATATTTTAAACAGACCACATATAGAGGATTTAGAGTAATAATAATAATAATAGTAACTAATTTACAAAGCCCTCATGAGGTACCAGGCACTGTTCTAAATCCTTTACATACAGTTACTCATTTATTCCTTACAACAAACTTACATGAGTAAAGTACTATCTGTAAACCATTTCACAAATGAGAAGATTAACAGTATGGGAAAATTAAATAATATATTTAAACAGGATTCAGAGTCTAGCTTCAGGGCCTTAACTACTATGCTTCTCAATAATAACTCTCCAAGTTTGAAGACTATGGAAAAATGCCTTTGAAATTCAGAAGCAACTAAAAATCTATACCTACACAAACTATCAGTCAAGAGTGAAGGCAGAATTAAGACATTTTTAGACACACAAGTCTTGAAATTTTTAACTTACAAGGGTCTTTCTTAGGAAGATACTGGAAATTGCACTCGAACAAAATAACAAGTTAAACCAAAAAAGACAAAGATACAAGATCAAAGAAATGAGATCCAGCAGAAGGGGCAAAGGGAATTCTCAAGGTGATGATAAAAGGGGAGTGCAGGAAGTCTGTGGGACAGCAGGAGGACAAAGAGCTCCCAGATGGAGCTCTCCAGGAAAGAAACGGAACACAAAAAGAGCCAATAAATTGTCTTATTGGTTTGAATGTGTAGAAATGTATTGAAGATGCTGTAAGATTCACAACAGGTAAAGAAACTACACTAAATAAGACTACTTTTATCACAAAGAGAAAAAATGCTCAACAGTTAAGGAAATATAATTACAGTATCCAATGTGACTCGCCTGGCACAATACTGACACAGTTTAAATAATGTACACACTTAATAATGAGTTAACCCATTATAATAGTGAAATACTGGGATGATTAGCTTGTAAGGCAAAGTTGGGCTGAGTGATCATGGAAGGGAGAGCTAAATCTTCACCTGCCAAGACAGGAAAAGAAGCCAGCAGACAAATCCCAAGACGGATTAATCAAAAAGGTAATAATACAGCCTTCAGTGAATAGCCAGGACAGTGAATAGCCAGGTGGGGAAAGGAGAAAGAAGTTATAACACTGCTATTTTTCATAATTAGCATTTACCCATGTGTAAGTATTACTGTGATAAAGATGAACTCACACTACTGAGCTCTGATGTAAAAATAGCTAATAAGCCAGTTAGGTGGAACAAAATTCTAACCTTAACATACAGAAATAGTCCTATTTCTGCCTCTTTGCTAGAACAGTTCCCTGTTCAAAGAAACAATTCATAAGACCAATTTACAAGGGCTGTTTTTCAAATACACCTTCCATCTATAATTGGTTATTCTCTTATCTCAAGAGTCTAACTAGGGGCATGCCTGGGTGGGTCAGTAGGTTGAGTGTTGAATTGTTGATTTCAGCTCAGGTCATGATCCTAGGGTCATGGGATCCACACTCGGCATAGAGCCTGCTTGAGAGAGAGAGAGAGAGAGAGAGAGAGAGAGAGAGAGAGAGAGAGAAAGACTCTCTCTCTCTCTATATATATATATATATATACATACCTATCCCTTCTGCCCCTCTCTCCCCTGCTTACACTCTCTCTTTAAAAAAAAAAAAAGAGAGAGGCACCTGGGTGGCTCAGTCGGTTAAACATCTGACTTTGGCTCAGGTCACGAGCTCACGGTTTGTGAGTTCAAGCCCCGCATCAGGCTCTGTGCTGACAGCTCGGAGCCTGGAGCCTACTTCAGATTCTGTGTCTCCCTCTCTCTCTGCCCCTCCCCAACTTGTACTCTGTCTCTCAAAAATAAACAAACATTAAAAAAAAATTTTTTTTTAAAGGAAGAAAGAAAGAAAGAAAATCTAACTAGGGCCATTCATACACTATCACAGTATCACAGTGACATGTTTAGATGCTACTTCTTGAAGACTATTATTTCCATAATAAATTAAAACTATAAATACATAAATAGGGGCACCTGGGTGGCTCAGTCGGTTGAGCACATGACTATTATTTCAGCTCCCATCATGATCTCACAGTCCTGAGATTGAGCCCTGCCTCAGGCTCTGAGCTGTCAGTGCAGAGCCTGCTTGGGATTCTCTCTCTGCCCCTCCCCTGGCTCACGCTCACTCTCTCTCTCAAAATAAACTTTTAAAAAATAATTACAAATACACATAATGTTATAAATATATAATAAAAATTAAATTAACTAAATAAATTCCAAAATAAGTTAAGTCAATACTGTCAACTCAGATTTCTACCTTGGTGGAAAAATGCACTGAACAAAATCATCACCTTTATACCCACATTTGATTTTTTTCAACACTTCTTTTTGACTACAACAGTCTTCTAATAGTCCTAGAGTGCAACCAAAGCCAAAAGAATTGCCTTCTTTCATTCCATGAACATTCATCACTATTGCTTCCTCATCATGACTACTCAGGGTCCAGCCTTTGCCTTGCACTATGCCCCAATATTTCACCAAACTCTTCGCCATCCAGAACATATGCCAGCTACTCATAACTCTTTCTCTGATCACTGTGGCTCACCTTTTGTGAAGCAGTGTCTTACAGAAGGAAAAACAGTCAGGCATGAACTCTATCCCTGGTCTGCCATCATTATCTAGCTCTATCCCTGGGACAACTTTCAGAACATTTCTGAACCTCAGATTCCTCAGCTATGTAGAAGATAAAACAGGGCTGTAGAGAGTCGTTGCAAGAGTTCAATAAAATAACAGACATAAACTGTCACCAACATTATCTCCATACAAACCATTATCAAGTCCTCTGACATGTAGGTCACCTGGGCAGGAACTGCTCCTTGGTCACTGTGGGGCCAAAGCCCAGCAGTGGCCTGCTGAGCATGGGCTCTCAAATGTGTCCAGAACCCAAAGGGGCTCTGAGATGCAGCTCATGCCCCAACCCCATCCCCCGCAAAGGCATTACCAGCCACTGTGGCCCCCAAGGCATCATCCTCTGCCCCACTGAGATGCTCTGCACCCCAGCACATCCACCACCTACGTTTTCAAGTCTAGTCTAAAAAAGAAGACACATCCCTCACCACGAAAATTAAGTTAACTATGACTGCATTTCAGAAATCCAAAAATATATTTCTTAAATACCACATTTACTTCATTTATATATTGTTCCACCTCCCCCCCCCCCCCCCCAGTCTCACTAAGAAGATCCTCTTATCCCATTTTCCCCACTCAGAAAATCTTGACTACTAACACTGGCAGACAAAAACGGATCAACCACCACTGGAGCGCCTGGGTGGCTCAGTCAGTTAAGGGTCCAACTCATGGTTTCGGCTCAAGTCACAATCTCACAGCTTTGTGAGTGTGAGCCCCGCTTCGGGCTCTGCGCTGACTGAGGAGTCTACTTGGGATTCTCTCTCTCCCTCCCTCCCTGTCTGCCCCTCCCCTACTCGTACAGTCTCTGTCTCTCTCAAAATAAATAAATAAACTTAAAAAAAAAAAAAAAGGACCAACCACCAAACTCTAGTAAGCACATTTTACCGTTTTAAATTCCTTTCCGGTATATAAAATTGGCTAAGTTCCTATCGTTTGTTTCATTTTTACTATAGTACAAGTTTCGCTGAAAAAGTAGAAGAAGGGCTGAGGGACTGTGGCTTTGCAATTCGTATCTTTAATTATACAACTTTCAAATCTCCTGTGCACAGCACCAGAGACCCAAAGTTCTAAAGGCAGCCCCAAGCCACTTCCGCCCCAACTGAAGAGGGCCTTATACCACTGACTACAGCCAAAGAACAGCACGCGGTCCATGCTCCCTGAGTTCGATGTGCCTACACGGTGGACACTTAAAAGTCCAAAAAGGGAAGAAGACAGACACAGTCACCTAGCATGCTAAAACACACCCACACAAATACACAGAGATGCTTGCTTTACCAGAAGAGCCACATGAAGTGAATCCCTAACAGATTATCTTTAACTCAGGTCATGAATACGAGTATGTAACTTTTCAAACTTGAGTACAGCCGGCATGGTGACACACTAACCACAGAAACAGCTACACATGAGCACTGTGTTCAGCCAGACTACGAAGGCAGCACCTTGCTTAAACCTTCTGCCATTGGATTAATCAGGGGACAGAATGCCCCAAGGAATAAAATCCCCATCACAAACCAGAGTGTATATATAAACAATAAACATTCCACACTGTAAGTGGGGAAAGAACAAAGAATGCCAACTGCCTGTCAACTATGGAGGATTTGTTCGAGGGATTATAATACATATATATAGGTCCTTGTCCTTGTCATCCAGCCAGACTCCAAAAGCATCTTCCTGGGGATACACATGATGTGATAAGGTAAATACAGACATGCTCAGACTGGAGCCAAGGGAAACACAGCACCTTCATGTCACAAAGAGAGAAAATACTTCTCTGAGGCCAGAACGTGGCTTAATCTTCTTGCATCACTCAGAAAAAAAAAAAACTATCTAAATTCTATTTCTCAAAGCCCTATTCAAAGGTCATCTTCACAACAAAATCTGTGGTAAACCTCAGCCTTAATTCTTTGAACAGCCCAAATCTTTCTTTCCACGCTTAACTGAAACACATGAAGAAAGAGACATCCAGGTACACACCTCACCTTTACTGCTAGACCGTGGGCTCCATCAGGCAACATCCATGACTTATCCTGCTCCACGTTGGCAAGTACACACAGCACCCAGAACATGACAGAGATACAATAAGCATCTACTGACTCAAATCATATGTGTTTTCAAATCTTAACTGTGAAACAAAAGTTTTAAAAATGCTGTCTCTAGCCTCATGACTAGTAACAGAATTTAAGGGTATTAAGTAACATTACAAGGGCTGGAAAGAATATAATTAAGTAAAGAGAGTATAGGAGATACTCAATATCACCATTTACATACACGGCATTCACCATTTTCAAAGCCCTTTCAAAAATACTCTGATAGATTCTTATAACAACTCTGAAAGAATTATTATTTCAATTTAACTATGTGTAAACTAATGACTTGAGTGACTTGGAGAGGACCACACCAACTAGTTAAGTGACAGGGCTAGAACTTTTTGAAACAGACATATGGAAACAAAGGAACAGAAATGGGAAAAGATGCCAGCGCCCCGGGAAGTAAAACACAGTTCTCTTTTACATCCATCATTATGATATCATAGGGAGTGATCACAAATCTACCAACTCACCTTTTGTGAAGAATCCGTAAGGAAGGAAAAAAAAGATCTGCAGTGACTTTTCATTGGCTCTAATGCAAAATTAGCCATTTTCTCACTAGAATTAGTGTATAGATCCTTAAATATGTTCAGTATTGTTATAAATGATTTTTTTTCAATATGTGAAGTTTATTGTCAAATTGGTTTCCATACAACACCCGGTGCTAAAATGATTTTAAATCAAAAGTGGCTGTCAAATCTCTAAGTTTAAGAAAGTTGATCATTGGGGGACCTGGGTGGCTCAGTTGGCCAAGCGTCCAACTTCAGCTCAAGTCAGTATCTCACGGTTTTGTGAGTTCGAGCCCCACATCCCACTCTCTGCTGTCACCACAGAACCCGCTTATGATCCTCTGTCTCCCTCTCTTTCTTCCCCTCACTCATGCGTGCTTGCTCTCTCTCTCTCACTCTCTCTCTCTAAAAAATAAATTAACATTAAAAAAAATAAAGTTGATCATCACTATGCACAGTGGTGCAAAAATAGGACCAGGCTTGGCATAAGCATAAAAAGTGTATGCATGCATATGTATGTGTATATGTGTGCATGTGTGTATGTGCAGTTAAGTATAGAGGCATTCATAAAATATTCCTTAAATACAACCAAATTCAAATTCAAGAGAAGCTTTTTATACAACGGAAACTTTTTTATACAAAAAATTCAAATTCAAAAGAAGCTTTTTATACAACTGAAACTTTCATATACTGATAGGTGGGGGCATAAAATGGCACTACCACTTTGGAAAATTGGTGATTTAAATGTATACCTGTACCACGACCTGAAAATTACACTGTGCATGCACAGATCCATAAAAAGACACGAATGTTCAGAGCAGGTTTAGCCATAACAGCCAAAAACTGGAAGCAACCCACATGCTCTTCAATATAGAAATGGAATAATTGTTTCTTCCTTGAATGGAAAACCAACATCAATCAAAAAGAACAAACTAATAGCACACACAACAGGGATGAATCTCACAAATATCACAGTGAGTGAGAAAAGCCAGACACAAAGGGTATATGATCAATGAGCATGAAGTTTACATTAACACAAAGTTCAAGCACAGGCCCAACTTATCTGGGTCACCTCTCAGCAGGGTGCACAACCTGGGAAGGGCCAGCAGGTACCTGTGAGGGATGCTGGAAATGTTCTACATCTTGATCTGGTTGGAGGTTACATGGATGACTGCACAAGTCAATGATCACTGAGACGTAAGCTTAAGACAAATACACTTTACTGTATGATGATGTACTTCAAAAATATTCTCCCACTTTTACAACAACTATTCAATAGCCATATATGGATGCTTTATGATGGATTCCACCTTAGAAAACAAATAAGCTATTGAACAGTGAAGCATGAATCCTGTTAACACGCTATGTAAGTACATCTCTTATTTTCAAGACAGTACCTAACACTTAAACATTGCTCAATAAACACTGGTTGAATGAATTTCACATGTAATGACAGTTTATGTTTTAGAAGTCCAGAGGTATCTGTATGTATGTATGTATACACAGCATAATATCCTCAATATAATATACCCAATAGATGTGAAAAACTATGGCTCTTGTCCAATTAATTACTTCTGTCACCTCTGTCCAATGAATTCCTTTCTTTTGCACCTCCAAGTACAAGAAATACATGCTAGGTGTTAAACCATCATACGGAGCAAGGCAGATCTTAACTGTGCAAGGTGAAGATGGCATTACTTTCATTGTTTACACTGCCAGTCTGACTGACACAGGCCAGTAACTCTTGGCTATGCATACAGGGTGACCGAAAGGGCTGACACGCATGATACACTGGTCAGAATCATCCAATCTAACCTCTCAGCCTGGGCAGAAAGCTGCACTGGTATCCCTGCCAGTGGGAAAGGAGAGTGAGGGGCATCCAAGAGAATGGACATACTCAGAGAGGGACACAGGCCAGCAGGAACTGTGTCCACCTTAACATGTTCCCACTGGGACACAGAAACCAGAATTCAGAGTTTGAAAAGTCTGCCTTGGCAGCAAGTTGGGAAAATGAAGCAAATTCTGAATCCACAGGGAGGGGGCTCAGAAAGACCACGACAAGTGACCAGACAAAAGTGTAACAAAGCCCCAGCTCACCTCACTATTGTGGCCCCGCAGGTTGAAGTTTATTCTCTGGGGAGTGTTTCTGTCCCGGCGGCAGTGGCTCGAAGTGAAGGTCACCCCAACAACGCCGCGGCCGTTGCCCGTGGCCAGCCAGCCCTCCTCATAGTAGCGCCGCCGACACACTGGCTTCTCCTTCTCACTCTTGGGAACGCGCCCCTTCCACGACAGGCAGAGGATGTTGGAGTCGCTGCAAAGGACAGGCCCATGCTCCACCGCTGCATACATACTTTTTTCCAGTGAACTCTTTTATTTAAATAGTAATGCTGAATGCCAGGAAACTTAAACCAATTCTTTTCATTAGTTGATTGACTGGATTTTTGTGGTTGGCTTGCGTTGTTTTCCCTGACCCCTTTTAATCAAGACTGACCTGGATCTAATCAGAAGGCCAGTATTTTATAAAGATCCACCAAATGCATAGTGAAAAAATTCCTCTAGAAAAGATGATGGCAGTCTGCTAAGAAAAGGTAATGCTTAAAAACAACATGCGTCTGTTATTCTTTTCAAGTCCTTAGAGGAAGAAGAGCATCATTAACATGTGCCGATCAAGAAACTAAGTTTTCTTCTCTTAACTCAACTTGGTTATTCTCGTTCAGCCTGAGATTCCAGTTTAGTGTAATATGATTCCAGAGACAAAGGGTTGCAAATACATAGATTTCAAGTAACTTAAGGCTTTAAAGAATCCCTCGAGCTGGAATTTTCTCTTTAAAATTTCAGATGCAGAGACAGAACACATGGGATCATCTTCCTTCTGAAGCCACTCTCTGGCATGTTTTCTCAACTAGACAAATTTCTGCTGCTGAAGCTGAAAAAGATTGCATAAAGGGGAAAAAAGGCACACAAACCGTGCAAAAACAGACCAGAGTTTGTGCAGACAGCAGTCCAAGTTCAGGAAGAAAAAGACTCTTGCCACTGTTCAGAACCAGAAACTTCCCACCTCAGGGCCCGGCCTGACTTCCCAGCAGGCAGGTGGCTATGTCCTGGTGAGGAGCTGGGCTCCATCTGACCTCCCCCTGATAAACCAGTGCACTCCTTGGTGTCATGGAGGCGGAGAGAGAAAATCCCTTCACTCACAGGGCCAGAAGGTTCTAAAGCTCTTTAAGTGGCACAAGTGTTTGCCTTGAGTGAATCCTAAATCCTCTTGCCGCCACAAGCGGGCCTCACTACAGGATTCTGTCTCTTTTGTCCCGTCTCCTTCCTCCCTCCCTATTTGCCTCTCCCCTTTCTGCTCCTAAAGATCACATATTTTTCCATCTTGAAGGAAAAGACTAATCTCAGAATTAAGTCCATCAAGTAATCTTCCTCCTATATGCAAGTCTTCTTGGACTCAACAGGGAAGGGAATCCCTTAAAATGAAAATACAGGCAAGAGTCGGGTTCTTCCAGACTGTTCCCTAAAGAGTCAGCATGTTTTCTGATGGGCACTCTCCTGCTCACATTCAGAGACTGCTTCCAAATGCCACATGTACAGTCCAAAGAAAAGCAGCTTTGCTTGGATGTTCCTTGATATTTATTTTATAAATACTGGTTTCAACTGCTACCTTGAAATGTTATCCTATAGATACAGAAAAGGAAAAGGGAAATAATAAATTAAAATGTCGAGAATACAGTTAACTGAAAAAGGCAAAGGAACCAGTCCATTGTTCAGACTTGTCCCATCATACCTGACCTTGCTTTCCTGAAGTCACGACCACACAGCCAGAGTTACTTCTCAGTCCAGAGTTTTGAAGTCTGTCCAGATCACCAAAACCACTAGAAAATAAAGTGCAAAACTCACTGCATGACCCCTCCTGTGCTGCTTGAAGCCACACTTCACTGCCGGCCACCTTCTCACCAAGCCCTCTTTTTACCCTGGGGAGATGCTTCTGAGGCTTGAGCTGAGGAAGTTTCCTTTTCTTCTTTCTGCAAACTTTCTTCAATCGCGAAGAGCGCGTGGAAAACTGACCACTAGTAGTGTCCTCCTCCCCCCAGGCTCCTGAGCCCCACAGCGTCAGGTTGCTCCATCTGAGTCTTGCATTAATTTTCATCAGTTGTAAAACTCTTCAAGTGTGCACCAGAGTGAGCCTGTCTTCCTGTGTAAACGTGTATGTGTACAAAGAAGGGCTTAGATATGCACAGACATGCGCTCTTCGATGGGCACCAAAGCACCTCTTTCCCAGCCGTTTCAGGAACCGTCTGACTGATCACAGCTTGAAGGCCCTGGAGTCTTACAAATCTGTAAAAACAAAACAGGATATGAACAAAAGAACTTGAACACACTGAAGAAGACAAGTTCTAGCTGAACAGGAACTGGGAGGCCCCATCTTTACACACACATATATAGATGTCAAGTGGAGCTACTGCTTGCTAAAACTCTCATAGTAAAAGGGCACACCTAGCCAGCTTATGGACAGCACACAACACAAGAGGCTGAACGCCATGTAACACTTATGCAACTTGCTAGGAGCTGGGCGTGTCTGAATGAAATCCTCCCCTCTATTCTCCCACACCATGCCGTCCTTTCTAAGACTCTGGGTCCCGCGTGTGCAACTTTATCCCTCCAGGGGCCATCATCCTAGTTATAGTTGCATAGGCACCTCAAAAAGGCGACTGAAGAGGTGCAGGCAAGTTATCTGAATTGATTTTTTCACTATGGGTAAAAGATGTTGCCTGAAGACACAAGAAGCAAGGGCCTTGAAAAGCCCCATCCCTGACTGCTCGCAGGTCACAGAGCCAAGAGCAGCCGTGTTCTCAGTTTTTGACTAGCAACAGGACGAGCAATAAAGTCCTAAAGAATCCATCTCCAGCAAATCCACCCTCTCTTCCTTCCTACTGCCATCAGTCCAGGCCTGCATCACATCCACAAAAACACACGGTCCCTAACTTCCCCACACCGTCCCACGTTCTAGAGGGCACTCAGGGTAACCTTTCTAAATTTCAAGGCCATCTAAAGAGCCTGGTCTATTCTCCCCTGGCCCAGGCAGTCCCCTAGAGGGCTAGTTAAACAGACTACCTCCACCCAAAATACTTGCCACTGAAAGTCTAAAGGCCAGGCCCAGGTATCTGAATTTCTAACCAGTTCCACAGAGATGTTAATGCTGCTGGTCTGAGGACTAGGCTTTGAGAACCTCTGGTCTATGAGATCAAATCCCAGCAAGACCCTTCTCTTCTCCGGCCACAGCCTCCAGCTCCCGCCCTGCCTGTGTTACCACCGTGGTGTCTGGCCACTCCCTATCCCCCAAAGCACTATGCTCTCCTCTCCTTCATGTCTCCACTCCTTGCCAGGCACCAGCTCACTTCCTTTAAAACCACCTGCGACAGCTCCTGTCCTGCGAAGCTTCCCAGAGCACCTCGCACTAACTTCTGCTACAGCGCTCATCACGCTGCATTCAAGCACTCTTCTCTATGCTCCTGGAGGCTGGGAACCACTCTTTCTCATTCCTGGCATAAGCTCAGTGTAAACTAGATATTCAGTAAAAGTTTATAGGCGCCAGGCAGGAGCAAGGCAAGCAGCTACACGTAATTTCCTTAAGATACTCTAATTCAGATGAGTCACGGTATATGTATTTTGTATGAGCCTATAAATCAAAACAACCAAATTCTCTCAGGAATCCTCTCAAGGAAGCACTTGTTCCTGAGGAAAAAAAGTAAAAACAAACGCTATAGAGTTCAAATTAATGCCATGTTCCTCCTCCTCAAATGCTAATACCACTGTATAATAGCCTTGGTCCTTCTTCTGACTTGGGGCAGCCACAGATGAAAAAGCAGACACGACTTCTCAAGACCCAGCTGTATATACATGGGTTTTGAACTATTTAACATCATGATCCATGATTATTAAAGCATCCACATTAAATATGACAGTGTAAGCTGTCAGTTCCCCTGAAATCCTCCTACGGGGTCCATGGAGTCAAAATTATTTTCATAATAATACTAAGACATTATTTGCCTTCCTTACTATATTGACAATTGTATCAATGATACAAAAGCAATAGTGGGTCAACCTCAGCTCTTTCACACCAGTGAAGGCACTGGTACCAAAATGTACCAGTACTCGTCGGAATTTCTTAAATGCCAGCTTCAGGGCACCTGGGTGGGTCAGTCGGTTAAGCATCCAACTCTTGATCTCAGCTCAGGTCTTGATCTCGAGGTTGTGAGTTCAAGACCTGCACTGGGCTCCGTGATGGGTGTGGAGCCCACTTTATAAATAAATAAATACGCCAGCTTCACTTAAGAATATTCTTGATGCAGTACAAATCATTAATTTCATTAAGTCCCAACCACTAATACACGGTTGGTTAATACTCTGTGTTTCAAAACAGCGAGCACTCAGAAGGCACCCCCGCCGACCACTGAAGTACAAAAGTGACCTTGGGAAAAGCCCTTATGCTGTCGTTTAAGTTGCAAGCTGAACCAAGGTCTTTTGTGTGGAATACCATGTTTACTGGGAAGAATGACTGGCAAATTATGGTAATTCAGGCTTGGGTGTTTGGCAGACATCTTCTCGAATATGAACAAAAGCAGCACATCACTTTAAGAAAAACAATGGACAGCCTTTGCCTCCTGTAATAAAAGGTGAGCTTTCAAGTTAAAATCAGAACTGTGGGGAAACTAGGATCTATCACTGTGAGCTTAATAGCTCCCCATGATTTAGCGACATTCTGCATGTGACTGGAGGGAACATTAACAGACGTGGACTGTTTATACCGTATTTCATATTTCATAGAATATCAGTATTTAGAAAAGTCATAGAATTTGGTGAACTGGTATTTTCCAAATGACCGATGCATGATGATACAAATTATGCTTGAGTAAAAGAGCTACCAAGGTGCAAGAAAGACAAACGGATTTTAATCTAACCAAGTACAAAAAAATTCACTGATATGTTTAAAATTCCATATTGCTACTGACCTTTCAGAAACTAACCTTGTTAAGTTTTGGTATGGTATCGAAAAAAGATCCATGATTATCTGAAAAGGCTATTAAAATACTTTTTCCTTTTAGGGCGCCTGGTGGCTCAGTCGGTTGAGCGCCCAACTTAGGCTCAGGTCATGATCTCACGGTTCATGAGTTTGAGTCCCACGTTGGGCTCTGTGCTGACAGCTTAGGGCATGAAGCCTGCTTTGGATTCTGTGTCTCCTTCTCTCTCTGTCCCTCCCCTGCTCGCACCCTGTCTCTCTCTCAAAAATAAACATTAAAAAAAATTTTTTTTAATACTTTTTCCTTTTCCAACTACATATCTGTGTGTCAGATTTTCTTCATATATTTTAACAAAAACAGCATACTGCAACAGATTGAATACAGAAGCAGATATAAGAAGCCAGCTATCTTTCACTAAGTCAGACATGAAAGATATTTTGCCAAAAAGTAAAATAATGCTATTCTTCTGGGTAAATGTTTTCAGTTAAAAAACATGGTAATTTTTCATAAGACACATATTTTTTAAAACATTTAATAGGTTTATTTTTTTAATGAATTAGTAATCTTTTTTAATTTCTCAGTTTTAATTTCTAGTATGGTAAATATCAATAGCTAATATGCACATAAACAAAAGTTCTTGTGGGTCTTCAACAATCTGGGAGACTAAAAAGTGGCCCTGACACCAAAAAAGTTTGAAAATCACTGATAATATGCTAACTCCCTGAAATATAAGCCTTAAATAACTATTACACCCAAGTATGTAGGATAAAACTCCATAGTAAAAGCAGACAAAAGTGTTTTTATAGAGGTTGCTATGCTTTTTCACCCAATTTTTAAAATTATAGAGCACTATATATGTTAAACAAATACAGCAGGTATTTTAAGAAAAAATGACATACTACTTTATGATGATTCAAATGAATAATGGATACAAAAATCTAATAAAAAATCACAACCATAATATCCTAATTACTGAAAGGCTGACATCCATTATAATGCTACCATTGATATAAATAGAAAGTCTTCTATTCTCATCAGGATGAGAAAATGAAGATATACTGGATAGCTTCTGAGGGAAGTTCACTATCAAATCAACACTCCTAAGTGAAAGGGGTCTGGTATAGAAAGATTAAAAAGTGATTATTCAGGGGCGCATGGGTGGCTCAGTCAGTTAAGCATCCAACTTCAGCTCAGGTCATGATCTTGAGGTTCCCAAGTTCAAGCCCTGCGTCGGGCTCTGTGCTGACAGCTCAGAGCCTGGAGCCTGCTTCAGATTCTCTGTCTCCCTCTCTCTCTGCCCCTCCCTGGCTGGCACTCGCTCGCTCGCTCTCTCTCTCTCTCTCTCTCAAAAATAAATAGAAATATTAAATAAATAAATAAATAAATAAATAAATAAATAAATAAATAAATATAAAGTGACTACTCAACTGAAAGCAGGGACTCCAATAGTATTTTACACCCATGTTCATGGCAGCATTATTCTCAATAGCCAAAGGGTGGAAGCCACCCAAGTGTCTATAGGTAGATGAACAGATAAGCCAAATGTGGTATATATGTGCAGTGAAATATGATTCAGCCTCAGGAAGAAAGAACTTTCTGTTGGACACATGCTACAACATGGATGAACCCTGAAGACACTGTGCTAAGTGAAATAATAAGGCAGTCACATAATTACGCACAAATATTATAAGCACACTTTTATGAAGTACCTAGAAGAGGCAAATTCATAGAGACTGAAAGTGGAATGGTAGCCGCTAGGGGTTGGGGGTGAAGGGACTGAGAAGCCATTATTTCATGGGTACAGCATTCCAGTTTGAGATGATGAAAAAATTTTTAGAGATAGACAGTGATGACAGCTGCAAAATAATGGAAATGTACTTACAGCCACTGAATTGTACACTTTAAAATGATTAAAATGTAAGTTTTTTTTTACATATATTTCACCTTAATTTTAAAATCAAGTAAATTAAGAAAAGCAACTATTCATACAAAGTCTTTTGATAACTGGTTGAAAGTAAATACTCCAAAGTTTGGCATTATGATGTTTTTTTGTTTTTTTCTTTTTTTTACATTTATTTATATTTTGAGGGACAGAGAGAGACAGAACACAAGTGGGTAAAGGGCAGAGAGAGAGGGAGACACGGAATCCGAAGCAGGCTCCAGGTTCTGAGCCGTCAGCACAGAGCCCGACACAGGGCTCAAACTCACAAACTGTGAAATCATGACCAGGTCAGACGCTTAACCCAATGAGCCACCCTGGCATCCCAGCCATTATGATGTTTTTCACCCTAAACACTGTAATACAGGCCCAGACCTGCTTCTGGTAATTACAGCTTATTTTGACTGTTTCTATATATCACTGAAAAATCCATCCCTGCTTCATGGAGATACAATCTTAAATAATACATGTGTCTGACTGAATTAATAACCTGACAGTGGTGTAAGAGTCAGTAAGCTTATAAAATGCTTTCCAATCTAACTTTCCATAATATCTAGTTTTTTTTTTTTTTTACGTTTATTTATTTTTGAGAGAAAGAGAGAGAGCGCAAGTGGGGGAGAACAAGGGGAGGAGAACAGAGAGAGGGGGACACACAGAATTTGAAGTAGGCTCCAGGCTCTGAGATGTCAGCACAGAGCCCGATGCAAGGCCTGAACCCACAAACCATGAGATCATGACCTGAGCCAAAGTCGGACACTTAACCGACTGAGCACCCAGGCACCCTGCATACTATCCAGTTCTTAATGGCAAATTAGGAGTCCCGAACTTTGAAAAATACAATTTAGGGACAGAATGGTATGTTGTTCAGGGAAGGAAACCCTGTCGGAATTAGATACTTCTGGATTAATCAATCAGCAAATCTTAACTGAATACTTACTATGCAAAATGCCCTGTGCTGAATTCTCTGCCTCCCTCATCTGTAATTAGATACTCTTTTTTCTAACTAGAGTTGTTTTCACTACAGTTTATTTTGGTCTATCTGAATCCTACTTTCCACAAACATGGGTAAAATTCACTAAGTGGGGGGTGGTGGGAGAAAAATACATTTTTGGTTTATTTTTTAATCATCTGAATTAATGTTAAAGATCAGAGATAAAATAAATTAGGGAAGATATTTTCCATTTCCACAATTTTGATAGAAATATATTCATTAAAAGTTACAAGAACGCAACCACTCTGGAAACCTTGGTATTAGCTAGTACTACTGAAGATCAGAGTACTCTCTAAAAAGCAATCTCACTCCTGAACATGTGCACTAGACACATCCTTCACTAGCACTCCTGAGAAAGACACACAGCTGTAGTAGCAGCATCACTAACATTAGCCAAAAAATGAAACCAACCTGAATGGATCGAGTGTGTCACATTCAAACCACAGAATTGTACACAGCACTGTAAATGAACACAATACAGAACATGGGTGAATTTCACAAACATAATGTTGAACAAAGGGATCCAATGAAAAAAATACCTACAATATGAATCCATTTATAGAAAGTTCACAACAGGCCAAACTAATTTTATTAGTTCAGACTGCATACGTAGATAATATAACATTTTAAAAACTTTTATAACATAAAGCAATACCGTGGTTACCTTGGGGTACAAGACTGTGAATGGGTGTTGCTGAGGTGTTGGCAATATTCTATGTCCTGATTGGGGTGGTGGTTACAGGGTGCTCACTCTGTAATTATTATTGACTATCTATATATCTGACATATTCTACTTGTATGATATATCTCACAATAAACAGGTTTAATAAGCTGTGAACTAGATTAGGCACCAATCCTTTGGGATTTTTAGAAAACTTAAATTTAAATCAATTAGGAAAGAATTTTAAAAATTATTATACCCAATCTTAACAAGTACACTCACAATCTAGAAAACCCCAGTAAAGTACCAAAGACACTGTTTTAGTTCTCAAGTTAAGAAGACATCCACAGGGGCGCCTGGGTGGCTCGGTCGGTTAAGCGTCCGACTTCGGCTCAGGTCATGATCTCACGGTCCGTGAGTTCGAGCCCCGCGTCCGGCTCTGTGCTGACCGCTCGGAGCCTGGAGCCTGTTTCAGATTCTGTGTCTCCCTCTCTCTCTGCCCCTCCCCTGTTCATGCTCTGTCTCTCTCTGTCTCAAAAATAAATAAATGTTAAAAAAAAAAAAGACATCCACAAACAAAATGCATATTAAGAATAAAGAATGGGGGTGCCTGGATGGCTCAGTTAAGTGTCTGACTCTTGATATGGGCTTAAATCATGATCTCACAGTTCAGGAGATCAAGCCCCTCAGGTCCCATGCTTACAGCACAGAGCCTGCTTGGGATTCTCTCTCCCTGTGTCCCCCCACAGCTTGTTCTCTCTTTCTCTCTCTCAAAATAAATATTAAAAAAAAAAAAAAAAAAGCTTTAGGAGTAACAAATGGAGATAAAATTTCAGAATAAAGTTACATTTCTTTCTAAAGGATAAAAATTTAAGAGAATGGTTAAGCAGAAGATTGAGATGAGAAGCAAAAAAGTCTATTTCAGGAAAAAATATATAAATGTTAGATGAATACAAAGCAGAAAGAAAAGCACAGCAGCAACTTTGGAGTAAAATATTCCAAACACCTTGAAGTTTAAGTTTTTGATTACAGACTTGTTTAGGGATGGAGAGAAGAAAGGAAAGGAAAATGAGTATTCCTGCTTGGTGATAAAAATTAAACACACCCCAATTTCTACTTGAGGGACAGCAACTGTGCTGTCCTGCTTATCTATTGTCTTAGACTCAGCTCTATGGCCAGGGTGACTCACTCCATGCTCCAGCCTCCCCTGGCTGCCCCCTTTTCACAGCTGGAAAGGTAGAGTTCAGCAGACCCTGAACTCTACATTTCTTTTTCACTAAAGTAACTATAATGACTTGCCTCTAATTACAGACACTCCTTCCCCTGGGGAATTTTCCACAACCCTTGAATATCCACCTAGTCCAAGGTGGTTCTAACTGGTTCCTAATTCATTTCAATAGCTGCTTAGAGGCTAGTTCAAATATGCCTTCCAAGACTGCCTTTTAACGCAGGGATACTCTCAGAAATGACTTGTCATATGGCCACCTACATATGAACAACTACATACATGAAAATGTCACAACACCCCAGCAAAGATAATGGAGTTCAATCATGATCTAATATATTTACTGTGCTATCATCCTCTGGCTCTCAGTTCTCAAAGCATGCTACTGAGAAAATAAAGACGTGTGCATGGCTTATGCCAAGCCTTGCTCAAAAGATGCACACTTACTACAAGTGTATTCATATCAAATCACTTTCCCATCGACGTGCACCATCAATTTTAGAGATGCCTTCCTCAGAAAACTTGTGTCTTATTCAGAATAGCACCAGTTCCTTCAGACACAGTCCACCAAAGCACTACACAGACTCAAGTGGCAAGGACCTCCTGTGCCCATGGTAGAGCTATCTTCCTGTTTAATTCATCATACCTACTAAAAAACAAAGTCCTACACTCCAATTTTCATCTCACCCACAGCACCCACCAGTACTGCATTTAAGTAAGTGTTCACTAAGGTACTAGGTATGCTATAGGGCCCCAGAGTCTTCTAAGAAAAAGGGAAACAAATACTGACAGATGAGGTTCTCCATACAAAGCCTGGGTCTACACCAACCACTCAGAATCTGGGCCTACTGAAGCTTAAGGCTGACAGGCATTGAAGCACATGTAAGTAAAGAATTCAAGTGAGGAAGCTGTGGGTCCACTGCTGTGTTCAGAGAACAGTAAAGAGGCACATTTTCAGGGAAAGCTACTCCCTATTTACTTTCTGTGCCTGATTTCAACAGCCAGTTCTAAGAACATGAGCATCTATCTGTATACAGAGTGAAGGACATGAAGGCTGTAAGACAAACAGCTTGATTATCAGTTTCAAAGAGAGTGAGTGTGGGCAAGATACTTCTAAGAGTGAATCTAGATCTGAAACTGCTGTTGAAATACTATGGTATCATATATGGGGCTCACTAGTACGAAGCCATGTGCCTTACTTAAAAAGGGAGAGTATTTCATTTATCAGAGTGACAAAGACCAAAACAAATGATAATTCCCAGTGTCATATAAGGTGTACAGAAATGGGAAACCAATTTGGTGATATAATTCAAAGGACTTAAAATGATGCAAACCTTTTGATTCAGCAATTCTACTTCTGGAAATTTATCACAAGGAAATAATGTTCAATCCTGCAAAGATTTAGCTATAAGGATTTCTACCACAGCATTTTCATATATATATTGATGCAGTACATGTTGGTACAGACATAAAACAGAATATTAAGCAACCACTAATAATTATATTGTAGAAGACTAAGGAGAGACACAGTAACATTCACAGTAACTTCTATAACTTCTATCTTAGACTTCTATCACTCCACGGTTCTGGGTTGGAGCAAATGCAAATCTTTTCAGCATGAAAACATTCCCAATTTAGGACCTAAGGATTCCCACAGATGAGATTTAACCAAAATTCAATTACCGATCAAAAATTACCAAACATACAAAGAAAATAAGTCATCACAAGCTGTCAGTAGCAACAACAAATTTAGATCCTTTGGACTTCAGAAAGTGAAATGAACATAAACAAAACTTAAAATAATTTAAATTTAGAATTTAGGTTTGGACTTTAGGGTTCCAGTCTGGCATATAAGAAGTCTAGAAATTGTCACTCTGTCCTAATTAAATAAAAAGCTCAACAAACAGAAAAAATCAACTCTTCTTAGATCTGTAAGAAAAGTGAGTGATGGGGCAAACCACTGCCCCTAAAACTGGAAAGACCAAAAGACTAATAACGAAGAATTATACTTGCCAGAACAGAAACTGGTGAGCCGAAACCTCCATGGGAACCTGTCCCATGGGAAACCTGAACTGGAACTGATGGACTGCTGGAGGTACAGTGTGGCCAAGTAGGAGACAGAAAAACTCCAGGGGGACCCAGCTATCAGAGTCCCTAAACTTTGTGAGTTTTACCTCCAGGAGTTCACTAGGTCATAGTAGGTCATTACTCATAGTAAATATCAGAGGAAAATCCCCTCAGGCTTCCAGCAGGGAGAAGGGAAAAGGAATATATAAGAAATATACAAGAGCATTCTTTTGAAATATATGAGAGCCTTCTTTTCTTCTTAACAAGGTCTGCCTTCAGGAAAAACTATTTAACAAAGGTATAACCAACCAGGATTTTATCCGAATCTAACTGACCTGGGGAAAGAGGATACCCAACTCCAGCCCATTCTAGACATCCTGCCCCATCTAAAAGGGGACGGGGGACTGAGAAAAATATGTGAAACCAGTCCAGGGGCAAAGACCCACAATAAAAGACTGAGACCCAATGTTCTGGGGGTGTAAGACACAGCACAGTGAGTTTAGTTAACAACACTGTGTTTACACCTGACAGGTGATGAGAATAAATCTTAAAAGTTGTCACCATGAAAAAGAAATGGTATTATGTGAGGTGATGTAGGTGTTAACTAACCCCACTGTGGTAATCATTTTGCAATATATAAGTGTATCATACCATTGTGTCATACACCTTAAACTTACACTTACATGTTATATGTCGCTTATATCTCCGTAACACTGGGAGGAAAAAAAAAGAGGAGAGGGGAGCACAGAGAAATTTCGGGGAGTGATGGAATTGTTCCATATTTTGATACGGTGTGGTTACACAACTGTTTACATTTGTCAAAATGCATAGAACTGTGGAGGGGTGGGTGCCTGGTTGGCTCAGTGGGCACAGCATGCAACGCTTGATCTCAGGGTCATGAGTTTAAGCCCCACATTGGGCATGGAGCCTACTTTTATAAAAAATGCATATAACTGTACACTAAAAAGAGTACTTTACATATTTTTAAAAATAGTGCCTGGCACCTAGTAAATGCTACACAGTACTAGTGATTATTATTAGTGCTGTTGTTGTCATATATTAGGCACTAACTTAGGTGCTAAAAGGCAATTATAAGTAAATACAGATATGGTCCTACCTTCAAGGAGCCTACAGTCCAGTGATGAAAACTAGACATCAGTCATATAATCAAGGCTATGACAAATGCCACAAGGGAGAGACACATAGTGGTCTGAGAGCTGCAATCTGAAGGAAGAACACATGTTAAATACATGGAAGAGGGGGTGGAGGAGGCAAGGGCAGACATTCCAAGCAAATGGGATAGCTTATATAAAGACCATAGCAGAAGAGAAAACAGCATTTTGAAGAAACTCAAAAGAATGTTAGCATGACATCTGTTCATACACATATATATCTACAATGAGGTATCACTTCACACCCATTAGGATGGTGTTGGTAGGATTGCAAAGTAGTATAACTGCTATGGAAAACAGTATGGAGATTCCTCAAAAAGGTACCATATGACCCAGCCATTCCCCTTGTGGGTATATCCCCCCAAAATGGAAAGCAGAACCTTGAAGAGACATTTGCACACCCACGTTCACAGAAGCATTACTTACAATAGCCAAGAGGTGGACACAACCAGTGGTCCATCAGATGAATGAATAAATAAAATGTGGTATATACATATAAAGACATGTTATCTGACCTTAAAAGAGAAGGAAATTCTGACACATGCCATAATGTAGATAAACCTTGAGGCATTATGCTAAGTTAAACAAGCTAGTCACAAAAAGACAAGTAAATTATTCCATTTATAGGAGGTAGCTAGGGGCGCCTGGGTGGTTCAGTCAATTAAGTGTCCGACTTCGACTCAGGTCACGATCTCGCGGTCCGTGAGTTTGAGCCCCGCGTCGGGCTCTGGGCTGATGGCTCGGAGCCTGGAGCCTGCTTCAGATTCTGTGTCTCCCTCTCTCTCTGCCTCTCCCCTGTTCATGCTCTGTCTCTCTCTGTCTCAAAAATAAATAAACGTTAAAAAAAAAAAATTTTATAGGAGGTAGCTAGAGAAGTCAAAGTCACAGAAGCACAAAGTAGCATGGTGATTCCCAGGAGCTCGGAGGAGGGAGGAAAGGGAAGTCATTGTCTAATGGGCACAGAGTTTCAGTTTTACAAGATAAAAAATTCTGGAGATCGGTTGCACAACAATATGCATATACTTAACACTACTGAACTGTACACCTTAGAAATGGGTAAGATAGTGGCGCCTGGGTGGCGCAGTCGGTTAAGCGTCCGACTTCAGCCAGGTCACGATCTCGCAGTCTGTGAGTTCGAGCCCCGCGTCAGGCTCTGGGCTGATGGCTCGGAGCCTGGAGCCTGTTTCAGATTCTGTGTCTCCCTCTCTCTCTGCCCCTCCCCCGTTCATGCTCTGTCTCTCTCTGTCCCAAAAATAAATAAAAAACGTTGAAAAAAAATTTTTTTTAAATAAAAAAAAAGAAATGGGTAAGATGGTAAATTTTATGTTATCCATTTTTCACCACACACACAAAAAAACATGTTCACACACACCCACTTACTGAGATGTAATCATAGGACAGTAGTAGGATGCTTCTCCTCCCCCCACACCTTACCATCTATTTACAACAGTTTCTTAACCAGTAAATCATGTCCCACTACCAAGAAAAAATTACAGGACATATTAAATGACAGAAAACAATTTTTAAGTAGGCTTCACACCCAGCACAGAGCCCAACACAGGGCTTGAACTCACGACTGTGGGATCAAGACCTGAGCTAAGATCAAGAGTCTGACGCTTAACCAACTAGAGCTACCCAGGAGCCCCTAAATGACAAAAAACAAATTTGAAGAGGCAGAGCAAGCATCATAACCACATTCAGAAATGGCAGGTATGCTGGAATTATCAGACCAGAAAGTTAAAACAACAATGATTAATATGCTAAGTGCTCTAATGGATAAAGTAGACAGCATATAAGAACAGATGAGCAATATAAGCAGAGACACAGAAATTCTAAAAAAAGAACGAAAAAGAAATGTTACAGACCAAAAATACTGTAACAGAAATGAAGAATGTCTTTGATGGGCTTATTAGTAGACTGGACACAGCAGAAGAAAGAATCTCATTGCTTGAGTCTCTATCTCTCCTTTTTTTTTTTTTAAATAGAGAGAGAGTGTGAGCAGGGGAGAGGAGCAGAGGGAGAGAGAGAGAATCTTAAGTAGGCTCCATGCTCAGCACGGAGCTCAATGTGGAGCTCAATCCCACAACCCTGGGATCATGACCTGAACCAATATCCACAGTTTTACACTTGGGGCACCAGGGTGGTTCAGCTGGTTAAGCGTCCAACTTTGGCTCAAGTCATGATCTCATGGTTCTTGGGTTTGAGCCCCGGGTCAGGCTCTGGGCTGACAGCTCAGAGCCTGGAGCCTGCTTCAGATTCTATGTCTCCCTCTCTCTCTGTTACTCCCCTGCTCACACTCTCTCTCTCTCAAAAATGAATAGAAGATTAAATATTAAAAAAAAAAAAAAAAGAGTTGTACACTCAACCAAATGAGCCAACCAGGCACCCCTGCTTGAGGATATCTCAAGAGAAATCACCAAAACTGAAAAGCAAAGAGAAAAAAGACTGAAGAAACAGCAACATATCCAATAACAGTGGGGCAGCTACAAAAGGTATAACATACAGGTAACAGGAACAGAAGGAACACCTGAAACTATAAAGCCTGCATTATATGCTAAATTAATGCCAGACACCAAAGCACAGATTCAGGAAGCTCAGAGAACACCAAGCAGGGAAAATGCCCTAAGCCATACCTAGGTATCACTTTCAAACTACATAAAATCAAACATAAAGGAAAAAATCCTAAGAGAAACCAGAGGGAAAAAACTCCTCACCTATAGAGAAACAGAGATAAAAATTATGCCCAACTCCTCCTCAGAAACCATGCAAGCAAGAAGAGAATGAAATGAAATGTTAAAGTGCTAAGAAAAACCCACCAACCTAGAATTCTGCACCCTGTAAACTTACCCTCCAAAAGTGAAAGACAAAGACTTTCTCAGACAAACGAAATTGAGGAAATCAGTCACCAGTAGGCATACCTTAGAAGAAACGTTAAAAGAAGTTCTTCAGAGAAAAGGAAAATGATATAAGTCAAAACTTCAGACCGATATAAAGAAAGAGAACCAAAGAAGTAAAGGTCTCATTTTTAATTATCTAACAGATAAATGTGTTCATAATAATACCAAAAATATATTCAATTACGAGTGTGTGAATATATATACATATATACATGCTTATGTACGCTTATTTATAAGTGAAATGAATGACAGCAGTGCCACAAGGAACAGAAGGGAGGAATTAGGATATTCTGTTATTACAAAGTATTAAAACTACCCATGAAGTAGTATAAATGTTATCTGAAAGTGAACTTGGGATTAGTTATAAATATACATAGCAAACTCTACGGCAACCTACTAAAATAAAAAATAAGTATAAAAGATATGCTAAAACGAGAGAAAAAAAGAAATCATATAAAATGTTCAATTAAACCACAAAAGGCAGAAAAAGAGAAGACCAAAAAAAACAGGATCAAAGGACAAGAGCAACAAACAGAAAACAGTAAGAAATATGGTGGATGTTAATCCAACTATATCAAAAATCACTGTGAGTCAGTGTTCTACATGTACCAATTAAAAGACACAGACTGTCAGAGTGGATCAAACAAGACCCAACTATATGTTGTCTACAAGAAACCCATTTTAAATATATTAGACACTTACAGATTAAAAGTAAATGGATAGGGCGCCTGGGTGGCTCAGTTGTTAACCATCTGACTTTGGCTCAGGTCACGATCTCACAGTTCATGAGTTCGAGTCCCACACTGGGTGAGCTCGAGCCCCGCTTCAGGTGAGCCCGAGCCCCGCTTCAGGTGAGCCCTTCTTCTCTACCTTTCTCTCTCTCTCCTGCCCTTCATGGGATTCTCTCTCTCTCTCTCTCCCTCTCCTTATCTCTCTCTCTCTCTGCCCCTCACCTGCGCCCTCTCTTTCTCTAAACAATGAATGAATGAATGAATGAATGAATGAATGAATGAATGTATGGATACAGGGACACCTGAGTGGCTCAAGTGCCTGACTCTTGATTTTGGCTCAGGTCATGATTTCACAGTTTGTGAGACAGCCCCTCTGTCAGCGCGGAGCCTACTTGGGATTCTTTCTCCTCTCTCTCTGCCCTCCCTCCTCCTCAGGCATGCATCCTTTCTCTCTCTCTGAAACCAAATAAACTTAAAAAAAGAAAAAAAGTAAATGATTAGAGAAAGATATACCATGCCAATACTAATAAAAAGTGGGGAGTACCTATATTAATATCAAACAGAGCAAACTTCAAAACAATCAAAGGTATCAGGACATTAAATAAGGGCATTATGTAATTATAGAGTCAATTCCCCCAAAAAGACATAATAATCCTTAATATGTCTGTATCTAACCACAGAGCATCAAATTACATAAAGCAAAAATGAAACACTGCAAGGAGAAACAGATTAATCCACTATTATATCAGAGACTTCAACAACCCTCTATCAGGAATGGACAGATCCGGGGCACCTGGGTGGCTCAGTCAGTTAAGCATCTGACATTGGCTCAGGCCATGATCTCACAGTCCGTGAGTTTGAGCCCCGCATCAGGCTCTGTGCTGACAGCTCAGAGCCTGGAGCCTGCTTCCAATTCTGTGTCTCCTTCTGTCTCTGCCCTTCACCCACTTGCACTCTGTTTCTGTCTCTCAAAAATAAATAAAAGTTAAAAAAAAATTTTTTTAAATAAAAAAGAAATGGACAGATCCAGCAGGCAGAAAATCAGTAAGGATATAGTTGGTATTCAACACCATCATCAATCAACTAGATACAATGAACATCTATAGATTATTTCATCCAACAACACCAGAATACACATTTTTCTCAAGTTCACATGGAACACTCACTGAAATACACCACATTCAGAGCCATGGAACACACCACAACAAATTTAAAAGAAGAGAAATCATACAATTTCTGCTTTACAATTAAATTAAACTAAATATCAGTAACAGAAAGAGAGCTGGAAAATTCCCAAATACTTGGAGATTGAACAATACATTTCTAGCGACACATGGGTCATAGAAGAAATCTCAAGAGAAACTGAAAACATTTTGAACTAAATGAAAATGAAAATACAACTTAAAATTTGTGAAATGCAGTAAAAACAATGCTTAGAGGGAAATTTATAATTTTAAATGCATATATTAGTAAAAGATGAAAGATCTAAAATCAACCATCTAAGCTTCTACCTTAGGAAACTAGAAAAAGACAAAGAAATTAAATCTACAGTAAGAAGAAAAGAAATAATAAGAATTAGAGCACAAATCAATGAAACCAAAAATAGTTAACAATAGAGAGAAATCAACAAAACCACAAACTGGTTTTTGAAAAGATCAATAAAATTGAATGCCTCTAACCAGGCTAATAAAAAAAGGAAAAGGACACAAATTACTAAAATTAGAAATATAAGAGGGGACATCACTACAGATCCCATGGACAGACATTAAAAAGGGTAATCAAGGAATACTATTTGATAATCTAGATGAAATAAACCAATTCCTAGAATGACATAACCTGTGAAAATGTACACAGGAAGAACGAACAATCTGACTAGTCCTATACCTATTAAAGAAATGGAATCAATAATTAAGAACACTGCAAAACAGAAAGCACTAGCCCAGGTGGATTCACTGGTGAGTTCTACCAAACATTTGAATAATAAATTATACCAATTCTCTATAATCTAGGGGCACCTGGGTGGCTCAGTCAGTTAAGTGTTCAACTTTGTCTCAGGCCATGATCTCGCAGTTCATGAGTTTGAGCCCCATGTCGGGCTCTGTGCTGACAACTAAGAGCCTGGAACCTGCTTCGGACTCTGTGTCTCCCTCACTCTCTGCCACTCCCCCTGCTTGCACTCTGTCTCTCTCTTTCTCAAAAATAAATATTTCTTTAAAAATATTTTAATTTAATTAGACCAATTCTCTATAATCTCTTTCATCAAAAGATAGAAGCAAAGAGAATACTTCCTAACTCATTCCATGAGGCCAGAATTATCCTAATACCAAAACCAGACAAAGACATTACAAAAAAATAAAACTAGAGACCAGTATCTCTCATGGAATAGATATAAAAATCCTCAAGAAATATTAGTAAACTGAATCAAATAATATGTAAAGAGAATTAAATACAACTGTGAAATTTATCCTAAGTACACAAAGCTAGTTCAGCATTCAAAAACCAACTGTTGAAATCAACCACATCAACAGGCTAAATAAAAATTACATGGTCATATCAATAAATGTAAAAAAAAATCATTTGACAAAATCCAACACCCATTCATGATAAAAACTGTCAGTAAACTAGGAATAGAGGGGAACTTCCTCAACTTGATAAAGAATATCTACAAAAGACATTCAGCTACTTAATGGTGAGAAGCTCAAAGCTTTCCCGATAAGGTGAAGAACAAAGCAAGGATTTCCTCTCTCACCACTGCTTTTCAACATTGTACGGGAAGTCCCAGCTAATGCAATAAGACAAGAAAAGGAAATAAACAGTATACAGATTGGGAAGGAAGAAATAAAATACCTGAAATGCTTAAAGGAATGAAAAAGCAAGCAATAAGATAAGATCTAAAATGACCAGAGAGAACCAAATAAAACTTTTAGCAAGGGAAAACTAATCACTAAAACTGAATACAATTTATGAGTGCAATATCAGCCAAAAGAAAGAATTAATGAACTAGATATAATAGCTCAAGAATTCTGTGAAATCTTTTGTAGCAGGAAATATAAAGGAGAAATTAAGAGAAACAGAGGATAGATGGAAGAGGACCAATCTAACTGGAATTCCAAAAAGACAGAAAAGAGAAAATGGAAAAGATCTAAAGACATAATGACAGAATCTGCCAGAACTGATAAAAGGTCCACAGATACAAGAAGCACAATATACACCAATCAGGATAAATAAAAAAGAAATCCACATCTGCACACATTTGAGTAAAATACAGAGAGAGGAGTTGAAAAGCAGCCAAAAATAAGACCAGTACTTCCAAAAGAATGACAATCAGACTGACAGCAGACATCTCATAGCAACAATGGCATCAGAAATCAATGAACTAAATCTTCAAAGTACTGGGAGAAAAATACAGAATTAGATGCCAGACATATAACAAAGAATTACATACCTGGAAGAACTGTCCTTTAAGAATTAATATTGAGAGAACTAATTGCTGGTTGTCAAATAAATGTATAAAACTGCAAAAAAAAAAATTACTGTTGAATAATAGGACATTTTAAAAAGAACAAAAGCTAAATTTTTAAAACAACTGACCTCACAAAATAACTTCCAAAGGATATTGTTCAGGTAAAAGGAAAATGACCCAGAAGGAAGGTCTCAGAAGAAGAAACAATGAAAACAAAAAATTAAACATACAGGTAAAATTAAACTGTCTTTTCAAAAAAGAACAACAATAATAGCAAACACTTATACAGTACTTGTTAACTGCTAGGTATAATTCTTTTTTTCTTTTTTGAGAGAGAGGGAGAGAGGGAGAGAGGGAGAGAAGGAGAGAGAGGGAGAGAGAGGGAGAGAGAGCATACACTCAAGCAGGGGAGAGGGACAGAGGAAGGGAGGGAGACAGAGAGAGAAAATCTTAAGCAGGCTCCACACCCAGCGCCAAGCCTGATGCAGGGCTCGATCCCACAACACTAGGTTCATGACCTGAACCAAAATCAAGTCAGACGTTCAACCAACTGAGCCAACCAGGTGACCTTGCTAGGTATAGTTCTAAATGCTTTACAGGCACTATATTTCTCATTTAAAAGCCCCAGCCTTATATAGGGGTGCCTGGGCAGCCCAGTTAAGCGTTCCATTTCAGCTCAGTTCATTATCTCCCAGTTCATGGCTTTGAGCCCTTTGTCAGGCTTTGTGCTGACAGCTCAGAGCCTGGAGTCTGCTTCAGATTCTGTGTCTCCTTCTCTCTGCCCCTCTCCCGCTCATGCTCTGTCTCTCTCAAAAATAAAAACATTAAACGGGGCGCCTGGGTGGCGCAGTCGGTTAAGCGTCCGACTTCAGCCAGGTCACGATCTCGCGGTCCGTGAGTTCAAGCCCCGCGTCGGGCTCTGGGCTGATGGCTCGGAGCCTGGAGCCTGTTTCCGATTCTGTGTCTCCCTCTCTCTCTGCCCCTCCCCCGTTCATGCTCTGTCTCTCTCTGTCCCAAAAATAAATAAACGTTGGAAAAAAAAAAATAAGAATAAAAATAAAAACATTAAAAAACATTTTCTTATTAAATCCTAGCCTTATGACAAAGTCCTTTTATTGTCTACACTTATACGTGAGGAAACCGAGACACAGGAAAGGGAAGTGTTTTGCCCAGCATTACTTATCTGGTAGGCCCAGAGCTAGGAATCAAACCAGGCTACCAGCATCCACCCCATGTGTTTAACCACTAACCTGTGTCTATTTAGAGGAGGAAATAGAAAATTTTTTTTAAAAAAGATATTTTTATCAGAAGGAGGATGATCAGAACTAAAGTATTCTAAGGCCCTTATTACTGTCCAGGAGAGTGGTTAAAATGCTGATTAACTTCAAACTTGATTAGTTTAGGTAAGCATGGTGAAATTTAAAGGGCAATCACTAAAAGACCAGAAATGAAGGTGGTGGGGGAAAGACACTACACCTCAAATCAGTACCCTGAAAAGAGGAAAAAGAAACAAAAGGGAGAATAAAATAAAACAGAGATGGTAGAAATGCAAATATATCAGTAATCACAATATTATCAATGATTTAAAAATCTGACAGGTAAAGTGTATCAGATTACACAAAGAAAAAAATTTTAGTAAACCCCCAATGCAGTTAAAAATCCACATATAACTTTTGACTCCCCCAAAAACTTAACTATTAATAGCCTGTTAAGCAGAAGCCTTACCAGTAACATAAACAATTAACACACAGTTTGTATGTTATATATATATATATCATATACTGTATTCTTACAATAAAGTAAGCTAGAGCAGGCACTGGGGGTAGCTCAGGAGGTTAAGTGTCTGATTCTTGAGTTTGGCTCAGGTCATGATTTCATGGTTTGTGGGTTCAAGCCCTGCAATGGGCTCTTCATTGACAGCCTAGAGCCTGCTTGGGATTCTCTCTCTCCCTCTCTTTCTGCCCCTTCCCTGCTCATGCTCTCTCTTTCAAAATAAATATTTTTTTTAAGTAAACTAGAGAAAAGAAAATGCTATTAAGAAAACTGTAAGAGAAAATACATTTACAGTGGTGCACTGTATTTATTGAAAAAAAATCTACATATAAGTGGATCCATGCACTTCAAAGCAGTGTTGTTCAAGGGTCAACTGTACGTACATGCTCTCACAAAGACACCTAAAACCTAAGATCATGTTAAGAATGAAAACAAAAGGATTTTTTAAAAAAGAAAAATAAAAGGATTTTAAAAAGAATATACACCATGTTATACAAAAGCCAAAAGAAAACTGAGGTAGCTATATTAATACTGAAAAATATACATACATTTTAAGGCAAAAGTAGTTAATAGAAAATAAAGAAGTGAGCCAGTGACATAGTGATAACTAGTCCTACTCACCTGAAACATACCACAACTCTAACCTAATAAATACCTAATGAAATAACTTTGAAATACACAAAGCAAAAACTGATGGGGAGAAATGAGTAATCCACCATCAAAGTAGGGGATTTCATCCACTCTCTGGATGAAAAAAAAAGTAAACATTTAGAAGATGTGAACATCACAATGAACAAACTTGGTCAAAACGAGCAAATATAGAATCTTGTATCCAATTCAGAGGATGAACATTCTTTTCAAGCGTACAAAAATGTTAACAAAAATTTACCATGTAAAGTCAGTCTCAACATATTTCAAAGAATAAGTATCATAGAGACTTATTATATGACTTAAAATTAAGTTAAAAGCAATTGCAAAAATCTAAATTATAAAACTATATTTTGGAAATTTTTAAACAAACAAACACATTTCTAAGTAACTTATGAAACCTGGGGTGCCTGGGTAGGTCAGTCGGTTAAGCGTCCAACTTTGGCTCAGGTCATGATCTCACAGTTTGTGGGTTCAAGCCCTGCGTTGGGCTCTGTGCTGACAGCTCAGAGCCTGGAGCCTGCTTCAGATTCTCTGTCTCCCTCTCTCTCTGCCTCTCCCCTGCTTGTGCTCTGTCTCTCTCTCTCTCAAAAATAAATAAACACTTAAAAAATTAAATAATCTATGAAACAGAGAAAAAATTGTAATGAAAAGTTTAAAATACTGAATATTAATTAAAATACTATACACCAAAACATGCCTGCTGTAGAAAAAGCATACTTTGTCAGGGTAGCTTGGGTAGCTCAGTCAGTTAAGCATCTGACTCTTGATTTCAACCCAGGTCAGGATCTCATGGTTCAGGAGATCGAGCCTCACATTGGGCTCTGTGCTGAGACAAGTGTGGAGCCTGCTTGGGATTCTCTCCCTCTCCTCTGTCCCTGCCCCTCCCCCGCTCACGTGCACACTCTTCCTCTAAATAAACAAACAAACAAACAAAAAGAAAAGCATATTTTGTGGGTAATTTATTTCTTTAAATGTTTCTAATAGAAAAAAGAAGAAATGTCGTAAATTAAGGAGCTAAATGTTCGATTAAAAACTACAGCATAAACCAAAAGATGGTAAAGAGATGATAAAGATAAAAACAGAAACTCATAAAATAGAAAAAGTAACATTAGAGAGGCTAAACCAAGTCAAATGTTGACTCTTCAAAGAAAAATAATCAAAGACACAAACCTTTGACAAGATAAATGAAGAGAAGAATACTGGAATTGGAAAAGGGGTATAACTATAGATATAGTGAAGATTAAGGAGATCAAAGGATACCATGAGTAATTTAACACTAAAAAAAAATTGATAACATATGAAACAAATTCCTAGGCAACATAATTTAACAAAACTAACTCAAGAAGACAGATAAAGTCTAAACTGTGCCATAACCATTAAAGAAGATGACTCAGTAGTTTAAAATCAGCCCACAAGGAAAACACCAGGACCAGGTATTTTACAGATAAGTTCTACCAACATTCAAGGAACAGACCACAGCAGTATTACAGAAACTCCTTAAACAGAAGAAGGTAAAACACCCACAGCTAATTCTATGAGGGTGCTATTGATACCAAACCAAATATGGAGACTGCAAGAATGGAAAATTAAAGGCAGTATCACTCATGAGTAAGATACAAAAATCCTAAACAGAGTATTAATAAATCGAATAGCATATAAAGAAAATCGTGACCAAATAGGGTTCATCGCAGGAGTAACATTCATCGCAGTCACTTGACCTCATTCACTGCCTAAGGACACCTTCCTGAGCCTGTCATTTAGGGCTCTTCACAGAGTGACCCCACATGTATCTGTTGAGCCTGTCTTCTACCTCTGACCTCTAAAAATTATATTCCTTTCAAAGTACACCTTCTATTTGTACACCAAGCCCCAAGCGTATCCCTATTGATTACAAAGCCCATCCCAAGTCCCAACTGTAGCCACCTCTCCTGATGCATCTTCAAAACTACCCACTCCATACATCCTTGCCAGCCTCTCCCTACTGGGTGAGGACTTCTCTTCTTTAATCTTCACAGTGTACTTTTCCGTCTTTCTTAAGTTGTTCACTCAATTCTCCACCACACAGTAGGTATCTGAGCCCCTATATTCCCCACTGGCACAGGCATTACTTAAGGGTAAGGACTTTTAGATGCCTATTTGTCAAGATGCCTTTTACAGTGTATATATTAAGTATTCAACAAATGTATGTTTAATTGAATAAAAGTGTTTTTATTTGTATGTGGTGTTAAAAATGTTTTCCCCAGGAACAAATGATCCTATAGAGCAATAAAAATGCTTTCCGAATGATGTTATAAATCGTGTTTTTTTTTATAGGCCAGTAAACTACAGGAAGTCTTTCCACTGCCACAGGCAAAGATAAACAGACTCAAACACGCAAACCTGTAGTCACACAAATGCTACACAGAATTTAACACACTTCATTCACCCTGTAGTTTGAATCCAAATTTGTCTGGATCCCAAACCTGTATACCCCCAGCCTGCCTTCCTGGTCTATCTTTCCTACTATACAATGAACCTCCTGAGAGAAGGAAATAGGCCTTCTCACTGAATCTCCAGACCTAAACAAGAACTCAGTATTTGTTAATGGAATGGAGATTAAATGTAGGAAGAAGCCCAATGGGCAAACCCTTCCAAGAGCAGCACTCTGTGTCCTCACAAAAGAATAAAGTGAAGGCCCCAACTGGTAAATCACAGGTTCTATTATATTCACTATCCTCTGATTAAAAAGAGCACTGCTCAAAATGAACAAATCAGGAGACTATAGATGCTGGAGAGGATGTGGAGAAATGGGAACCCTCTTGCACTGTTGGTGGGAATGCAAATTGGTGCAGCCGCTCTGGAAAGCAGTGTGGAGGTTCCTCAGAAAATTAAAAATAGACCTACCCTATGACCCAGCAATAGCACTGCTAGGAATTTATCCAAGGGATACAGGAGCACTGATGCATAGGGCCACTTGTACCCCAATGTTCATAGCAGCACTCTCAACAATAGCCAAATTATGGAAAGAGCCTAAATGTCCATCAACTGATGAATGGATAAAGAAATTGTGGTTTATATACACAATGGAATATTACGTGGCAATGAGAAAAAATGAAATATGGCCTTTCGTAGCAACGTGGATGGAACTGGAGAGTGTGATGCTAAGTGAAATAAGCCATACAGAGAAAGACAGATACCATATGGTCTCACTCTTATGTGGATCCTGAGAAACTTAACAGGAACCCATGGGGGAGGGGAAGGAAAAAAAAAAAAAAGAGGTTAGAAAGGGAGAGAGCCAAAGCATAAGAGACTGTTAAAAACTGAGAACAAACTGAGGGTTGATGGGGGGTGGGAGGGAGGAGAGGGTGGGTGATGGGTAGTGAGGAGGGCACCTTTTGGGATGAGCACTGGGTGTTGTATGGAAACCAATTTGTCAATAAATTTCAGAAAAAAAAAAAAAAAAAAAAAAGAGCACTGCTTATTTTGGAAATCTTTCCATTAAAAAAGCTGAAAATTGGGGGGCTCTTAAAAGGCTAAGCTCCAGTCATCTAAAACACTGTATGTGGCCTTGAATGACTGTAAATGCATCAAATATAATTATATACTAAATAAAACTTGTCTTAAAATACCAATACCATTATAATATAAATTTCAAAGCAGCTAAAAATATCCCTAACCTCCTACCAATGTCCCTTTAGTAGCATTCAGGTGATATCATCACACTGAAGCTTACTAGGAATTCCAGTAATACAGGATCTTTTCACAGATGCATATCAACGCAGGACATTCAAAGCAGTTATGGTCCAGCACATTATCAAGAATAAGCAAGTTTAGATGTAGTGGAGAAATCAGCCTCTTGGTCACAGCTATAGTAGAAATGCAAAATATAAAGTTTCCTTTGTAAAAAAGAAGAAACAAAAATAATTGCCAGAGAAAAAATAAAGGATGTGGCAAAACAATTGTACATTAGTTCCACTACCACATTCCATATTCCTGGAAACTATTATATCTGTACAAAACAGGTACCAATGATTACAGTAAATCTGAATTTTGTTATGTCTTTTGGATTTTCACTTTAAACTTACTAATAGGCTTATTGCAATACTAACATAAATGTCAGTAAATTTTTAAACTTACAACTTGAAGTTCTTTCCAAAGAAACTGAATTGGATTATAATAGATAATAGCAATTTGTTATTTTTCTTAATTTTTTACAGCCAAATATTTTCATGAATACCTATTTATTGTTAAACTAAAATGAAAACAAAGCACCAATTTACATCATGATGAGTAAATCTGTTCTCACATCTGCTGCCATCTTTTTTTGCTTTCAAAAAAAAAATCCCCTGGCACTTTCATGTTTTTCATATAGAAAGAGCTCAAATGGATAGCTGAAATGCAGCCAGTAACTGCACAGAGAACAGAGAGTCCTGGCTCTGACCCAGCCTCAGATGGGTTCTATGGGAGGGAGAACTTCCAAGTGATTCCTTCCTGGTTCAAATGGTAAGCAGAAGTGCCTGACCCTTGGCCCACAGATGGACAGGGTGGACACACCCAAGCACGCCGGACTGTTCTTCAAGGCCTTGCACTAAGGCAGAAGGCAGGGGACCAGAGCTAACTGATGACCCAGTACCCATACAAATGTACACATTCCCAGTTGCAAACATGTGCTTGGGGCTACACAAGTGGTTGTGGGGGTATTAATAATTGCCAGCACATAGACAGAGTGCCAGCTTGGTGAGTAGAACCTGTAAACATGCTTGGCACTGAATGAATGAGCAGCCAGGGACTGTAAAGAAAAAAAGCAGAAAACCAGGTGAGAATCATCTCAGCAATCAGGGACAGAAGCAGCGGAATACAGATGTCTGCCTCATAAACAGCCAGCAAAAGCATTTCTTTTTTACTTTGCCAAAACTCTCACATAAGGACCATAATGACTTTTCTGGGCAGAAATATTTTTATTTCCTCATAACAATGGCATTATGTGCTTAATCAGGCCACAATAAATGAATACTATAAAACACCTACCAAGTGACCAACAAAAGACTAGATAATGTAAAGTTAATATAAAAACACAAAATCTGGTACCTGAACTTCTTCAACAGTTCACAATCTAGCTAGGGAAGCAAAGCTCATACATGAAATGATCACAGAACAATTAACAGTGAAAATGTGGGACTCTGTATGAGCTTGGACAATCAAAGATGTTACGGAGTCAAATCATCAGCAGAAAAAAGCACCAGAGCTGAAAATCAGGAAGACTGAATCTCTGTACCACCTGTGACTGTCAGGATGATGGAGAAGGAAGAACAGGCCCATTTGTGGTAGATGATATGCTAGTCAAACCGTTATCATCACAGCTCCCCTGTGATAGGTATTATCCCCATTCTACAGACAAGGAAACTGAGGTTTATGTCTTGGACAAATTACTTGACCACTGTGATCTCAGTTTTTCCATTTGTAAAATAAAGGAACTAACATAAATCAATGGTTTGACCCAGAGCCTTCAAGTGGGCAGGGCCCTGGGCCAAATGTATCAAATCCTCCAGTCAAGAGCCGGATTCCCATTCCCCATGGGAAATATTTTGCTGTCATAACATCAGCACTGAGAATAGTACCTGGTATATAATGAGTGATGGGTAAAAATTTGAGGAATGAATGGATGGAACAAATGGCACATCGCAGCCAACTTTAAGGTGACTCTCATTCATGGTGGCTCATTTCCTTATATGTTTAGTAATGTTTTGTTGTTTGCTCATATTCCAGAGCTCTGAATCAGTGGTTTGAAAGTGTCATTCTTCCAGAGGCGATTCATGTTTACTTCTACCAAGCCCTTGGGTATTTCCAACCCAGAAGCATTGAGAGGAGTTTCTCAGCCTGGGGTTTTCCAGACCACATAGGTAACACAAATTCAAATCCTAAACCTAATATATTCAAAAAAGACTTTTTTTTTTTTTTTCAAGAAGCCTCCTCCTTTTGCTAATGGGTGTTCTCTCCCCACCCCCAGCCCAGCCCTTCAAAGAGGTTCCAATGAAACTCCATATCCCTGAACTCTAGGTGCTTGGTATCAGCAGAGCTCCCCTGGGTGTCCCTTCCTACTCTTCCTTTTTCTCTCAGTAATGCTCACTCCTCCTCCTCTTCTTCCCCACTTGTGAGTTTCTCACTGTCTTGTAATAAAGATTATAAAAGGGTGGGGTTTTTTTAAATGTTTATTTATTTTTGAGAGAGAGACAGCTCAAGCCAGAGAGGAGCAGATAGAGAAGGGAAGCCACAGAATCCGAAACAGGCTCCAGGCTCTGAGCTGTCAGCACACAGCCCTATGCAGGACTCAAACTCACGAACCGTTAAGATCATGACCTGAGCCGAAGTTGGACGCTTGACTGACTGAGCTGCCCAGGCACCCCAAGAGTGTTTATTTTTTAAAGTTTATTTACTTATCTTGAGAGAGGGGGTCACGAGCAGGGGAGCGGCAGAGAGAGCGGAATAGAGTGAATCCCAAGCAACCTCAGCACTGTGAGCACACAGCTCAATGCAGGACTCAATCCCACGAACTGTGAGATCATGACCAAGTCAAAATCAAGAGTCGGACACTTAACTGACAGAGCCACCCAGGTGCCCCAAAAGGGTGATTATTTTATCTTCTCCAATATTTCTACTGGAAGTGTTTACAGCCAGAAAATTTTCCAGAATATCCAGTCAGCCTTATTTCCGGGGGGGGGGGGGGGGGGGGGGGCATAGTCTATCACCTACATATTCAGATGTAGGTTTAGAAATCATCATTGGGGTGCCTGGGTGGCTCAGTGGGTTGAGTGTCCGGCTTTGGCTCAGGTCATGATCTTAAGGTCTGTGAGTTCGAGACCCACATTGGGCTCTGTGCTGACAGCTCGGAGCCCGGAGCCTGCTTCCGATTCTGTGTCTCCCTCTCTCTCTGCCCCTCCCCCACTCATGCTCTGTCTCTCTCTGTCTCAGAAATAAATAAACATTGAAAAAAAAAATTTTTTTGTAAAGAAATCATCCCCAGGGTGAGCAAAAGCTGAAACCAGGTAAGCAGTCAAAGTAGGAGATGCCTAGCATGGGGGAAACACAAGAAGCCAACAGGAGAACAAGGCTAGGATTGGCTAGAAAGGATGCCAACCCTGAGTGTGACAAGGAAAGACCTGGACGGGCAGAGGACAAGAGGCATAAGTTTATTTCCTAATAATAACAGACCAACCTGAATTTAGGAAAATAGTTCTGAAGGATGACTGGATGATAAAGAACACAACGCTTGTATGTACCACTGATTTAAAAAGATACTTCAGGAATATAGTACTATATCTAATATACAGAACTTACCAAAAAAAAAAAAAATCGTGACAAGCACACAGATCCAAAGTTAAATCAAATTCAAGTAGGAGATAGGGCAGAGGACAGGAGAAAAATAGGAAATAGGGCAGTGGAAAGGAGGAGAGGAGGAGATATGGCAGTGGAAAGCATGTACAGGAAATGAGATGAAGTAGAGATTCCATTATTGGAAACAAGCTACCAGTTGTGCTGTGCTACTGGGAAGATTCCGAGCACAAGCGAAATCACGTCACATTCTACATCAAGGAGCTGTTTCACACAGGAATTTGGTTATACAAATTGGGGAATAAGTGGACCATCACCAAAGGCTTGGAAACACTTATTATTCTGATTCAATTATTACTGAATTCAAGATTTTTTATTATTATTTCCTTTTACTGTAACAATAACCGTATGTGGGAAAGTTACCAGGTAGCAAAATAAAGTTCAAGGAAGCTAAATAAGGACCCGCCATCACACCACCACATCTTAGCACCTACAGATGCGCATCTCCATAGATTTTCGTGTAATATAACATTCTGTGTATGAAATAGTTCAAAGAATTCTAAACTGAGAAATAGTGGATATGAAATGGAGTTCATCAAGAAAGGTGTCTGTCTGGGTCCCTGTGAGTTCTACATGTCTGCTTCCCACAAGTGTGGTTACACTAACACGAACAAGAATGAAAAGCATCAGGGAAAACTTAGTAAATTCGGAGTACTGTTGAGTAGGTGTACAAATAAAACATGAGAAAATATACAGCATGAGAAAATACACCACAGAATTTAAATCTCCACTGTGCTTCTATCCAATCAGTAGAGCAACATTTTTTCCCAGAAAAGAGTGTTACCTCAAATAAAAGAATAGACACTGGGTAGCAGGAAAAAAGGGTAATGATGCAAATCTTCCCTTAAACCACATTTCATTAAGGGCTATAATCATAGCTAGAGATAATGAACATGACTCTTGGGCTCAGGCAATGATTTATATCACCCAGGTTCTCAGAAGGGATTCATAATCATTTTATCAAAAGCTTGGCTTTTGAAAGAAGCAGATTAGCTCTATTTCCTTCAACTTCTTACACCACAATCTTAAGATCTTAAATAAAATAGTATTTATACACCTAAATTTGGAAATAATCAGCAAGACCAGGATGAAATAAGAAAAACTGACCAGAATTAGCAGGGAAAGAAGCTTAAACTCAAAGTACTTAATAACTAATGAATATGTACTTTGTTTTAATGAATGTATTAAAAACATGACTCTCTCCAGAAAAATATTTAATTCACTTTATAAAAAGCACATACAAAATAAATAAGATTACTTATCAACTTATAAAACAGACTTTCAAAAAGGAGAAACAGTTAAGAAAACAGAGACAGTAGGGGCGCCTGGGTGGCGCAGTCGGTTAAGCGTCCGACTTCAGCCAGGTCACGATCTCGCGGTCCGTGAGTTCGAGCCCCGCGTCAGGCTCTGGGCTGATGGCTCGGAGCCTGGAGCCTGTTTCCGATTCTGTGTCTCCCTCTCTCTCTGCCCCTCCCCCGTTCATGCTGTGTCTCTCTCTGTCCCAGAAATAAAAAAAAAAAAAACAAAAAACAAACAAAAAAAAAAAAACGTTGAAAAAAAAAAAGAAAACAGAGACAGTAAAAATGTTAACAGTAAGCACAAAAAACTTGGCCTTAAGTATGCTTGCAATAAAGACAAAAGGGGACTGAGGATGGCTTATTCTTAGAAATGAAGACATTGTCTAGTTACCCAGGAAAGACAACCTTTCCCTAGTACTGAGTTCTGAAAAAATGTCAACATTAAAGTACCACAGTAGAGCCATCAAATGATGGAAAGGATAGTGTCTTTAACAACCTCACACAAATGCAGAACAGGATTTATAATTATTTCCAATAGAAAGCAAGAATAAAGGTTTAAGGTTAATGGGTAATTCAGTAAAAGCAACAGTTGAGGGCTAGGATAATATGGTCCAAAATGTACTATAGATCGAATAGACAGAGAACATGTCCTTCCCATTGTTCCTAAAAAGGATGATTCTCAAACTAGTTCATCAACAAGACTAATGGCCCTAAGGTATATACTCCATCTCCCTGCCTTCCTCTATTTACCTATGAAATGTTGCCACCTGTCCCTGTCATCCTTTTGGGCTGATGAAAGAATAAAAGCCAGGATGGGAAAAAAGAACTCAGTATTTAGGCTGGTCCTATACATAAGGAAATTAAGGCAGGGATTTCAATGTAGGAGCCCAAAGTCTGAATTACCTCTCTCAGATACCAGTAAAATGCATGGAAACAAAGGAGATTCTGTTTCTTTCTCCTTTTGCCTTTTTGAATATCCTTCCCAGAACATTCCCAAGCTGAGGCAGCACAACCTGGCTGTGGGGGATAAGTTTAGGAATCCTCCGGGCTTACACCAATGGGTTAACAAGGCATAAAGAAATACAAAGCCATAAAATGCTCACACCGGAGTTTGGGTAAACCAGACTGGCACTCCAAGAATAGGGAGGTGCAAAGACACCCCGAGAATAGGGAGGCACCTCAAAATAGGGAGGGGGAGATCAGTCCCCAAAAATACAGAGAGAGAGAGGCAAAGGCCTGAAATAGAAATGGCGCAAAGGTGCCCAATACATAGGAACAACAAGATTAGATACTCAGGGTGAAGGCACCCCAAGTTTAGTACTATAGCAGAAAGCTGCTTTCACAGGAGAATAGAGCCAGGGTAGGTAAATTGGTGGATTGGACTATGGACCACTGCACTGCAGGCAAAGCAGCCCAGAGCAGAGATGGTTAACAAAAGAAAAGGTGGCTTATTAACCCTGAGGTTATTCCCCCTATCTGTCTCATCCCCCAGGCTGGCAAAGATAAACAGGCACGGTGCCTCCTGTCTGCTGTTAACAACCATCTACCCATCTGCTCAGCGCCCGGATTTTGTTTTATATTGACCCAAATCCCAAACGCTGTATATCTTCAAAATCCCCTTTTCCCCCTCACGTCCCCCAGTTAATGTTCCTAGTTTGTCTCTTTGTACATGCCCATCACGTTTGCAAGCCTTCTGATCTGAATAAATACAGGGCAAGGGGCTCTTGTCTTTTTCCTGGATATTAGCCATCTCTCATTTTAATCCTGCATCGGCTCTTTTGCTGCCCAAAAGAGAACTTTAGACTTAGAGTCTACAACACCTGGCCCCATGTGATAATCCACTTCTCTCCTAGTCACTTACCCAAAGAATTAGGAGCACGAAGGATTCAAAGTGGCTATTTTCTCTCAGACTTAACGTATCTGTTGCTGTTTCTTTTTAAATAAAATGTTTTTTAAATAAAACCCAACTAGGGGTGCCTGGGTGGCTCAGTCAGTTAAACGTCCACTTCGGCTCAGGTCATGATCTCACGGTTCATGGGTTCGGGCTCCGCATCGGGCTCGGCACTAACAGTTCAGAGCCTGGAGCCTGCTTCAGATTCTGTGTCTCCCTCTGTCTCTCTGCCCCTCCTCTGCTTGCACGCTCTCTCTCTCTCTCTCTCTCTCTCTCTCTTTCTCTCTCTCGCTCTCAAAAATAAATAAACATTTAAATAAAACACAACTAAATCCATTTACCCATACATCTGTCCATCTATTCATTCACTGAACAAACACCTAACTGCCCTACATCTTAGCCTCCATGCTAAGCATTGGAGAAACTATGAATCAAACATACCCTTGACTTTCTAATTTAGATGACAAACGACAGTGTTTCTCCCAATTTAAACAGTTCAAATGTGTACTGCACAATAAGAATACACCTTTCAGATACCATTACAATGCAAGATTGTCTCCTGCAAACCTGAAGATGGCTCAGGGCCTCAAATAAAAATATCTTCAATTAATCACCCAACTTGGGCCACCTTCATAAGGCCAGCTGGGCTTTGTCCCCAAAGCCAGCAGGGACTGAGCCAACAGTTTTCATAGATACAGAGGCACTGAGGGCCATTTAAGTGGGAAATCAAACTGTGCAGGGGGTTCTTCTAGCCATGGTTTTCTCCTTTGGTGTGAAGTGGTTTTTAGCTTCACTGAAGAATTTCTATAAGAACTTGGTCTTCAGAATAAAAATAAAATCTACCTTCAGGCAGTCACTTATTCTAAAATGCTAAGAAAATGGATTCCTAGTCAAGAAAATGAAGAAAAGATTATTTTAAATAAGCAGGGAGAGTAAGGTAAAAAAATGACCAGTATTAAAATATCAAAAATAAAAAAGCAATAACCCCCCCAAAATACAATGGCATAAAAAGCATATTCACTAAATTAGTCATTTTATAATGTCTAAGGTTTCCTTTCTTCACACACACATTATATTAGTCTTGCCTCCACAAGACTGATGTCATACTACCGTTCTTAAAAATTCACACTGAGGCCTTTGAACCAACATTCAAGTTCATAAATAAGGAAATGAAAAAAGAATATATAAGAAAAACAGGCCATTTTCCTACTGAATTGTAAATTTTGATTCCCCAGTTACTGCAAAAGCCAAACTCTTACATCGACTGTATTGTACCTCCTGCCCATCCATGTAGTTAGCACCACACATTAGTCTGGTCATAAGGAGGCATCACCTAACAACACCATTCTGAAGTAACAGCCGTACGATCTAGGGAACGACTTTCTAGGTAGAGAGGTTCACATTGCTAAATTCCAAGCGAAGTCAAGTATCAAGTGTTCACAGCTGTCTGCTTTGCCTGAGAAGCCCTTGGAAGAGCACGAGTAGGTCTGCTGTAGGCCTCAGTAAGAACACAGGGAGGCCCACACCATTCTAGGGACAGGGGAAGAAGACAGGCCAAGGATACTGTCCCAGTTATACTAGTGACAAGTGACTAGGCTGGGACAGGGATACTACCCATTTTCTTTTCTTTTTTGTTAGAATTATCTGAAGTTAGACACTGAGGAAGTCATTTGAAACTAATTTTTGCACAATTTAAGCCATGTGTTAAAGACTCCTCATGCATACAGACAGGGTATCATACACTTAGGCTAGAAGTATTTTCTAAACATACTACTACAAACTCTGTATTATTATCTTCCCATGACATTAAGATCATAACATAAAAGAGAAGGGAGAAGAATGTATCTTTCTATCAGACCTGAGGTTATCATGGAAAAATATTAAAGTAGTTTATATGTACTGTTAATGGTATCTCTTTAAAGTTTCAACTAAGTGGTAGAAAACATATCCAAAATTTAAACTCAACAATTATTAATTGTTCTACATTATCAAAAACCATGTCCAGTCCTATGAACACTACCCACCCCAGATCACCCCAGAGTCTGTGTAAAGGAAAGATGACTTCACCCACCCTAATACAGAGACTGTGATTTATGTCTGAACCTCTTAACACAATGCCCTGCAGGCAGTGGAGCTTCCAGAAGTATTTGTTCAATTCGATGTTTAAAGCGGGGGGGGGGGGGGGGGGGGGGGGGGGGGGGGATCAGGATCAAATAAATACTCACTGACATCTATTACAAACAAAATAAAGTAATAAAATAGGTAAAATGATCAAGAAGAAAAAACTCTTGCTTCCAGAGCAGCTGTTCTTTTAAACCCATGATATAAAAATTTTCTCCAATTAAACCAGACAAAAAGGTTACCCAAGTAACATTTCATTTTTTCCCCAAGAAAGACCAAAACAGAGGTCTTCAAGATTAAGCACTTCAATCAAGTCAATCAACACAAGCTAAAACACCATCTTTTAGTTCTAATAATAAAAGCATCTTCTGGAAAGTGCTGGGTCGTTTACATTCAAAGTAAGAGGCCAAAAAAATCTATTTTATTCTTGATTTCCCCTCTGAACACTCCAAAACAGACTGTATCAAAGCAACTGAAGGAAAAGGTGAGGTGCTGAACTTGGTTCTTTCTTCACAAAGCTGTACTGTCAATACAGCTCACTGTATTATATACCAAGACAGGACACCTTTAAGAGTCTCAAAGGAGCTGTGTAAATAGACCCTACACCATTCCCCTAACACTGCGTCTGAAGCAAATACAGTGCAGTCCACCTGACTGACAATCAACAGATTTAAGACCCCTTCAAAGCTCTGTCACTCACACCAGGGATGAGAAATTTAACACTAAACGAAGGGAACCCACGCTTGCCTCTGCCTCTTGCCAAGAAGGTCCAACACAAACTAGGGCCCCAATATCAAAGGAAGTGGGGAGAGATGCAGGAATCAGGTGACAGGGTTGACAAGATGGTATGTGAGTGAAGAAAGCAGAAGTCAAGCTTGAGATGGCCCAGAAAGACCGCAGAGATTACTGCTTCCAGAAAAAAGAAAAAAGGAGTATTCCTGGTGCCCACATACCTGAGACAGCTGCAGGAAGGAGCGACTAATTTCAGGCCATCTCAGGATATCTGCATTGTGGAAGTGCACTCTCCACAGCCTGAGAATCATCCTAAGATGTCCTGGCAGAAGGTCTGATATTCAAGGTGCAGAGTGACAGCTTCCACATAAAAGCCAAAAGTACTCTGCAGGCCACCAGAAGGTCAGAGTGACCAAGCCTAGTGTGACACAAGAAACGAAATCCTACACAACCCACACTGAGCTCCCCACAGAGGATACGTGGGGGTAGCTATTATTCTTGCCATGGTAGCCAAGGCCAATCCTTGCTTCTTGACCCAGCACAAACTTCCCCAATCAATCCATATACTAGCTGGTTAAAGTCTATTTGTCAACGGATTTTTCAGAACTCTAAGTAATTCTAAAGAGGTAATGTTGTTAAGTACTATCACTGCTATACAGGTTAACCCATAAAAGTCATTTTAACCCACAATGTACTTATAACACCAACAGTACTTTCCTCAATAATGCTCTTTACTGTCTATGAAGAATCTCATTTCCCCGACCTCCCTGACTGAGGGGCTGTTAAAGGTGATGTTCAGCACCAGGAAAAGCCAGGCAAACAAACGCGTAGATTCTAATAACTTAGGCCCTGCCTATTTGCACAACAGAAACACCTCTGTACATTGGCAGAGGAGAAAGTGCTGCTTTCCACCTATCATTTCCCAGTTATTCCAAATTAAAAAGCACAAACGCTTGGGAAGGGTATCCCAGGGCACAAGTGCTGCAAGTCGGGACCATCGAGCTGGCTTGCTGCTACCTATCTACGCCATGAGCTTAGGACCAGAGAAAAGCTGAAGCAGTCACTAATTAGGGTCGTGTTTACCCTTCCGTTGTCAACTAAGAACATACTGTTTTTGTTGCTTTAGAAGAAAGGTCTCCCTAGTTCATTACAGTCATTATTCCTACTCAGTAAGAGATAATATGCTCCAATTTGAAAAGTATGTGTGAATGGCACACTCCTACACCTCCTAGCAGGGGCCCATCCACATTCAATACTTTCACAGACACAGAATGACAGTTTGTTGGAAGTCACAGGGTCTTAAATAAGCTGGTAATTTATTGTCCTCCACAAAAGAACTATAAACAAGATCTTAATTAATTTGCTAACAGTTATGGCCTGTTTACTAAAATTAGCCCAAATTCCATCATTTTGCTTACTACAGGAATTTGCATAAGGCACATTTCCTTGGACCCCATCCTGGGAAAATTAGTACTGAGGAAAGTAAAACTTGCCATTAAAGTAGTTGTACATCTAAGGTGGCTCCAGAAGAGCTGCCCCTAGGGACAGTGACATAGAGCTGCTGAGGGACAGAGTGGGCATAAAGAGAGAGAAAGAAAAGTTGTGACTGTGGCCATCCAGATGTCTCAACTTAGTGCTCAATTTGTACACCAATGCCAGGAGAAACAGAGCTGGTGACAGTCGGATTGGGACCTTAAAGGTCACCTTATCCAACGGCCATTCATAGGTAGAAATACGGCCAAAAACTCAGAGGCTCAGCTCCTCACCATGGGTGAAAGCACTCCTGCCTCACTTCCTTCCACTGCCCACAAAAATGTCAGCACCACTATGCTTGGCAGCAGGGGTCTCCCAAAGGTCAAGTTCTGTGGTGCATGAAAGATGGATAGGGGCACCTGGGTGGCTCAGTTGGTTAAGCATCTGGCTCTTGATTTCAGCTCAGGTCATGATCTCACGGTTTATGAGACCAAGTCCCATGTCTGGCTCTGCACTAACAGTGTGAAGTCTGCTTGGGATTCTCTCTCTGCCCCTCCCCTATGCACTCTCTCTCAAAATAAATAAACAAGAAGGAGAAGGAGGAGAAGGAAGAGGAGGAGAAGGAAGAGGAGGAGGAGGAGGAGGAGGAGGAGGAGGAGGAGGAGGAGGAGAAAGATAGATGGGAAGGACTAAGAGTAAAGTAACAGAAAACGCAGATGTAGATGTCCTGGGACTCTTACAGTCTGTGTGGCCCAGAAGTGGAGGAACCGTGCAAACATTCTACAACCTAGCAGTGGGTTGTGTGCCAGTGTGCAGAAGAATCAGCCTTTCTAGAACTCAGAGCACATTACCTGAAAAAGTTAGGGGAAAGTTAGGTTTCTAGTGCAGCCTAAAATTTACCTATATTTTTTTCAACAAATAATTACTGAGCTCTAGCCATCTGGGAATTTACATTCTAATGGGGGAACAACAGCAAAAGGAAAGAGACAAACACATAAGGTTCTTGCCCTTGGGGGTGAGGGCTGTGCAAAGGAGAAAACAGCCCTGTGAGGGGTGGGGAGGGAAGGTCCTCTGACAAGGGACAGCAACACAGACCAAAGAAGCGATGGAGCAGGGGTATATGCGGGACAACGAGGCAGGGAAGACTGGCACACACGAGGACGTGAAAAAAGACCGGGGGGCCACAGAGCAGAAATCGAAGGGCTAGGACGAGGTTTAGGCGGGGCCCCGTCGGCACAGAAGGGAGCTCATCTCTATCTTGACGGGGCGGGGCCTCTGAACGGTACCAAGCAGCAGACTGAAACGGTCCAGCTTTCACGTCAAGACTGCCGGATGGGGACAGAGTGAAAGCAGAAAGTACAGGCAGGAGGTTGCAGCGATCCAGGGGCAAGGCGATGGTCCCTGAAGGAAGCTGCTCACTCGTGAGAGGGAGGAGAGAGCAGCCTGGGGCTGAGCTGTGGAGTTGGAACCAACAGAACTTCTGAGGAACTAGATGAGGGAGCGGAAATGGAGGCGTGGCTGCCTTGTGTGGGAAAAGGGGATAATCACACTAAAATGAGGTGTTGGTGCGGCCCACACTCCGTCTCTGCCGAGACTGTATTCCCACTTACTAGCCGAGGGGCCCTGAGTGCTGTGAGAAGTAACTTCGTCTCTGCTTCAGAGTCTGACATTACCAGTCAGGGAGAGTAAGAGAATCTACCTCATGGATTTACTGAGAATCCAATGAGTTAGTATCTGTAACATACTTAAAACAGTGCCTGGCACACAGTAGGAGCTATACAATTCTATTCTTATTACTATTCTCATCACCTACTTCATGGTACTGTTGTTAGGACTAAATAGACTAAATGAGTTTAAGGAAGTGCCTGGCACATTAATTCTCTCAATAAACGTCGGCCCTGATTGCTATCATCATGAATGATTCCCAGTCGGTGGCAATAATTGAGGTGAAGAACAGAATGGAGAGGGGGCTGCTGTGAAAAGGTCCAGAGGGCCTGTGGAAGAGGTTCCATTTGGTGTGTTAATTCTGCAGTGTCCATGAGGCATTCAAATGTCTAGGTCAAGTGTGTCGCTGGACATGAATCTGAACCTCAGAGGAAAAGTCTGGAGTTGAGATATTAACTTAAGAGCCATTCACATAAAAACGAGTTAACTACAGAAAATGGTGAGCTTGGTGGCGAGGAAGATTAAGGTGGAGGAAAGAAGATGGTCTAGTGGTGAACCCAATGGAACCCCAACATCCCAGGTCAGGCCAAGGTGGAGGAGGCAGAAAAAGAGATTGACAAAGAACCGTGCAGAGGAGGAGGAAGGCCAACAGACATTGGGTCCTAACAGCTCTAACTTCTGAAAGGTCAAGTTGGATAAACACACTGGAAGGAGCCACATGGAGATTCTCAATGATCTTGACGAGAGCATTTTTAGCACCTTACATATTCATTTCAACTCTACCCTTCATTTACAACACCATAAAAGAACATGAGTCTCAAGGGTGATGTACAGTGAAGAAAACTCTGACCTCAGAGTCAAGAGACCAAAGTCTAAGCTTCAAGTCTAAGGGTCTTGGGTAAGTCCCTCAACAAAAAGGGTGTCCATTCCTCCACAGGTAAAATGACAAAATTGGACCAGATTCCCAAACACAGGTCACAGGCTCTCTATGTGTCTAAAACCTGCTAACCAAAGTACATAGTATTCTCAGTATTTAAAAGGTACTGATCACTCCTTAGCCATTTGGCTAAGATCAAGTGTAAAATGTACTAAGAACCATGCATCCGGTGCTCACTTCAGCTGCACACACACTAAAATGTGTACAATACAAAGAGTGGCACGGACCCTGCACGAGGATGACATACAAATTCATTAAGTAGCCCATGTTTAAAAAAAAAAAAAGAACTACGCATCTACCTCGGGTACAGTTCCACAAACAAAACTGTCACATTTGTTTCTGGCTGAAATTATAACTGAGCGTGGCAACATCTGTGAAGCTGGGAAGCAGCCATGGTTAAGAAGGGAGACTCTGGCATCTGAATGCCTGACTTCAAATCCCAGCTCCATCACTTACTGCCTGACAAGAGCTGTGCTGTTAAGCTGCTCAAGGCCTAGTTTCCCACTCTGTGAAGTGGGGATTATAACATTGCTACCTCACAGCGTAGTGGAAGGTTTTAAACGCATCAGTCCTTGAAAGACCTCAGCAGAACTCTCCATTGACCTTCCTCCTCCCTCTTGACTGCTCTTTGTCAGCCTCCTCTGCTGGCTCCCTACCATGGCCTGACCTGGGATTCTCAGACCCTCTTCTTCTCCATCTCTGTCCTCTCCCTCGCTAGGCTCATCATGAAGCATACAATTACATACTGAATAAACAGGAGCTATGAATGCCATTATCTTACACTAAAGATCCTAACTTATTAAGATCACATTTCTGGGGGCAATGAGGGAAAATAATAAAAAGAAGAATATGATGGTGAAAATGCTGGTGATCCCTGGTAACTCCCAACTCAAAAATTCTTCAGAAACACACCTGCCATCCTATTGCATGAAACGCAGTACCTTCATTAAAATCTACTTCATTAAAATAAGGCTTTGTTCCCTACTAGACACTATAATCTCCCTGATGGAAGCATACCCATCTGACTTAGTGACAGCACCCAAACAGTAACTAGTGAACAAATTTCTCTTGGTACTTACTCCCCTTAACTCCTAAATTCCACTCCTGAATTTCTAATTTAAAAATTAAAGAGTCTAAAATTTTTTCTGCAAATACTTTTAAAGGCTCCACTGCACAGGTGCCCCATAAATGCTTCTAAGGCCCTATACCCTGCCCCCACCCCCACCACATACCCTTTGTTTCATCACAAGCAAATTCTACAAATTTTCACATGTGGCCTTCCGAAAAGTTTCTCCAGGACAGATTCAATCTCAGTGCTTTCTAACTTTTTGAACTTATTTATTTTGAGAGAGAGTGTGTGTGTGTGAGCATGAGTGGCCGGGGTGGGGCGGGGGGGGGGGGGGAGGAGGGAAGGAGAGAGAGGGAGAGAGAGAGAATCCCGATGAAGGGCTCGAACCCACAAACCGCGAGATCATGACCCCGAGTCAAAATCAGGAGCTGGATACTGAACCAACTGAGCCACCCAGGTGCCCCAGCACTTTCTAACTTTAAAACCCAACTTTTCAGAACATTTTGCTTTGGGAGGATAGTTATACTTGAATCAAAGCTACCCTTTCAAAATTTCTAAAGGGCAAACAAACCCCACAAACTCTGAGCTACCAGAGACAAAGCATATGTGAGACATTTCCCTGCCCATCCTCCTCTTAATTGACTCATGACACGACACTGAGGAAGCTGGACCAAAATAGCTACCCACCTGACCAAGATTCAAATGTTTTCTTGATTACCACACAATAAGCAACAATTGATTAAAGAAAAAAAAAACAGCAAAAACTACTGAAAAACTGCTTATATTAAATAAGCCAATTACAATTTATGTTTAAAAGAAGTTGGTATATAAACTGCGAGGCAAAGTAAAGGCAGCCTCAAAAGCTATCACATGAAAGCACAATGAAGGCTGGGATAAATTAGCTCTAATTCATGAGACACGTCATCAGTGAAGGATTCAGAATTTCAGAAAGAAATTTTTGAAAGCTTAGGAAGACTTTAAAAAAGGGCAAGCATCGGGGTGCCTGGGTGGCTCAGTCGGTTAAGCGTCCAGCTTCGGCTCAATTCATGATCTCACAGTTTGTGGGTTCGAGCCCTGAGTCAGGATCTGTGCCGACAGCTCGGAGCCTGGAGCCTGCTTCAGATTCTGTGTCTCCCTCTCTCTCTGCCCCTCCCCGGCTAACATTCTGTCTCTCTCTCTCTCAAAAATAAATAAACATTAAAAAAAAAAGTTGTTTTTTTTTTTTTAAAAACAGCAAGCATCAAATCAATGGATGCTATACGTTAATTTTAGCTACAAGAGTCCAAAGTGAAGTGTGAAATGAGGAAAGCAGCCAAAGGACACTCATGCAAGAAATGTCCATGCAGTGCCCACCACAGCCCCAGGCACAGGGTTGGGGTTAGCACTTCGAAGTACAGGGAAGTCCCATCTCTGCCCTGAGGAGCTCCCCGCATAGTGGGAAAAGATGGAGGATAAACTTCAAGACTACCAGATAAATTCTCTAACCAATGGCCAACAAAGGGCTCTCAGGCAGAGCTAACAGAATCTTGATTGCATGACCAGTCCATGACAACATAAAGCCAGTGAAGGATCTTTAACACTGTACGACAGCAAAGCAAAAAAAAAAAAAGCCCAAACTTGGGCAAAAACAAGAAGATTTGGGGGCACCTGGGTGGCTCAGTCAGTGGGCATCCAACTTTCGAATTTGGCTCAGTTCATGATCTCACAGTTCATGAGATCGAGTCCCCCGTCAGGCTCTCACTGACTGCAAAGAGGCTGGGGACTCACTCTCTCCTTCTCTGCCCCTTCCTTGCTCGCTCTCTCCCTCTCTCACAAAATAAATAAACTTAAAAAAAAAAAAACAAGAATTTATTGATAAAAATTATATTGACAACAATACTCAAATAATGACATGGACGCAACTCAGTGTCTATCAACAGATGAACAGATAAGCAAAATGTGTACATGTACAGACAGACAGACAGACACATACACAGAGGAGTATTATTCAGCCTTAAAAAGGAATAAAATTCTGTAATGCTACAACAGAGATAAACCTTGGAGAGCATTGTGTTAGTGAAATAAGCCAGTCACAAAAAGATAAATACTGTATGATTCCACTTAACTGAGCTACTTAGTGTAGTCAAAATCACAGGGACAGAAAGAATGATGGCTGACAGAGGCTTGAGGGGATGGTGGTAATTGTTTAATGGATACACAGTTTCAGGTTTACAAAATGAAAACTGTTATGAAGATGGATGGTGGTGATGGTTGCACAACCTTATGAATGTATTTAATACCACTGAATTGTACACTTAAAAATGATTAAGATGGTAAATTCCATGTTATGTACATTTTATACTAAAAAAGTTTTTTTAATATCCCAATAATGGAGACTTTATAATAATCTAAGGCAAAATTAAACCAGGGTTCTACAGATATAGTGGAAGGCTCAGATCTGGGTGGCAATTCCAAGGGAGACTAAATGAAATTATACTGCCTAGTGCCTAGGTAAGGAAAAGGTCTTAATGCTACAGATTAAAGTAGTCAAAAGATATGAATGCTCTATGTTTGACACTTGTTATGTAACTTGTTATGTAACAATTATTAGCCTTTTCAAAAACCCAGATTTTTTTTTCTACCTGTATCTCTCTACATAGAAACAAGAGAATGGGCTTTAGGAACATAGAACAAAGAATAAAGAAGCAAACCCTTCAAGACCATGATGGCCGTGTGGTGGCAGCAGTCAGGCACGGGGTGTGCTGGCTGGGTCACACTCCTGAGCTGGGTGACATTTTGTGCCTCAAGTTTCCTATGAAGTAAAATCGTTGGGAGGAGTCAATAAACATATGAAAAGTACCTTGAATACCTCCTGCCACGTAGTTGTAATTGCTCAATAAATGTCAGACATTGCTGTTGTAATTTTATTTATATTCTACCCATTAAACATTTTTTTAAATTTGGAATAAAGTAAATTATTAAAAGAACGTGTAAAAACAATTATCATTCACCCAATTCAACTTAAAAATTAAAATGGAACAGAGAATTATGGGGGGGGGGGGAGAGTAAACTTATCTCTAATCAAAATTAAATCTACCAAAATCTTTGACAATTCCTGCAGAATGGCCTTAGTGTGATGAACCTGGAGAGACAGAAGGCATAGAGCAAGAACGGATGACTTCTGTACTACAAAGGACGCACTTTACATCTTTCTCCACATCTACAGCCTCCCTGTAAGACAGAAAAATCCCCATTGTACACATGATTAAACCAAGGCTCAAAGAGTTTAAGTTTATCAAAATTCACCAGGTTGTTAGTGACAGAGCTAAGATTTGATATCTGACTCCAAGCCCACACTTTTTCTACCAAACTGTATTGTGAGGATTAACAACAGTAACTATCATTCTACACCCATGTTGCTTTGGAATAGGGAGGGAAAGTTGTATATAATTATTTGATGAGAACAAAACAATGCATGAAGCAAGGCCAACTCTGTTATGGACTCTAGAATTTCTAGAGGAAATGACAAATATCCAAACCCAAATTTCATGTTAAAATGACAGGACCACAGATTAGGAAAAGCCTTCCCAATACTCTGGTCACTCACCACTGGTGAGGATGTGGATAATGCACACACTCCAATTCTAGCCCATCCTTCCAGAAAGCAATTTGGCAACAGGCAGAAAATAAGTAAAGCCAAGAGTGCTAAAGGCAGTCTGGCTAAGGGGATGATTAAGCCAAAGATGTCCACCAATAGTGTTACTCAACATCATTCTAGATTTTCCAGGAAGTGCATTTTGACAGGCAGAAGAAAGAAGTCATGTAAAAACGGGAAGGGCCAAAATCATCCTTAGTTGTAAATATTTTTCCATCTGAAAAACTCAACAGAATTGAATAAAATAAGTACTATTAAGAGAGTTCAGTAAAATGGGAAAAAATAATACATAAGAATAAATTACACACAAAACAACCTGCAGAAAACAGACTGGTACCACTGAGGGGCCACTGAGAAGTTTCTAAAAGACAAGGAACAGATGGGACTAGACTGACACAAAAGTACCAGACTCTTAATTCAGCCAGGCAAAGGCAAGCACACCGCTCTCCATGAAAAGGCTTCAGACAACGGCTGTCCACGGTGGGCCAGTGAGGGGAGTGGGAATCTGGCCTGGCAGGACTGCCTGCACCACATGCACCGGCCAGGGAACACCACTCGGGTTAGCACTGGACCGCCACGGTGACGCACTGACCAGCAAAGGAGCGAGATTCCCCAAAGATCCAAAGACGTACCAGTGCATGGCCACTAACTGTGCACAGAGGCCTAACATAAGGGCAGCAGGAGCAGGAGTGGGGAGGGCAGGAGCTCCAATTCAAGAACCCTCTTCTGACTTCTCAGGGCCTACCCTCCCCTGTCTGACAAGGGTCTAAAAAGCAGGGAAGCCTGCCCTTTCCTCTGTATGAAGCCAGGCTGGCTTCTCGTATCACTTAGTTGCTTTGGTTTTCTAACTGTATGACATGTTGGCATGCCAGCCTTCATGCAAGATTTTTGAGGGCAAGACACCCATCTCTCACTGTACCCCTGTGGTCAGACATGCCAGTGACTGATAACAATGAAAACAGGAAGAGATACCAGTTTTTCCCCAGCATGACCACTAGGTCGTGTAACTATTATAGTTTCAGAATTGTACATGTACCATTCCTGAAGATTGGTATGATCTTTTAATCAGCCTACAGACTCTTCATGAATACTGCCTTAAAATCAGCTCAACTACTGAAACATCAGTCATTTCTGACATCTGTAAACCACTGCATTATGCTCTCACTGAGGCAACACTGCTGAGTGAGGTAAGAATTCTTTAGATGGTCCTTCCTCACTAAACTAAGGCATATCTATGTAAAATGCAGAGTAACGCATTTTATGTAGCATACACGTAACTTCTTTTCATTTAAAAAATTAGCCTAAACTCAAACTGAGTAAAGAGCAAACAAAACTGAGCACGAGTGTCTGCATAATCCATTCAAAAGAAACAACTCACAAGGATCAAAAAGTAGGATGATATTTATCACCTATTTATTTTATTTTAAAGTAGCCCCAAATTAGAAGCAATCCAAATACCTTATAAAAGTCAAGCACTGAAGTATAATTTATATACTTGATGGAATATTACATTCTTCAAAAAAGTGTAATTACCAAAGTGTTCATTAACAGATGGACAAATAAACAAAGAGTGGTATATACACACAATGGAATATTATTCAGCCTTAAAAAGGAAAATAATTCTGATACATGCTATGTGGATGAACCTTGAAGACATACCAAATGAAATAAGCCACTCACAAAAAAAGACATATAATGTGTTAATTTCATTTATATGAGGTATCTAGAGTAGTCAAACTTACAGAGGCAGCAAGTGAAAGGGTGGCTGCCAGAAGCCAGATTAGGAGGGATGGGGAATTTTTATTCATGTTTATTTATTTTTAAGAGAGAAAGAGAAAGAGAGAGAATGTGTGTGAGTGGGAGAGGGGCAGAGAGAGAGGGAGACACAGAATCCAAAGCAGGCTCCATGCTCCGTGCTGTCAGCACAAAACCCGATGTGGGCCTCGAACTCACGAACAGTGAGATCATGACCTGAGCCGAAGTCGGATGCTTAACCGACTGAGCCACTCAGGTGCCCCAGGATTGGGAATTCTTGTTTAGTGGGTAGAGCTTCAGCTCTGGAAGACAAAAAAGTTCTGGGAGATGGTGATGATGGTGATGGTGGTGGTGATGGTGGTGATGGTGGTGGTGGTGGTGGTGGTGGTGGTGGTGGTGGTGGTGATGGCGGTTGCAAAACAATGTGAATGTCCTTAATGCCACTGAAGTGTACACTTTAAAAATAGTTAAAATGGTGGGGCGTCTAGGTGGCTCAGCTGGTTAAAAGACCAACTCTTGATTTTGGCTCAGGTCATGATCTCATGGCTTGTGAGTTCAAGCCCTGCATTGGGCTCCAGGTGGAGCCTGCTTGGGAGTCTCACTCTTTCTCTCTTGGCCCCTCCTCCACTCAATCTCTCAATCTCTCTCTCTCTGTCTCTCTCTCAAAATAAACATTTAAAAAATAAGAAATAAAAAAAATAGTTAAAATGGTAAATTTCATGTTATATACATTTTCCCACAATAAAAAAGCATAATTATGAAAAGCATATAGAAACATTAAAAACATTTATGCTATGTTAAATTTTAAAAAGCATACAAAGGTACTCATGGGTTTGATTAAAACTATGAAAAAATGTATATGACAAAAGGTTTCAAAGAAAGCTCTGGTAAAGAGTCGTAATAATGGTGGAGACTGGGCGATTTTCCTCCATTTTACAAATATACTGTGGTATTTAGCTGTTATTTATGTAAACTTATAAAAACATAAAAAACTCGCACACTAGATATAATACCAAGAGAGCAAATCCATGGTGTCTGCAACCACAAAGCTCCCTTGTCTGTTACTTCTTTTTCAATTCATCCAATCCTAAATTTGGGGGGAAAAAAAGGTTTTATAAAAATACTTAATATTTGGGGGCTGAGTAATGACCTAAGAACTGGTAGGTAGCTCTGGGTGCACAGAGAAAATTTAATTTTCATTAAATAAACAGTTTCCCTCTTACTCTCATTTTAAAGTTTAAGAAGAAAGCCAGGAGAGGGGCACCTGGGTGGCTCAGTCAGCTGGGCATCTGACTTCGGCTCAGGTCATGATCTCACGGTTCGTGAGTTCAAGCCCCACATCGGGCTCTGTGCTGACACCTCAGAGCCTGGAGCCTGCTTCAGATTCTGTGTCTCCCTCTTTCTATGCCCCTCCCCGTTCACACTGTCTCTCTCAGAAATAAACATTTAAAAAAAATTAAATAAAGCCAGTATTTGCCTTACTTGAGCCAAAATTTCCTTCTTAGTCATTACTTTTAACCCACCTCAACTCTTTTTTTTCTTTAAAGTTTATGATATTGAGAGAGAGAGAGTATACAAACAAGCAGGGGAGAGGCTCAGAGAGAGGGAGAAAGAGAATCCCAAGGAGGCTCTGCATTGTCAGCGCAGAGCCTGACATGGGGCTCAAACTCACAAACCATGAGTCATGACCTGAGCCAAAACCAAGACTGCTTAACCAACTGAGCCACCCAGACACCCCAAGCTACCTCAACTCTTTTGTGGAAGAAGTCCAGGGTCTAAGTAAGTAAATTAAGTTCTCATCAAATAAAATTTCTCGTAAGCTGGACAGGCCAGGAAGTGAAACAGGAACGAATGGGACCAGGAATCAGAAGACAGAATCTGGTTGGCCTGCCGGTTAGTGGCAGGGAGGCCTCAAGCAGCAGGCAGCTCTCCAACCTCGGCTGCCCATCCGTATGTAAACGTGCAGACTATTCGCTCCACGCTTTACCAACAAATAAAAATCAAAAGTGATGTTCATAAAAATGCTCTGGAGAACGTAACATGCTTTATAAACTAAAAGGTGATACCTTGTCAAACTCACAATATTAACTTGATCTTTTTCCCTGTTGCCATATGGTATCACATGAAATTAGACCTTTCATATATGCTTTTCTGCTTTTACATTATTACTTCTTACTTGTCATTTTGAAGGCACTGAGTCTCCCCAGCCCTCAGAGCTCTGCATTTTTGATGAGAGAGGTACAGCTCAAGGCTTTCTATTTAAGATCTGACATTTCAGGGGCATCCCCCATGGTTTGTGAAAAGAAGCCCACAGAAGAAGAAAAGGTCAGATGGGATACAGAGCTTCACACGACCTACATGCAACACTCCCAATTTTCATTCAACAGCAGGGCTCTTCCAGCACTATTTTAGAATACCACCTGGCTTTTAAATCATGTAAAGCAGTAACAAATGTTTCCTACTCTGTTGAAGGCAGGAAATTTCGCAGAGTAAGGAGCATGCTAGAGCAGCCGTCCAGAGGGTGTCTTCCATTGCAGCCATGTTTACTCAGGTGCTAATCATGCCCTTCCCCTTGTCCAAACCCCAGTAATACAGTATACTTCATACAACCTACATGTTCTGAGAAGGAAAACTGAGTTTTAATTTTAAATATACTCTAAGTCAAATGGGAAAAAAAAAAACTCTTTTACAACTGATGTACAAATAAAGTAAATCACGTACATTTGGGAAGATAACAAACTAACACATTTATAAATTCCTAAATTCTCAAATGGCACTAATTCCCAGAATTATGAGACCACTCTTTTCTTCACCTTGCAATCACTAAGTGACACTGTCAAATCTCCTTGGATTACTGCAATATAGGCTCACAACCCACACAAAATATTCAATCCCAATAAATTCATAGAGGGCTCTCAAATTCATACAGGGGATCTGTGTGTGTAACCAAACAACTAAAAATAGGAACAGCTATTTTTCATAACCTCGGAAATCAGTGGAATGCATGATCTGCCAATGACCTGGCGGCCCCCATGGGATAATTAACAGCAAGGATGGACAATCCACTGATACATCCTTTTTTAAATTTATTTTATTTTATTCCAGTGTCATTAACATATAGTGTTATATTAGTTTCAGGTGAACAATGTAGTGATTCAACACTTCCATACATCACTCTGATACATCCTCATTTAAGTGAATGTGATGAAAAGTTAAAAGCTGATTTTAGAAAAAAAATTACACAAGGATTTTTTCTGATAGCAAGCTCTTCCTGTGCCTTTAAATTTTAATTTAAAATATTTTCTTTATATTCAAGTTTTCAGGAATACCTTCCACATCAAGCTACCCTGCTTAAACTTTGACCACAATTTCTCAGAGTTCAAACAATCCTGATATGAAAACAGGTTATAATCCGTTTTACTAAAAAAGACATTTAATTTTAGAAAAAGCAATTTCAGAATCTGTTTAACAGGTTCATCTCCTCAACGTACAGGATTTTTTTTGTTGGTAACGGTAGCATCTTTTTGATGGTAGTGTCTTGTTTTGTTTTAGTTGACTTTACTGTTTAGTTTTCCTTTAAATTTTAATACAAAGTTTATGTGGTTTCACAGTCTGGGTCCTTTCATAATTGCTAACAATTACAGGGTATCCCTGACACTTTTTGCAAATTATAGCAAGGAAATCCTTTCCGCTGAACCTCAATGACCTCTTCAACTACTCCACATCCTCCCACAGTTTGCCATGAGTGTCACCATTTTCTATGATCACTCAGTTCTTCCCAGAAAATTCTGGAACACACAGAAAACACTCTCTCTAGACACTTGGTTTAATATGGAAAACACGAGTGTTGGTGGCCATGTCTGCCACAGGGACTGAGGAATAGAGGATGCTGGTCTGTGACAGAAGAGAAGAACTAGAAGCATTGAGGGAAGCTAAGAGAGGGGGCCAGAGAGAAGGAAAGAGCTAACAGGACATTCAGGGAGTGTCCCAGTCTCTGGGTCGCATCCGAGACCCAGCTGTATCCCTGCCAATATTGAAGTACACAGCTCAGAAAACTTCCACAAACTTCCCTTCTTCGTGCAAGTTCAGTTAGGTCTTTTTTACTTATAACCCAAAAACCTCTAACTAATAGAGGGCTCCACAGTCCCTTCTATTGACTGTTTTGAAAAAGGCAAGACAGAAACCTACAGGTGGGGGTGACTGGGTGGCTCAGTTGGTTAAGCGTCCGACTTCAGTTCAGGTCACAATCTCACGGTTCATGAGTTCAAGCCCCGTGGACAGCACAAAGCCGGCTTCAGTTTCTGTCCCCCTCTCTCTCTGCTCGTGCTCACGCTCTTTTTCTCTCAAAAATAAATGAACATAAGAAAGAAAGAAAGAAAGAAAGAAAGAAAGAAAGAAAGAAAGAAAGAAAGAAACCTACAGGTGGTAGACTGAACCCAGCAGGGTCCGTAGCCAGAAGGCAACAGGTGCCACCCCAGACCTTGCTTCTCTGGCAGGAGTTACACAGGATAACTCCAAACACACACATCCTCACCAGGGCCGCCAGTTCAGCTCCTCTAGTTAACACAGCAAGTAATGCTACGTTACAGAAGTGAGCTGTTCTCTATTCTACACCCCTGCTTTAAGTATAAATCAGGAGACACGGAGCAGCTCTCAGAATACCACCGAAAACCACTCTGCCTGGAAGCAGAGCCTCCCAGGGCAAGAGCAGCAAACCAAACCCAGAGAAATGGGGGCAGAGCACCTTGATTCTACTTTGCCAGCTCCCAGACGGAAAGGAAGTATATTCCAGTTTAAAATCCAGAGGGATAGCACATAGAAATAGCAAGCATGCTGATAATTTTTTATATGTATTTGATACAGGGAAAAGCAGCATTCACTATTTTTTAAGTACTTAGTGAAAACATCATGGTGGTCACACAATAGTATGAATATACCTAATGCCACTGAACTATATACTTATAAATGATTAAAACGATAAATTTTGTTACCACAATTTAAAAGAAAAACAAAAAAACATGACACATTTAAAGAGTTACAGAAACAGACTGAACCCCTCAGTGGCAAACACCATGTACAGTGTTACATGGGACAGTCGTGTATGAAAGTAATGTGTTTCCTTGCCATGGGCAAGTCAGCACAGAACTGAGACAGACTTGATGGTCAATCTGGGCAGGGAGGCAAAAAAAGCTGTGGTTTTTCAGGGCATGGGGGTGGGGGCTATTGAACCCAAGCAGCCATCTCCTGAAATTAGTAATAATGAAAAATCACTCTACACAGTCTTATGTTCCCCCACCTCCTAATACCTGATCAGCGTGGTCTTAACATTACTAATTCCTAAGTATTTCAACATAAACTCCTCAGAAGTCACTGCTGGTTTCCTATCAGCCACAAACAGATGGCAACCCAGAAGAGTCCTGTTCCCATTATGCCAACTTGGCGGGAGGCTCACCTGCCACTACCTGAAACATGGATCCCTCCCACTTGTACACAGAAGGCTCCCAAACACAACTAAAATCCTGCCCGGATGCCCACTGATCAGCATCCTTAAAAGCATGGGGGGGAAGTCTCATTACAACTCCACTAATTAATAAGCATAGGGAGGGACTACATCACATCCTAATATAATTACAGGAACACCGCAGCCTCCATCGCACTTCCACTCTACGGTTCAGGCAGCTTCCCCGCCTGCCTGCACTGGGACGTAATCCAGTTTTGCGAACATATCCATATGTATGAGAATCAGAACAGATCTTATTATATCGAACCTGGAGAAAAACCTTTGGAGATGCTAAAAGTTCAATTTCAGATATATTAATGTATCCTTAAAATTTTATTGACAATGGAAGTATCTATCCTGTTTTTGTAACCCCAACACAGATTTCTCAGCTGCAATTTTTTACCTTAAATGATTCAAACCCTAAGAGAATGACAGACATTCATTCACAAATTATGCCTAAATTAAAAAACATGAAGCAGCGTGTGTGCATGTGCATGTGTGCGTGTGTGTGTATACTGGCAAGGAGGAAGAATCTGGATTATTTACTTCATCAGATTCCAACCAGAGAGGCTGTGTTTCCTGGATGTACTTGCTAATTGCCAGGGCCTTTACCACTGACTACACCTTGCCTGCTCAAATCAAAAACTGACTCTTTGATATGTTAAGCCACGATTTTCTTTAGCAGGGGCAGCTTAACTATAGCTCACTGCCCTCATGCCATATTTAAATCCTTCAATCGCTCTTCTTTTGCAATAGAAACCAAAATCTTTAAACATGGGATACAAAGCCCAACAGGAAAAGGAATCTCTCTCAGCAATGCCTCTGCATTTCCTCAAGGAAGCCATCTCTGATGTGCTGATTAGATCAAATTCTACCTTTATACCTTGTACTTCTCCTTCATGGTATGAATGAATGAATCAATCAATCAATCCCCTGATCTGGTAGCTACTACATAGATTAGCACGTCTTTAGGTGTAAGTAACCAATAACCTCAACTCAAATTGCCTTAATCAACAAGGAAACTTATTTTGCATAACTCCAAAGGCAGGATGAGTGCTAGTCTCTGAGTAGTTTTCTCTGCTGTTTTTCTTGGCTCTGTCGTCTCCCGTGCCCTGGCTTCATGTTCAGACTGTAGCAAAGTGACTAGAACAATTGTAGGCACCACATCCTGACACAACAATTTTCAGAAGAAAAGGACTATCTAGTGTGGTCATTTTAAGGTTGAGAAGTTTTCCAGAACCTCCTGGCAGACCACCGTCACATCTCACGGGCCAGGACCAGGTTTCTCGCTTACCCCTGCAGCAATCACCTCCAGAGAATGGACCCAACAGGAGTGGCTGCAACACATCAGGACTTACCCCTGTGCTAAGGATGGATCACTTTCTCTGCAGTCAAATGAGGACAAAGAAGAGGTCTAAACAAAACCCAATCTCATTACAAAGGAAGAAGGGAAGAAAAAATGTTAGACCATGAACTCAACAGGTCTGCTAATTATCAATCTGCAATATGTGCTCTGGTCACCAACATTAGACAAGACTGCCAACAGAAAACCTCCACCAGCCTCACCTGCAGTGCATCTATAAAACTGGCAGAACCACTCATGGGGTGCCTGGGTGGCCCAGTCGGTTAAGCATCCGACTCTCGATTTCGGCTCAGGTCATCATCTCACCATTCATGGGTTTGAGCCCCATGTCGAACTGTCAGCGCAGAGCCTGCTTAAGATTCTCTCACTCCATCTCTGCCCCCTCCCCTGTACACACACTCTCTCTCTCTCAAAGTAAATAAATAAACCAATAACAAAAACAAAAACTGGCAAGACCAGCTTGGAGGGGAGGCCACAGGGTGAGCAAAGGGATAAAAGAAAGACTGGTGGGCTGGTGCAGATTCAAGTCCCAAGACTTCTGATTAGCAGTTATGTGACAACAGTCAAATCCTTTGGCCTTGATTTTCTCATAAAATAAGAAAATATGTGCTTGCCATAATGTATAAGGTTGCTGCAAAGACCAAATAAAATGTAGGCATATGTGGAAAAATGCTTTGTAAATTAAGTGTTATGCTTATGTAAGCAATTATTATTACTTCAATGGAAAAAATCACAAGTCACTGAGAAAAAGTGCAGGAAAAAAAAAAAGGCTGACTCCTATCTAGCCAAATGGAAGCAGTACAATCCACTAAAGGACATATGCTTTAAAAATTATATTCCAATTGGGGCACCTGGGTAGCTCAGTTGGTTAAGCATCTGACTTCATGTCGGGACACGATCTCACAGTTTGTGAGTTTGAGCCCTGCATCAGGCTCTGACCTGACAGCTCAGAGTCTGAAGCCTGCTTTAGATTCTAGGTCTCCCTCTTTCTCTAGCCCTCCCCCACTCTCACTGTGTCTCTCTCAAAAATAAATACAACATTAAAAAAAATTTTTTTTAATTATACTCCAATTGATTTACTTCTGGCTACACTGGAGGCTTTCCAGTATGATTGACTGATTCTAACAGTTGGGATGGAATGTAGCAAAACTACAGAAAACCAAAACCAGTGTCCTCCTTCTGCTCCTTCACTGATCTCTCCTCCTCAGGCCTGCACAGCCATCATGTTCTGACTGCTTTCTAGACAGAAAGGGTGTGTTTTCCAAGTCAGAAAAGGTTAAGAAAATTTTAGCACTTTTACTTAGAAGGAAGGCTGATTCCAGTGCACAAGAAGAAGCTACTTGTTACCTGTGAGAAAGCTCAGCCCAATTCACATCAACGTATTTAAGTTGAGAAGTTTGTAGACAGTTAAGTACAAAGGCATCTAAGGCCTTCCTGCCAATGTTATTTCTACCAGGCAATGTAGGCATGAAGCCACCCAACATGGCTTCTGTTTTACCTAATTCCCTGCCTGCCCTCTCCAACTCTTACTTCTGTTCATCTGTCTCCATTTTGGGCTAGGGTAGAGAGGGGCAAGGAAGCCATAGATACTGAAGAGTAAGACAGGCACTTGTCTGTGCCATCCACATTTTTCTCCTTGGGTACCACACCTCATCTGGCAATAAAGTCAGAAGACTGGTCATGCCTAGCACCAAGATTCTGAAGGGTGAAAGTAGTGATATGCTGGGTTTACCTTGATGTATAGAGCATAAAAACTTGCTCACAGTGAGGGTGCCTTTCTCTCCTAGAGTTAAAAATCAACAACATATCATGATTTCCCACTCTGGTCCAGGCGGAAGCAAAATGAGTAACAGCATGAGAACAAAGATACCTTAGGAATGGAAAATGGAAGCAGCACAGGCAGTGTGGACAATTTGAGAGGCATCTCTAGGCCCAAGTTCCTTGGGTGTCTGTCACATAAGCACAACAGTGCCACTGCCAGGACCTATGCTCCCTGGGGGCACATGTGTCTGATAAGACCAGACCAGTAACCAAGAACATGATCCATCTAGGGGCGCCTGGGTGGCTCAGTCGGTTAAGCGTCCGACTTCAGCTCAGGTCATCTCGCGGTCTGTGAGTTTGAGCCCCACATCAGGCTCCGTGCTGACAGCTCAGAGCCTGAAGCCTGCTTCAGATTCTGTGTCTCCCTCTCTCTCTACCCTTCCTCCACTCATGCTCTCTCTCTCTCTCTCAAAAAATAAACATTAAAAAAAAGAAGAAGAAGAAGAAGAAGAAGAAGAAGAAGCATATGCTCCCTCTAAATCCCCGGCATGTGAGAACGGGCTATAAACATTCTCCACAAATGTGCTGTAAGCACAGCTATTCTACAGAGCATGTTGCCGTTTATAGCCTCTTTAACACCCACCCCATTTAATGCAACGTAGTGCCCTGGGAGGACATTAGTGAAAACTCTGGTGAGATCTAAATGAAGTCAAGAGCTTAGTTAATAATCATACACCAGTGTCTCAGTGCCTGGGTGGCTCAATTGGTTAAGTGTCCCAACTCTTGGTTTTTACTCAGGTCATGATTTCACAGTTGTGAGATCAAGCCCCGCATCAGGGTCAGCGCAGAGCCTGCTTGGGGTTCTCTTCTTTCTCTCTCTGCACCCCTCCTCCCAAAATAAATAAACTTAAAAAAAATAAATAATGATGTACCACTGTCTTAGTTTTGCCAATGTTCTGTAGTTACATAGGCTATTAACAGTAGAGGAAGCTGGGTGAAGGGCATACAGGAACTCCTTATACTATCTTTGTACCTTTTCTGTAAATCCAAAATTATTCCAAAATAAAAAACTTATTTTAAAAAGTTAATAATACTTGTCTGCTTAAAAGCAAGAGAGAAAGAAAAAAAATACTCCAAGGAAAACTTTCTAAGCAAAACATCAAAGTCAAAACACGGAAAAAAGACTGGTAGACTTGAATACATAGAAAACATATACTTTTATACATCAAAATGTGTCATGAACAGACTTACAGTTGAAAGGCAACCAACAAACTGGGAAAATATTTATACAGCAAAAAGGGGGGTTAGTATCCATAATATAGTAAACTTTTTATTTAAAGAAAAAAAAGACTACATGCCTAGATGCTCTATCTGCTACAACTGCTTTCACACATTTCAGATCTATAGCATACCCAAACTCAAACTCAGAGGCTCTATAAACCACATGTTTCTTCCCGTTCTAAGCATTAGCTCCAATTCCCCCTAGCCTGGGAGTTCTGCTAGAGAAAGCAAAGCTTCAATTCAGCGTTCCAAGAGGCAGCTAACTTCTGTTTAATTCGTTTGACCACTCCTAACCAAAGTCTCCTTCTAGAATCCAAAACTCTTTTCCTCTTTATGTTCTGAGTATGTCAAGCTTAGCTACTTGGTGCCCACAATAGTGAAAATAGGTCAAGCCACAACCAGAAGTGAGAGCCCTGAGCAAAAACAAAGGCCCTGACTGGCAAACCAGACTCAAAACTTCTGTACCAGCCAATCAGGCGGTAGCCAAAAGAAAGCAGAAAGCCTGTGCCACAGGTAAACAGGCATCTCCCACTCAGAGCCCCACTTACTTGCATTTCTAGAGATAGAGTCAAAGAAAAAGCATCTTTTTAAACAACATACAGTTACATCTAACTCAGAAGTTTATATTCAAACCAATCTATCTTAGTAATTTACCGACTCTTGTTTTTTCTGTTTTTAAATTTAGAAGTAGGGGCACCTGGGTGGCTCAGTCAGCTGAGCATCAGACTCTTGATTTCAGCTCAGGTCATGATCCCAGGGTTATGAGATGGAGTCCCATGTCAGGCTCAGCACTGAACGTGGAGCCTGCTTAAGATTCATTCTCTCTCTCTCTCTCTCTCTCTCTCTCTCTCTCTCCCTCCCTCCCTCCCTCCCTCCCTCCCTCCCTCTGCCCCTCTCCCCTCTCCCTCTCTAATTTTAAAATTAAAAAAAAAATTTAGAAGGGGACTGAGAAAATATATAGAGAATATATATATTCAAAGAGAGAATATATAGAGTAGTCCCCCCTCTTATCCTCAAGGGATACATTCCAGCACCCCCCCATGCCTGAAACTGCAAACAGTACTGAACTCTACTTATGTTATGTTTTTCCCTATATACTTACCTATGATAAAACTTAATTTATAAATTAGGCACAATAAGAGATAAATAATAACTAATAATAAAACAGAACAATTACAACAATATACAGTAACAAGAGTTATGTGAATGTGGTCTCTCCCTTTCTCTGAAAATACCTTGTACTATACTCACCCTACTTCCAGTGATGATGTGAGATGATAAAATGCCTATGTGATAAGATGAATGACGCAAGCACTGTGAAGGAGCTTTAGGCTACCAGAGACCTTCTGATGCTACATCAGAAGGAGGATCACCTGTTTCCAGACTGCAGTTGACAGCGGGTAACTGAAACCTAAAACCGCAGAAAGCAAAACTTCGGTAAGGGAGGACTACTGTACTTCTTTCATGACGTCCCCATACATATATCACTTATACTCAGTTAGAATATTAAGAATATTAGCCATACTATCATATTAAAAATTAAGCAGCAGAAAGTTATAAATCTCATGCTACACTGAAGTTCCACATATAAAACAATATAGAGGCCCAGAAACAAAATATTTTTCACATAGAAAAGAGTGTGACCATGATTAAAACCACTGGACTAAAAACTCAGTGGCTGATATACAATGGAGTATTACTTGGCAATCAAAAAGAATGAAATCTTGCCATTTGCAGCTACGTGGATAGAACTGGAGAGTATTATGCTAAGTGAAATTAGTCAGAGAAAGACAAAAATCATATGACTTCACTCATATCAGGACTTTAAGAGACAAAACAGATGAACATGAGGGAAGGGAAACAAAAATAATATAAAAACAGGGAAGGGACAAAACAGAAGAGACTCATAAATATGGAGAACAAACTGAGGGTTACTGGAGGGCTTGTGGGAGGGTGGATGGGCTAAATGGGTAAGGGGCATTAAAGAATCTAGTCCTGAAATCATTGTTTCACTGTATGCTAACTAATTTGGATATAAATTTTAAAAAATAAAAAATAAACATTTAAAAAATTTAAAAAAAATTCAGTGGCTGAAAGTTTGCATCCCAATTGATTAACTCTCTTCTCCCCAATATTGGGGATCGCTATTGCCTTACTTATATGGAGCTTCCTATGCTCTGAGATGGCCCACTTCTCAAAATCAGTATGTGGTAATAGCACTTAAGGCCAGGTGGACACAGAATTAAAACAAAGGATTTAAACCAAATCCTCACTTCTAGAAGCTCATTTGTGATCTAATTTGTGAATAAGGCCAGACTCCCCAGCACACCTCCTTCTCCAGACATATCACTTGGGTCCACTTTACCACTCATTAGCATCAAAGGAGGTTCAACTCAAACCAATTTCGCTAGAAATTAACAATCCAGTAGAAGGTTTGATAATAACAGACTAAAATTAAAAGGTTGAAAGTAATTGGTTTAAATTGACCTCCACAGATTATTGGTATCTGCCACATGATAGTGCTTACCCCGATTCCACAAAAAGTTTTGGCTGTCTTCTATTCGCCAGAGAAACAGAATGATTCCCCAAAACCAAACACTTGCCATCTCTCCATGTCAGGTGAAAGAGAAAGAACTTCACCATATGAACACAGGCAAAGGAGAGCCAAAGAGGTTGCATTTCTATGATCATTAGTTTAGCCAAGGAGACCACAGTTACATGCAACACACAGAATGTGACATCCCTAAGCTCTCAGAATTAAAAACGATGCACCATCTCTGAACCACACGATCAACTTTGAGACGTTTCTACTTATTTACAATAAACGTAATACATTAAATTCATAGAGAGCTGATTTCAAAGCACCTTATAAACATTATTGCTTCTTTATATCTCTGCAAAGGAAAGCATTTTTAGCCTAGGAAGGACCTCCAATGGTACTTAATGTTTCTGCATCACATTTCTTGCACATAAATACACATAAGATACAAATACTATTCACTATATTGTATCACAATTTTTTTCAAAACATTAACTTTAATTAATGAAAAACCTAAATAAACCTATTTCATAGAACAATGAAACTGTGAGGCTTGTTAATAGCAGTGATTAAAGGTGATGTAATTAGATAAAACTGAATTATAGTGACAATTTGTGGGCTGCACATATCAGTACTTTGCTCTCCACTGACAATACACAGTCCTGGATGTCACAGCCATTACAATGGTGAGGAGGAGGGAGATGCAAAATCAAATACAAATAGGATGCCATAAATCCAAAAAGGCTGGGAACTGAAACTCCAGTAAGCTATCACAGATACATTGTGGGCAGCAACCCAACCCTACACTGAATTTATTCCCAAGTACCTTAGAATCAAAGCTGGGTAAGGGGACAAAACAAGATGCATGCCACTTTCCTTCTCACTTCTGTTCCAGTATTTAAACTACTAAAGGAATAAGACAAGCAAACTGTGAGCTATCTTCTGCTAAGAGTTGTGTCTTTACCCAAGCATTTCAAATATTACAGAATTTATTATTCAGATATCAGAAAATTAGTCCAGAAAAGTTAACCTCCTAATGTAGGAAACCCAAGATTGGGTTTCTCATTTCATGGGAAAAGATGACATGAACAAAAATGAAAAAGGTTCAAACTATTTGTAAGGGCTGGAAAACCTCAGTGACCTGAGTCCTAACAACATTCATTCTCCTTGGCGATGCCCATGATTCAACCTCCTTAAACTTACTTCTCTAAATTAAAAACAGGTTATCATTTTTTTAAGACCTTCCTCTCAAATTTGACAAATGTCAATCAATACACAGTTAAAATTTTCTGATTATTTAATAATTCACAAAATTATGAATGCCTAAAATGCCAGCTTTGGTTGACCAGGGTTTTCATACACAGCATAAGCCTAACTTCCTATGCTGCATGTTTTGATATCATTGTTGGTGAACTATCCATCCGGTTTTGTGGCTAAGCAGGTATGTGCTGGTTGTCTGAAGCTTAAGAAGCTGATTATGTGCCAAGATAATCCTGTATATTCTCAGTATATGGTAACATCACCGCTTGTCAACTTGTCAGGAATAAGAAAACTGTCCCGGTATTAACAGCTCAGCCTGCTGCTCACAGAGGACCTCTGATACTACTATTTTATCACAATGATCAATAACAATGCCATGTGTTTTCCCCAGGGAGGTAACATATACTCGCAACAGCCCAATATGAAGAAAAAGAACATAGGGGACAGCAAACACGGCACTGAACGGGTCTTCTACACAAGACTTGATTTCCCTTGCCAGAGACTGAAAATTATACACACACAAATGAGGAATAACTGCCTCAAGTTTAAACTTCTCTTCATTTTGTCATTTGTAAAAAAATTGGTGAAGGAAACGTTCAGCAGGATGAAAGAACTCAGTGACATCTGTCTATAACATTGAAGTGGAATTTGAAAACATTGAAAAAGTTTTTGAAAGTAGATACAAAAGAGACTTTAGAACCCAGTGTTCCAACCAGTAACTAGCTGGATCAACATCTGAGACTTAAAAGTAAAGGTGGAGACTTCTCTCATAAAAGATTATTCATTAAAAAGGCCAACTTCAGGGCACCTTGCTGGCTGAGTCGGTAGAGCATGTGACTCTTGATCTCAGAGTTGTTAAGTTCGAGCCCCGTGTTTGGTGTACAGATTACTTAACATAAAATCTTTAAAAAATTATTTAAAAAGCCAACTTCTTAGTGCTAACTAAACATGAGAAAGCTGATGTAACAAAAACTTTAACCCAGTATCTCTACCATGCCTATTCCAAGCTGGGAGGAGATATCTACATATCAAGACTCTAAAAAGAGGGACGCCTGTCGATTAAGCATCCAATTCTTGGTTTCAGCTCAAGTCATGATCTCACAGTTTGTGAGATGAAGCCGCAAGTCAGGCTCTGTGCTGCACAGAGCCTGCTTGGGATTCTCCGTCTCTGTCTTTCTCTGTCCCTCCCTTCCCCGCCCCCCCCCCCCCCGCCAAAATAGATAAATATTAAAAATATATATATATATATTTAAAAGACTACCAACAAGAGCAGAAATATCTGCAACAACATAACACCTTATATTATGCGTTTCCAAAGCCTTTCACATCCATTAAGGTCTAAATTGAGTCTTTAATTTCTTTTAAGTGAGAAATTAGTATCTTAAATTGTAGTGTGTGTTATCTTTCTCAGAGCTCTTTCACATCCATATTGACTCTAACTGTGCTTTTGATTAAAAATAATTAACAGTGAAAAAGTCATTCAAATAAGTCTATATTATCTGCACAGCACCTCTCCACACCTAGAGAATAATTCTCTACACTATACCATTACTATTGGAGGATGTCCATAAACACTACTTTTCAATTCTAATCTTAAAATTCTTTCAAGGGAGGGTATTGTTGACACCACATACGAGTACAAAGACTTCTATTCCTACTCATTGACATCAGAGAAATATATCTGATTCTGAATTAGTCACATTTAAAGAAGGGGCACTTGGGTGGCTCAGTCGGTTAAGCATCCGACTTCAGCACAGGTCATGATCTCACCACTGCTTGTAAGTTTGAACCCTGCGTCAGGCGCTGTGCTGACAGCTCAGAGCCTGCTTCAGATTCTGTGTCTCCATCTCTCTCTGCCCCTCCCCCACTCACACTGACTGTCTCTCTCTCTCTCTCTCTCTCTCACTGTCTCTCTCTCTCTCTCTCTCTCAAAAATAAACATTAAAAAAAAATTTTAAGGGAAAAATAACTTTTTAAATCCACAACTTAAAGTTTAAAACTTAACTTTTAAAATCCACAAATAACCCAAAATTTTAATTACAACCCACTGTTTTCTATGAAAGCAAGAAACCAAATAGACTTGACCTGCTGGTATAGGTCTTACTATGTGAAAATGGGATGGTAAAGGGAAAAGACCAAGCTTATCAGAGTTTGCAGCAATTTATGGAAATGTAATTAATTCAATATTTCTAAGCAAAGAGCTTAATTTTCACTAAATACGAATTGGCACTTATCTCCCATCTTCCTTCAATGTCTTCTCCTTTCTTCAGTTAAAAGTACCCCAACTCTCACTGTGACTCCTCCTGTATTCCATAATGTCTTTGTGAAACAACTGAGAGCAATCACACACACACACTAAAAACACCCCACACATGGCAAATTACCCAAACTAGGCCAATCATATTCCCTCTCTCCAAGAAGACTGCATCTTAAGACCCAAAAATGAAACCAGTTGGTGCAGTCTTTGAGACTTGGCGACCAGAAGAGACCATCCATTTGGTGGTTCCCAAAGCCCAGATGCTCAGAGGCATGGTTCTTGGCATCCAAAGCCTTGCTGTTCCGCATTTTCTATGCCTATATTTTACATAAGTGCTATGCCTTACAGTTCTGTAACCTGCCTTTGAATCAATAATATATCACAGGCATCTTTCCAGACTGGAAATAATATAGATCCAGATCTTTATTTTCAATGGCTGCCTGGAATGAAAGTACAACCTATTTAATCAATTCCTTACTTATTTACTATATAATTATATACAGTAAATAGTTCCTTATTACTAACATAGATCTTTGCTAACTTTTCCTACTATATATTTCTTTAGGATAAATTCCTAAATATAGATTTTCTGGATTAAAGTTTATGCAAGTTTTATATGTTGATACATAACAGCATTTAGAATGAATGCATCAATTTATATCTCTACTAAAACAGAAAGTACACATTTCCCTTCATCTTCACCAACACTGGAAATTACTATCCACCTTATTCCCATTTCAAACTGAGAGATGCCCAAATATTAAGACTACAAGTAGAAGTTACAGAAGTAATCATAATAACATAATACTTTACATACAGTAAGTCTATAGTTTCACATCCAGTAAGGTGTAAATTGAGTCTGAATAATACTGCCAATACAACAAACTTAAAATGGTGTCAAGGGCACCCGGGTGGCTTAGTTGGTTAAGCATCTGACTCTTGATTCCCAGTCAGGTCATGATCCCTCAGTTGTGAGATCAAGCCCTGCACCAGGCTCAACATGGAGCCTGCTTGGGATTCTCTCTCTCAAAATAAATAAATAAACATTTAAAAATTGGTGATGGGGCACCTAAATGGCTCAGTCAATTAAGCATCCAACTCTTGATCTCAGCTCAAGTCTTGATTCAGGGTCATGAGTTCAAGCCCTGTGCTGGGTATGAAGCCTACTTTAAAAAAAAAAAAAAAAAAAAAAAAAAAGCACAGTAGTAAAAAAAAAAATTTTTTTTAATTAAAAAATGGCATCTTAGCTGGCTTAGGCTGTCCGAACAAAATTCCACAGACTGGTTGACTTAAACAACAGAAGTTTTTCCCACACAGTTCTGGAAGCTGGGAAGTCCAAGATTAAAATGCCAGCAAGGTAGGTTTCATTCTGAGGCCTCTCCTTTGGTTTGTAGGCGGTTGCCATCTGGCCATGTGCTCACATGACCTCTTCTTGGGCATGACTGGAACAGGGGTCACCAAGCTCTCTGGTGTCTCTTCTTATAAGGACACTAATCCTATGAGAGCTCCACCCTCATGACCTCACCTAACCCTAATTACTTCTCAAAGGCCCCATTTCCAAATACTACTATACTGTAGGTTAGAGACTCAACATACAAATTCAGGGGAGACACATTCAGCCCACAACAAATGGAATTTTATCACACTTTTAATTTCATTTCTTTAATTACTAATGAAATTAAGTATTTTAATACACTTATTGGTCATTTATTTTTCCTTTTATTCTCTCCCTTTAAAAAATGGTCTGTTCTGATTCCAAATCTGGAATAGGAAGGGTACAGGATGAGCCTGGAACATCTCATCATACCAGAAAGCAAAGAAGCTACTAGACATTATTAGAGGCATGTCATAAGGACTTGGAGCCAACCTGACTAAGCTTTAGTCAAAAAGACAGGGCAGTGTGAGCATCAAAAGGAAACTAACTGAAATACATCATAAATGCTAAATAGAGATGTTCATAAAGATACTCAAAAAAAAAAAAAAAAAAAAAGAGAGAGAGACGCCTGAGTTGTGGCTCAGTCGGTTGAGCATCTGACTTTGGCTCAGGTCATGATCCTGTGGTTCATGAGTTTGAGCCCCATATCAGGCTCTGTGCTGTCAGTGTAGAGCCCGCTTCGGATCCTCTGTTGCCTCTCTCTCTGCTCCTCCCACACACGTGCGCACACACTCTCTCTCAAAAATAAACATTTAAAAAAATAAAATGATTATTAAAAAAAGAGATAAAGAAGGAAGCCTTCATCTGTCACCGTTGGAGTATGCTAGGGAAATCATTCATGATTTTAGAAAGTGGTAAATAAAGGGAAATACACATTTTCCCCCATCCTTCCTATACAATCCATACCTCAGGGTGAGCCCTATATATTCTTCCATACAGCAAAATATACCGCCATTATAACATTAACTAGGAAATAAGAACATCATCTGCATCACCTGCAAATTTCAGAAAGAGGCACCCTATGTCACAATCCACATGCAAAGGAAATGACAGGACCCAGCAAGGATGTAACATACGTATTAGTTTTATCCCCTATGGATCCTCTTTTTTTAAAGGTACCGTGCATTAAATAAGTAATTTTCTTGTTGTAACACAAGTATCTATAATCTCCAGGGATAGCTCCCCATCATCATGAGGTTACTATGACTGTTAACATTCAGTATAAAATTTGTTTATAAACAAAATGTGATATACACATATGTACATGGTACACACATACACTACTGGAACATGTATTATTCAGCCTTAAAAAGGAAGGAAGTTCTGACACATGCTACAACATGGACGAACCCTGAAGACATGCTAAGTGAAATAAGCCAGTCACAAAAGGACAAATACGGTATGAATGGACTTATAGAAGAGACCTCATGTAGTCAAACTCAGAGAGAAAGTGGAAGGGTGACTGCCAGCAGTTGAGGGGGAAGGGATGGGAAGCTGTTGTTCAGTAAGCACAATGTTTCAGTGTAGGAAGATGGAAAGTTCTGACGACGGACAGTGGTCCCGGCTGCACAACTGCATGCATGTACTAATGCCAGTGAACTATCAGGATAAGTTTCTTATGTGTATTTTGCCACACAAGAAATAGTATGTTTAGTATGTTAAAATTCAGTAACTGAATTAATTATCCCAGCTAAATTAAAAGAAATTTTATACTTTAATTACATATTCCCTGCAGTCTCAGCAGCCTCACTAACGGCAAATGAACCGTCTCAGTACGGTACTATTGAAAATACTTTCACAGAGTCCTGACAAGGAGTCAATACGATACCTAAATCAGAGCATTTCATAACAAAAGTTTTACTCAGTTTTTTAATGAATTTTTATGAATCACATGCATTAGCTGGGCCACTCTATCTTCAATCTTTCTCCACACACAGAAAAGAACAGGAGGGAGACTGTAATTGATACTGTAAATGCAGTGGAACAGATGAAGAACAATATCCTAGCTTTAGCCACACACATGGTAGGCACTCAATAAATAAACATTCCTGATTCCGGATACTCCGTGAATCTGCTGTAAAACCAAAAAGAAAACCTGGGCTTCACATTCTGTCTGGCACACCAGCCATGTGAGAGGGCTGACATTCCACCCCAAGGAAGGCTGCTGTCTCTTTACCCTTCTTCCATTAGCCTGGATCTCAGCATCGATGCTGAAACACGTTTCACGCACCATGTATCCTTTTACGGATTAAAGAATTTTTTTCAATTCAGAGTTCGGGCGGGGAAACAATGTGAATAACCAAACGGCCACTCTTATGGCTCCATATGAAAAACAGAAAGTTCGTAAGATACACGCACCTCTTCTAAATGAAGTCAATTTTAAAGCGTACAGTAGAAAACACGTTATTATTATTTCTCAGACACAAGAAGCAATCCTGGCTTTCTGCTCTTACACCCCTGTCTGAAAGCTCCAGTGTGTTAAAAATTTTCCCCATATGACTTCCTCTAACTCAGGTCTACATACTTGTGACTCTAGAGGTCAACCACTTCCCCCATCACATGAAGATCCTGCTATTTTCACAGCCCTTACTAAAAGAGAGTACTTGAAATTCTTAAAGAAAATTCACATCCTCAAATAACTCCTTCATACAAATTAAGTACTATTCTTCAAATTGAGGGACTAAACGCTAGATTTAGCTACTCACAATTTATTCATTTCTGGGACGGTAAACTATCAAGAAATAAGGGGGACGCCAGTCTGCATGTGGCCATCATTGCAAAATGTTGAGATCAGCTTCCAAAACGCCCCAGCAGCCAGCCAGGAGTCTGGGCGGCTGCTCTCTGGATTGCAGGGTGGCTTATGTGCAAGGTGCCCTGTCACTTCATATCCATCACCACCTCAACCCCCAGCTCTCCGGTGCTATGGGGCCTGGGGACGAGCCCTCTCCAGAACCACAGCACCATTCCCAGGGGCCCTGCGGGGAAGAACTAAAAAAACTCCAGCTAGGAAGACATGGAAACCTGAGACACAGAGAGGCAGAAAGAAAGAGACCCCCACAAAGATAGATTTTTACATTGTTGAAAACCTTAGAAATAAATGGTTTTTCTCTGGGCTTTTTCAAAAACCTGCCTACTGGGCACCCGTAAGGCGCTGCTGGACTGAAAATGCAAAGAAGAGAGCCCCCAAAATACAGAAATCCAGGAAACCGATCCCTGCGAGGGAAGCTGATCGTCCCCAAGAAGACAAGTGTCCGAAGACTTTCCGATCACCACAGCAATTTAGCAGGTAAGTCACATCCATCCCCGGTAGGACTGTGTCACCCTCATTTCTTCCACAAAGCTAGGTGGCCCTCACCTTTCCAACCTTGAAGTGGTGTGACAGGAAAAAGTAGACACCTCTCTCTCTGCTAATTGCCCTAGCGGGTCAAACTTCAGAACCAGCATCATGCACTTTGTTTTCAAGCGCAGGGAGAAGAGGAAGGGTTGGTATTCTGAGCGGAATCTCCGTGATTTGCCAGAGGAAACAGCACAGACCAGACAGCAGAAGCGCCAGCATTTCCATGCAGCTGCCACGACAGGTGACCGGGCCGCTTTGCAGACACCCCGCTCGCTCGGGGGGTTTCACCGAGGTGGGGCGGGAAGGAAGGGGGAAGCAGGGAGGGAGACAGACTGGAGGACGAGAAGGTGGGCAGAGGCAGGGAGGGAAATCCACTCCATCCAGACGCTGGGGAGGAAGAGGAGGAGCACAGCTCCGTCTCCCTGGGGAAACCGTTTTAAGGGATTTTCTGTCTCCACAATTAAGAAAAAAAAAAAAAAAAAAATGGCTCCAAGCCAAACGCCTCCTGATTTACACACACACACACGCACACCAAGCTCTATTTCGCCCCATTTTCGTGTACGCTGAAACAAAAGGCTAAATCAGCAGCCAGCGCCGCCCGGAGTCCGGGGTCCGCCACCCTCTCCCACCGCGCCCTCGAGAGAGCCCACCCAAGGCGGCCCGCCCGCCGCCCCCCGCCCCCCGCCCGAGCACCGGCCCTCCCGCCGAGCCGGGGCGCTGCCGCCCTCCCCGCCCGGCGCCGCCCGACGCGCCCCCCGCCCGCGCGCGCCCAGGGGCCTGGCCGGAGCCTGGGGGCCGGGCGCCCACCTCGAGGGACGGGCGCCCGGCCGGGCTCGGGCGGGCGCTCCCGGCGGCGCTGGGGCCCGTCGCCTCCTCGCCAGGGAGGGCGGCAGCGCCCGGCCCCGGGCGCCCGTGACAGCGGCCCCGCTCCCGCCTCACCTCCGAGCGCCCGTGGCGGCGGCCCCGCGCTCCTCCGCGCCTCTCCGCCTCCGCCTCCAGCAGCCCCGCGCCGCCGCCGCCGCCGCCGCCGCCGCCGCCACCGCCGCCGCCGCCGCCTCCCCCCCGCGTCTCGGCCGAGTCTCCGCCTCCCTCAGCCGCCGCCGCCGCCGCCGCCGCCGCCGCCGCCACCGCCGCCACCGCCGCCGCCGTTGGGCCCGGCTCCGCGCCACGTGACCGCGCCACGTGACCCGGCGCGGCTGGCGGGCGCCTCCCCGGCCGGCCTCGCGCCCTCGCGCGCGGGGAACCCGCGTCCCGGCGGTTGACGCCCGCCCCCGGTTGTGCCGGGCGCTCCCCGTTCCGCCGCCCTCACCTGGCCTTCTGCCCCCGCCCGGCCGGCCACCTGCTCCCACTCACGAAACCCCGAACTCCACAGCCCCTGCACGCTCACACGAACACACTCACGCGTGCACACACGCACACGAGCACACACCGGCGCTCACAAGCGCACGCACTCACACGAGCACACACCAGCCCTCACGCGCGTGCACACGCACATCTCGCAGCCCTCGCCTTTCAGGGCTACTTCACAGCCTGTGACAACAATGAAAATAATTCAAGCAGTCCCGTCTGGACCCACCTAACTTGAGAAATCCTTCCTACCCAGCAACGGGATGGTTGTGTGCGCTGCCCTAACTTAATGTGAGCCGGGAGTGGACATCACATTTCGTCTTAAGTTGAAAGCCACTAGCAAGCACAGATTTGCTTGTGCTATGAACCAATGTAGATAGTCATTCAGGTGTCTGTGATGGTGATCTCAGACCTCAGTATTTTTTTTCAGTTGGTCTTACAGAGAAAAGACTAGAGAGCCTCGTTTTCACTCAGAAAAAGAATTCACAGGTTTTCTGCCCTATTAAGTGGATGTCCTGCAAGGAACGCAAACTTTATGCATCTGTCCATTTTCCATCATGCACAAAGAAATAACATTACTGATTGTGTGACTATTCACATATGTATAGTTTGGGTTTGGTTTTTTTTTTTTAAATAATGGACAAGATCAGCATCCTTGCTTCCCGGAGCCCTATGTAGTTAAGTATAGCAGCCTCTCTTTGAAAGGGTTCAGCCCTTTTTTCTAGTTTGCCTACATGCCAAGTTTTTAAATCACCTTCAGATTTAAGAATTCCTGCTTCTGTGAAAATTTTTTAAGTAGGCTCCACACCCAGCGTGGAGCCCATCGTGGGGTCTGAACTCAGACCCCTGAGATCAAGACCTGAGCTGAGATCAAGAGTTGATGCTTAACTGACTGAGCCACCAGGCACCCTGAATTTCTGATAGTCAGAAAAAAATAAAGAGTTGGCTAAGAAGTCCTTTAATTCTGAAACTCCATGTCTATGGTTTCACAAATGTTGGAAAGTGCTGCCTAGACTTCTTTTAATTTCACGAAAGGTAGTTTTTTTAATGACAATATTTGCCTCCTGCATGTATGCATGTAAGAGAAGTATTTATATCAGCATTATTTGGTAATATTTTATAAGCATCCCTAAAATTCACTTTGAAATATTTAAGGATAAAGCTATATTTAGGTCTTAGAGTACTTTAAACCAAAAAATAATCCTCACTCAATTCAAAGTAATGAGTATTATGCTTCAACTAAGGACTCAATATTACACCTAATATTGTTGGGAAACAAAAAGAATTATCTAGTATGGTTCTTACCCACAAAATCTAAAACCTCTAGATAGAATTACTTTAAAATATATACATAGGAGTGCCTGGGTGGCCCAGTCGGTTGAGTGTCCAACTTCGGCTCAGGTCATGATCTCACACAGTTCAGGAGTTTGAGCCCCGTTTCCGGCTCTGTGCTGACAGTTTGGAGCCTGGAACCTACTTTGGATTCTGTGTCTCCCTCTCTCTCTCTGCCCTTCCCCAACTCACACTCTGTCTCTCTCAAACATAAAATAAATATTAAAATAAAATATATACATAACGTATTTTTAAGTCTCTCTTTTTCACACACACACTCTAACTGCAATCTACATACCAGTATAAAAATGATTTAACAAATAACATCAGTCTACAACAATTCTTTCTTCTGCAAAATGAAAAAGCATTAATCTTGAAACCACTCTCCCAGTACCATAGTTTTCCCTAAGGCCCACATGTATAAACTCTCTTTTATCCAAGCACTGTTGGGGACACATACAGCCAACTCTCTGAAAAACTGTTAAGGCCCTCGGGTTTATTTTCTGCCTCTGTGGTTTCCCACAGTGTCTGTGGTTACATGAACGGTCTTTGGAGCAAGCGTCTTCATTGAAGTCCTGCTTCTACCACTTACGAACAAGTGACAACAAGAACGATATGCCTAACACTGTTTCTTTAACCATACCTTCAAACAACAATATCTACCTCACTGGGCTGTTGAAAGAATTAAAGGAAATAATTTATGTAAAGTACTTAGCATAGTGCTTGATGCATAATAGGTACTCAATCAAAAATAGCTCAGGTTTATTAAATGCTTACCACAGGCCTAACACTGTGCCTTGTTGGCCTTATTTTTACTGTTACTCCTCATGGGTGCCTTCCATCCCCCACTTGACCCCACCACCACCACTGCAGCTTAAGGGGCTAGTCTCTCTCTCTGCCTTGTCAGGATGGAAATAGTTTCCTTACGAGATTTTAACGTGAAGGTGCATTTACAGCAACCTGTTTAATCTGTTGTGAGTCTGCATTTCGAACTTTGTAAAAAGGTTTCTAATTTTGAAATGAAAATAATTGCGTCTAGTCCAGAAATCTGAGGCAACTGGGAATCATTCGGAAGATATGGCAATGAGAGCCCTTCCACTGGCCTTTGTGATCCTGCTAGGTCACCAGCTCCCATTTTGTTGTGTTTGTTGTGTCTCCTTTGGTGTGTTTTGTTGTGTTGTGTTTGTTGTGTTTAAATATTAGAAAATTTCCGGGGCCCCTGGATGGCTCAGTTGGTTAAACATCTGACTTCGGCTCAAGTCATGATCTCGCAATTTGTGGGTTCGAGCCCTGCGTCGGACTTGGTGCTGAGCCTGGGGCCTGGGGCCTGCTTCTGATTCTGTGTCTCCCTTTCTTTCTGCCCCTCACCCCCCCCCCACCAAAATAAATAAACATTGAAAAAAATTTTTTAATATTAGAAGATTTGGGGTACCTGGACGGCTCAGTCCATTAAGCATCTGACTCTTGATTTTGGCTCAGGTCAATGATCCCAGGGTGATGGGATCGAGTCCCGTGACAGGCTCTGCGCTGAATGTGGAGTGTGCTTAAGATTCTCTCTCTCTCGGGACGCCTGGGTGGCTCAGTCGGTTAAGCGTCCAGCTTCAGCTCAGGTTATAACCTTGTGGATCATGGGCCTGAGCCCCAGGTCAGGCTCTGTGCTGACCGCTCAGAGCCTGGTGCCTGCTTCAGATTCTGTGTCTCCCTCTCTCTGCCCCTCCCCCACTTGTGCTCTGTCTCTCAAAAATAAATGAACATTAAAAAAAAATTTTTTTTAAAGATTCTCTCTCTCAAAAAAAAGAAAAAAATAAATATTAGAAGATTTGGCAACACATTTGAAGAAATAAACCAGTCCACAATAATTGTTAAATGCTAAGTATTAAAAGAAAGTGTCTATCCTATGGCATTCATGATTTGACTCTATTAACTGGCTGTCCTGCAGCTCTAAGGTTCAAGTTTGAGAAAAACCTTTTACTATCCTGCCCAAGCTCCCAAAAGCTCTGAGAAATATGTGACCTTTCTTCAAAAGTTATGCAATCCTTACATCTGCCTTGGGTCACACTATAAGCTCCCAGCTCAAACTGGATCTGATAGGCATCCTGGTAACCGTATGACAACTTGGTTGTGACATAAATATTTTCCACTCAACATTTGGTTGTGCGCCTGTGAAGGAGTGTGGGGCTAGGGCAGCCTCTCAGCACCATAGTACTACTCTAAGGCTGGACCCAAAGACACAAGGGATTGGAAGTCACTACCGTGTGCCAGGCTTGATCTCTGCCCTTCTCTCTCCCACTTCTCTGCAGGCCCCTGCTAATCACATTACTGTAAGACATTTAGATACTGGCAATCCAAAACTTTTCTCTCAAGGCCTCTTTCCTGGTTCCCTCTCACCCAGCATCCCTGGTCACATCTTCTCTCCTTCCTGGTTACAACTTAATTCTGAGCCCAAAGTTTCTACTGGCTCAAGCCCTTTAACCACCGAGACATTCAGCATTGGGATCAGGAAACTGCATCCTGGATATAGAGAGCCAGAAAGTGTCCATGGCAAAGGAGCTAGAGTTTTTGGAGAATAAGATCAAGTCTTTTGTCTTTTAATGTGTCCTGAGAATTAAAACTGCCCGTGCCAGCTTAGGCTTTGTTGTGGAAATAAGGCATTTACAATAAGGGAGGAAATGCCCATGGTCTGCTGTACTCTACATAACTAGCCACATCCAGACCATTTCCCTCAGTTCTGGATACTACCACTGTCATATTTTAAGAAGGACATTGATAAGTTACAGCAAACCTGTGAAGGGTGACAAGGACTCTAGAAGCTATACTATAACGTTACACAATTTTATAACCAGCTGTTGAAGAAACCTGGAAGAAACAGAAGAACTGGTGAACTTTGTACGCTTTTAAATTCCTTTCTAATTTATTAAGCTCCTACTTTGGGCCAGGCACATTCCAAATCAAGAGCCAGTTGTGTATGGGCTTACAGAAGGGGATTTGGTTCAGATAAGGAAGAGTCTTGCAGTAGGCTCGTCCATCAGGGAAGTGGTAGCCTTGTAAAGTGGCCTTGAGTGCACCCATGCCTCTCTGTTCACTCTGGCAAGCTGGGCTGGGCTGGGCACATGGACATGACTGTGCCAGCAGTCTTCAAGCTGAGAGCCTCTCCTTGGCTAACTGCATTCTCTTTCCCGTCGTGCTGAGTGCCTCCCGGGCAAAAGTAACATCTGGGACAATGTCTAGGGCCAAAAGTACCACTTGACTCACCCTGGAAAAGATGGAAAACAGAAGAAAATGACTTTTTAAAAAAGAAAGAGAGCTTTTGGGACACCTGGGTGGCTCAGTTGGTTGAGCGTCTGACTCTTGATTATGGCTCAGAGTCATGATTTCAGAGTCATGGGATCAAGCCCCTAGCAGGGCTCCATGCTGAGCATGGAGCCTCCTTAAGATTCTCTCTCTCTTTCTCTCTCTCCTCTGCCCCTCCCCCCTACTCATGTTCTCCCTATCTAAAATTAAAAATTAAAAAGAGAGAGAGAGAAAGAGAGAGAGCTTTCATAATCACCTCCTTCCCTACCCTAGGAGCCTGAGGAGGTAAGGAGGCTGTCATGCTTTGTCTACAACCGAAGACTCATTCTCCTTCCTTCCAATCATGTCATCACTGAGATGGTCTTTTAGGCAGCTCTGAGTTCTGATCAGACCCTGTCTAAGTACGTGAATGTAGTTGGGTACACATTTTTCTTTAAGCAGAGTAGTCTTTCAAAGGGCAAGGAAGTGGCCTTACCTAAGCAACTGTTAAGGCAGGTAGGCACCATTGACTTGGGCGAACGTTTTTTTTTGTTTTGTTTCATTTTTCTGGCAACGTCCTACAGGTGCCTCAACTCTGGATATGCAGAATTGGTCTCTGGGAAGGAAGAGTGATCTATGACCTTCCTCCATAAGGCTCTGCAGTAAGGCCTGACTGGCTGTTCTGGGCTGGGGCAACAGAGCAGATGGCGTCTGCAGCCTGAACCCAGGCTAGTCGGGGGGTTGGGGGGGAAGCTGGCATGGGCGTCCCCGGGCTAGGCCAGAACCAATTTTGACCCAAAACTCAGGAGGCTGTCTGCCCTCTGGGAAGCTGCTGGGAATAAGAGCCATGGAGCTGGTAGCAGAGAGCTATAATGTTTGAGGCTAAAAACAGGAGGGCTCCTGGGTGGCTCAGTCCATTAAGCCTCTGACTCTTGATTTCAGCTCAGGTCATGATCTCATGGTTTTGAGGGTTTGAGCCCTGCGTTGGGCTCTGTGTTGATAGTGCGGAGCCTGCTTGGGACTCTCTCTCTCTCTTTCTCTCTCTGTCCTTTCCCCCCTAGTGCTGTCTCTGTCTCTTTCAAAATAAATAAACTTCAAAAAAAAAATGTAAGTAGAAAAATGAGTTTTCAAAGGAGGTAGGCATGCTCTGTTACATTTACTTTCTCCACATCAGATTCATCGAACTTACACTTCTTAATCTAGGAAGGCTGTAGAGGAAGAGAGGGCATTTCAAAATTAAATTTTTATCTCTACCCAATCCTTTCCTTTTCACCCCTTCTCCCTCGCCATCATTTTTCTTCCTTTGACCATGAATCGAAGATACACTTAGTGACCAGTAAAGTCACTAAGAGAACCAATGTTCAGATATTTCTCTATTTTGGAAGAATCTACCATGAATTTTCTGAGAATATAAGTACAGCAAACATCGTTGGTTGTACCAACAGTCATTCTCCCCTCTTGCATTACTGAACCCCAATGTTCCATGCGCTCCACATCCCAGTGTGTTCCAAGAAGCCTGGCCACCCCCCACTCCCTGACTGGTCAAAGTCAGTGGCCCTTAGTGGATCCCTGGATTGTGAGAAGTAACACCACCCCCACCACCTGGGAATTGTTAGAAATGTACATTCTCAGGCTCCACCCCAAACTTCTTGAATCAGAACCCCTGGTGTGGGGGCCTTAGCTATCTGTTTTAACACCCTCTACAGGTGACTCCCCTGAACATGAAAGAATAATTGGTACAAGTCAATCCTGCCAATTCTATTCTCTTTCTTTAGAAATAGGCAAGTGATCCCATCTGGTCCATTAAGCACAAGGGGTAATCTGTTAGGGAAACCTTTTGGAAACAGCTACTTAGCTCTTAAAAAGAAACATAAGGACCCCATTTTCAAGGGATCTGTGGGGTCTGTTTTCATAATAATATGAAATCACACTCATATTGTCTCATTAACATACACTGGTCTTTTCCAGAGGTTACATGGTAGGTGATATCACAGCAGACTGAGTGCAGAAGCAGATATGAGAACCCCCCTGTTCTCTATTAAACCAGACATTATAGAGCCTTGTAAAAAATGTAAAACAATGCCACTCTTCTCACTACATTTGTTTTGGAAATGGTCGTTTTTTTCCCCCATAAAAATGTGTGATTTATGTTAACACATAAAGGTGTATTAGTATTATAAATAAATTAACAAAGATTTCTGTATTTTCTCAGTTTTAATTTATAAAATAGTAAATATTGGGGTGCCTGGGTGGCTCAGTCAGTTAAACATCTGACTCTTAGTTTCAACTCAGGTCGTGATCCCTTGGTTTCATGAGTTCAAACCCCGCATCCGCTTCTGTGCTGGCAGCACGGAACCTGCTTGGGATTCTGTCTCCCTCTCTCTCTGTCCCTCCCCAACTCATGATGTCTCTGTCTCTCTCAAAATAAATAAATAAACTCAAAAATTTTTTAAAAACCAGTAAATGTCAATAGACATAATCCATATTAAAAAAATGAAAAACAGCGGGGGGGAACCCTCTTTTAGGTCCTTAACTTTTAAGAGTGTAAAGGGAAGAAGCCCTTAGTAAATCTGTTAACAGCTTTTCCAGGCAAGGATGTGGTGGCTGGGGCTGTTGCTGCCATCTTGTGACCAGAGAGGAACCAACTCATGCAGCGAGTAGGGTGGGGTAGAGAACTGGTTTGTGAAGTAGATTTGACCCTCTGAAGACCCAACCCTGGTGTGTATCCTACACACCTTCACTATCTTGAAGCTTCTTGTTCTCTGAGATGATAAAACCCCTCCTTGTTTAAGCAATTTTAGGCCAAGTTCCCTATTACAAGCTGAAAAACCTTCCTGACCATTATCATTTACATTTAGCTCTGAGGGCCTCAGTGACTTAAACAGCCATTCCACTTATGTTTCCATAAACAAGATTCGTGACACAAGTAAATGAAGTTAACAGAAATCATCAGCTCTCTAAAAACACAGATATCAAAAAACAGACAAAACATAATGAAAATATATTAGAACCCACCCACTCTTAGGAAAGTAAACCTGATTAAGACTATGTGCTTAAAACTTTGTAATTTCTATTTTGTATGCATGTTAATTTTTATTATGATGCTAGCCATTTTCAGTTTAACTCAGTAAAAAGCTTAGATTTTGTAACTGCAAATTCTGAGACTAGGCCCAAAGGCTACAAATATCTAGTCATACCTATATGATTAAGCACTGCTCCATAGAGAATCGCTTATTAGAAACTCAGTAACTTGTTATATATATATATTTTTAAAAAGGTAGAGGAAGAGAATCTCTGAAAGACTTCAGTATTTAAATACTCTTTAAGAATCAGACTACAGAAGAGATCAGTCCCAGCAACGATTTACCTACGGTAGTAACCTTACAGCTGCAAAATAATACAAGAGTTTGAAATATTATAGCAGAAACGGCTCATTGTCTGCCAAAAGCCCTTTCAAAAGGACAGTTTTAACTAAGTGTCTGCCCAGGTAAGGACATTTCCTAAGCCCCCTCCCCTTCTTGCTCCATCCACGTGGGGCCATAGATGACTGATGCTTGCCTGCCAGCGGAATGTGAGAAGTCATTAAGTCATTAGTGTTCCTTTCGGCCAAGGCAGTTAAATGAGTATACTTCAAGCTCTTTCTTCCCGGTCTACCAGCTAGATGCAAAGAGCTTGAGACCCCAGAAAACAAAGCCACCTGATGTAAAGGCTCTGGATTTCTGAATTGGTCTTAATGGAGAGCTAACTGCCAACAAGACACGCCTACAATGAGACTGCTAATGGAGTGCAAAACAAGTTTCATTTTGTTAAGCCTCTGAAAACTATAGCTAATGTTAACATAGTGTCTACGCTATTTTAAAGCATTGAACCTCTAAGTAGGCATCAGAAAAGTTTTTGACCTTCAGAGAAAAAAGAGCAATCTCATGTTTACTATTACTACTGTATTTCCCTCCATCTCTAGTTCCTAGAATAGTGGCAGATAGTGATTAATATGTGATGACTAATTGAATGAATGAATAAATAAACCAATAGATGGATGGATGAATAACGGATAAATAAATTAAGTGTTCGTGTGAAAGATATAATAGTTTAGAATAAAATAATGCTAAATTTTTGTGGGAAATACTTCTCTCAAATATTTGTAAGAAAGGTTCGCATGTTAACTAGTATTATTTCTGGCGATTACTTGGTGAGAGTATGACGTGATAGAGAAGGTTTAGCTTGGAAAGGTAATTGGACTAATTTTATCTTGATATTCTCTGATCTATTAAATAAAGTGATTAGATATACTAACAGGATTCTATATTTAGCTATTTTAATAATAAGTACATTTTTAGATTTTTAAATTATTATTTAAGAAATAAAAATAGATGATGTAAGAAATCCATATCGCTAAATGGTTTTCCAATTACATGCTAAAGTAATCATTCTAAATCAAATACACATAACTATAGGCAAGGTGCTCTACAGGAAATTATCAGCTTCTTGAATTCTGACCTTGCAACCCCAAACACATACAGATAATAATGAATACCAGTTGGTATGACAGTAAGAAAAATATTTGTTTTTGATATTAATTAAAAAAACCCTTAGATCCTTTATGAAAAATTTCAAGGGATGAAAGAGAAAATATATGTTGACATTCATTCATTTCTCTAAAGTAGAATTCTAAGTATTAATTTTATTTGTCTTAATAGGACTGAAAGATGGAATAGGAAGTTGGCTTGGAAAAAATAAGACGACACAAAGTCCACAGGTTAAATAGTTTTCCTACAAATGATTCTATTCAAAATATACAAATACAAGGGGCCCCTGGGTGGCTCAGTCAGATGAGCATCTGACTTCACCTCAGGTCACAGTTTTGCAGTTCATGAGTTTGAGCCCCACATCGGGCTCTCTGCTGTCAGCGCAGAGCCAGCTTCAGATCCTCTGGTCCCCCTCTCTCTCTGCCCCTCCCCCACTTGTGCTCGTGTTCTCTCTCTCTCTCTCTCTCAAAAAATAAACATTGAAAAATATATAAACAAATACAATACACGTATGTGTATGTATTGGTCTTAAATGGTACATGTTTTCTACTAACCTTTCCCAGTCTCCTGAGCAATAGAAGAAATGCTATGGAGAAGTAGACTAGTAGCCTAGCAACCTGAAATTAGTGAGAAATATCCCCTTTCATTGACTTGATTTTAAATCAAGCTCTCCCAAGGGCAACTATGAGATAAATGACGAAAATATAAAACTCATAATGCTAACACCATGCAATGAGCTTTAGGGACAAAGCTGTATATGTAGTCCACATATTAGGATATTGAGGTTGGTTTGGAAGATATTAATTTTAGTTTGGAATATTCTATCTTCTCCCTGTGATAATTAAACTTGCTTAAGTTGGCTCCTACTGGGATACTTGGCTGGCTCAGTCGGAAGAGCATGGGACTCTTGATATCAGGGACATAAGTTCAAGTTTCATACTGGGTGTAGAGATTACTAAAAAAAATAAATAAATAAACTTTAAAAAATAAACAAATAAATAAAATGGCTCCTACTAAAGTGGTAACTATTTGAAGAGATGGATTTGTTAATTAGCTTGAATGTGGTGATGACTGACTATATATATAGTATATATATATATATAACTATATATATATATACTATATATATAGTTATCAAATTGTATACCTTAAATATCTTTAATTTTTTAAAAATATATTTATTTATTTTTGAGAGAGAAAGAGAATCCCAAGAAGACTCTGCACTATCAGCACAGAGCTCAATGCAGGGCTTGATCCCATGAACGGCGAGATCATGACCTGGGCCAGAATCAAGAGTCAGACGCTTAACCGACTGAGTCACCCAGGCACCCCAATATATATAATTCTTAATTGTCAAATATACCTCAATAAAAACAAAAACCCTGCACTTCTAAAGACTATGCAGGTAAAGAACAAGTCAAAAGAAAATAGAGAAAATGTTTTGAATTTAATAAAGTTAAAACACAGCAACAAAGAATGGCTCTTGCTGGTGAAGACATGGCTCTTCAGAGTCTCCTTGTGTGGGCTTTTTTGTTGTTGTTGTTAACAGTAAAGGGAGTATGGAAACAAAAAGGTAAAATTGAGGTCTCAGGCCAAGAAAGCCTTTGTAAAACCTTCCATACAGTGGTCTCCAAAGAGGGAAAAAATATGCAAAGATACCATTTGTAACCCCCAAATGTGAAGATTATAAAGTAGGAAACCACATTTTGCCAATACAAGGTAAATGCCTTGTTTCTCTGGTAGGAATTAAGTCTGAAATCCAAATCAGGTTTATTTATTCCAATATACTACTTCTAAGGAGAACAAATATATTTTGTAGCAACATTTTATTCCACTAACATGAGACAAGGACCAAAGGGAAGACGAATTCTAGGGCATGGAAGGTCTGGATCCCCAAAGCATAGACAAAAGCTTTTGTCCGTGTTTTTCAAATGCTTGGTCAGAGCTCCTCCTACTGGAACGACTTACTCAGTACCATGCTATCAGATGTCTGGTCAAGATTCACATTTTTCACAGATGAAACACAGTGCTGCGTATTCAATAAATCACATATTCCCTCTTTGTAGCGGGGAACAGATTTCTCATTGTGATTTTTAAGAACCCACATCACAATTTCCATTTACCTTACAACTGATAGGTATATTCAGATTTGGTTACCATCTATGTAGAACTTAAGACCTGCCTGGCAGAATTCTAGTGTTTAAGTATCACTTTTCATTTAACCCTCATAACCACTATATGAAAGAGGGATTGCTTGATTTCATGGGCGAGGAAACAGAGATACATGTATATATCTAATTTCTAGGTATTTGACATTTTTAATGGCAATTGTAAATGGCATTTCTAAAATTTCATTTTTCAATTTTTATTGCTTCTATGTAATATATATTGCTAATATATATATATATTATATATAAACATAATTGAATTTTGTTTATTGATCTAGTATCCTAAATCCAATTACCAGTTTCCTTTTTTTGAGATTTCATAAGGTTTTCAACATACACAATCATGTTGTCTGTGAACACAACAGTGAATTCAGTCTACTTCTTCCTTTACAATCTGCATAGTTGTCTTTTTTTCTTCTTGACTTACTGCACTGGCTTGGACTTCCAGTATAATGTTGAATAGAAATAGTAAAAGCAGATATTCTTGCTTTAGAAAGCAAGAATTAGGAAGCCTTAGAAAGTATTTTGCCATTATATGCTATTTGTAGTTATTCCAATAGATGCAATTATCAGATTGAAGGCGGTCCCATATTTTCCTAATTTGTGGAGAGTTTTTATATCATGAATGAGTGTTACATTTTTTCAAACACTTTTTCAGCATATATTTGATGACCATCTGGTTTTTCTCCTCTATTCTCTTAATGTAGTGAGTTACGAGTTAACATTGATTGATTTTTGAATATTAAACTAACCTTGGTCAATTGGTCATGATGCATTACTCTTATTATATGGTCCAGATTTTATATCTATGTATCCATAGCTGTATCTTTATCTATATATCTCTCATTCTTATATATTGCTAGATTCCACTGAATGTTTTGCAAGTATATTTGTATCTATTCTCATGAGAGGTTTTAGTTGATAATTTTTCTTCTAAAATTAGTTCAGATTTGGTGTCAGGGTTATGTTGGCCTTATAAAATGAATTGGCCTTATAAAATGAATTCTCTCCTCCACTATTTTCTCAGAGTTTAGGAAAGTTATTATTTCTTCTTTAAATGTTTGATGGAATTTCAGTTGGGCCTGGAGTTTTATCTGTGGGAAGATCTTTAATTAAACATTCAATATCTTTAATAGTATAAGAGTTATCAGCTTTCCTGTCTTATCTTGGGATGGTTTTGATAAATTGTATTTTTCAAGGAATTTTTGCATGACATCTAAGTTTTCTTTTTCTTTTTCCTGAATAGACCTATGCTTATTAAAGAAATTCAAACAATGATTAACCCTTCCAAAACAAAAAGCACCAAGTTAACTGGTGAACTCTACAAAACATTAAAAAATAAATTATACCAATTCTCGACAATCTTTTTCAGAGGATATAGGCAGAGGGAGTACTTCTCCACTCAGTGTATGAGATGAATATTACCCTAGTATCAAAACCAAAGACATCACAAGAAAATAAACTACAAACTAGTATTACTCTTGCACATAGATGCAAAAATTCTTTTTTTCTTGCTTTCTTTTTTTTAATATGAAATTTATTGTCAAATTGGTTTCCATACAACACACAGTGCTCATCCCAACAGGTGCCCTCCTCAATGCCCATCACCCACCCACCCTCCCTCCCACCCCCCATCAACCCTCAGTTTATTCTCAGTTTTTAAGAGTCTCTTATGGTTTGCCTCCTTCCCTCTCTGTAACTTTTTTTCCCCCTTCCCCTCCCCCCTAGTCTTCTGTTAAGTTTCTCAGGATCCACATAAGAGTGAAAATATGTGGTATCTGTCTTTCTCTGTATGACTTATTTCACTGAGCATAACACTCTCCAGTTCCATCCACGTTGCTACAAAAGGCCATATTTCATTCTTTCTCATTGTCAGGTAGTACTCCATTGTATATATAAACCACATCTTCTTTATCCATTCATGAGTTGATGGACATTTGGGCTCTTTCCATACTTCGGCTATTGTTGAAAGTGCTGCTATGCATCAGCACTCCTGTATCCCTTGGGTGAATTCCTAGCAGTGCTATCGCTGGGTCATAGGGTAGAACTATTTTTAATTTTTTGAGGAACCTCCACATTGTTTTCCCGAGTGGCTGCACCAGTTTGCATTCAAACCAAGACTGCAAGAAGGTTCCCCTTTCTCCACACCCTCTCCAGCATCTATAGTCTCCTGATTTGTTCATTTTAGCCACTCTGACTGGAATGAGGTGATATCTCAGTGTGGTTTTGATTTGTATTTCCCTGATGAGGAGTGATGTTGAGCATCTTTTCATGTGCCTGTTGGCCATCTGGATGTCTTCTTTAGACAAGTGTCTATTCATGTCTTCTGCTCATTTCTTCACTGGGTTATTTGTTTTTCAGGTGTGGAGTTTGGTGACTTCTTTATAGATTTTGGATACTAGCCCTTTGTCTGATATGTCATTTGCGAATACCTTTTCCCATTCCGTCATTTGCCTTTTAGTTTTGTTGATTGTTTCCTTTGCAGTGCAGACATTTTTTATCTTCATGAGGCCCCAATAGTTTATTTTTGCTTTTAATTCCCTTGCCTTTGGAGATGTGTCAAGTAAGAAATTGCTGTTGCTGAGGTCAGAGAGATTTTTTTCCTGCTTTCTCCTCTAGGGTTTTGATGGTTTCCTGTCTTACATTCAGGTCTTTCATCCATTTTGAGTTTATTTTTGTGAATGGTGTAAGAAAGTGGTCTAGTTTCATTCTTCTGTATGTTGCTGTCCAGTTCTCCCAGCACCATTTGTTAAAGAGACTATCTTTCTTCCATTGAATATTCCTTCCTGCTTTGTCAAAGATTAGTATGGCCGACATCTAAGTTTTCAAATTGATTGGCAAAAAGGTCTGTGTAATTTTCTTTATGAATCTTTTAATGTCGGTAGGATCTATAGATCAAATGATAGAAAATTTGATAATATAAAATACAATTTGCTCTTTCATATATAAAAAATATTTGCTTTCATTTCTGATATTTCTAATTTATGTTCTCTTTTTTCCTATCCTTTGAAATTTATCGAGACTTGTTTTACAAGACTGTGTATGCTTTGTCTTCACAAATGTTGTGTACGCACTTGAAAAGAATGTACACGCATACTTCATTTTACTGCACTTTGCTCTATTTATTTATTGTGCTTTGCAGACCTTGCATTTTTTACAGACTGAAGGCTTATGACAACCCTGCATCTGTGACTGTTTTCCCAGCAGCATTTGCTCACTTGGTATCTCTGTGCCACATTTTGGTAATCCTTGCAATATCTCAAACTTTTCCATTATTATTATATTTGTAATGGTGATCTGTGAGCAGTGATCTTTGATGTTACTGTTGTAATTGTTTTGGGGTGCTACAAATCGGGCCCATATAAGATGGCAAACTTAATCGAAAAGTGTGGTGTGTGTTCTGACCACTTCACTGACAGGCCATTACTCCATTTCTCTCCTTCTCCTCAGGCCTCCCTATTTTCTGAGACACAACAGTATTGAAATTAGATCAATCATTGACCCTACAATAGCCTCTAAGTGTTCAAGTGACAGGAAGAGTTGCACTCACTTTAAACCAAAAGCTAGTGATGCAGGCATGTTGAAAGTGGAGATAGGCCAAAAGCCAGTCCTCTCGTGACACTTAGCCAAGTTGTGAATGCAAAGGAGAAGTCCTCGAAGCAAATTAAAAGCACTACTCCAGTGAACACATAGGTAAAAAGAAAGAGAAACAAACTTATTGCTGATATGGAGAAAGTTTTAGTGGCCTGGATAGAAGATCAAACCAGCCACAACATTCTGTGGAGCTGAAGCCTAATCCAGAGCAAGGCCCTAATCCCTCTTCAGTTCTATGAAGGCTGAGAGAGGTGAGGAAGCTGCAGGAGAAAAGTCTGAAGCTAGCAGAGGTTGGTTCAAGAGGTTTAAGGAAGGAAGGCTTCTCTATAACATACAAGTGCAAGGTGAAGCAGCAAGTGCTGAGGTAGAAGCTGCAGCTAGTTATGCGAAGATTTAGCTAAGACAATGAATGAAGGTGGGTACACTAAACAATTAATTTTCAACGTAGACAAAACCGCCTTCTATTGGAAGATGCCATCCAGGATGTTCAGAGCTAGAGAAGAGAAGTCAGTGCCGGCCTTCAAAGCCTCAAAGAACAGGCTGACTCTCTGTTAGGGGCTGATGCAGCCGCTGACTTTAAGCTGAAGCCAGTGCCCACCAACTCTTCCAAAAATTCTAGCCCCCTTAAGAATTATGCTAAATCTACTCTGCCTGTGCTCTATAAATGGAACAACAAAACCCGGATGACAGCACATCTGCTCACAACATGGTTTACTGAATATTTTAAGCCCACATTGGGGCCTTCTCAGAAAAAAAGATTCCTGTCAAAATACGGTTGCTCATTGACAATGGACCTGGTCACCCAAGAGCTCCGATGGAGATGTACAATGAGATTACTGTTGTGTTCGTGCCTGCTAACACAACATTCACGCTGTAGCCCATGGATCAAGGAGTCACTTTGACTTTCAAGTCTTCTTATGTAAGAAATACATTTATAAAGTTATAGCTGTGATAGATAGTAATTCTTCTGATGGATCTGGACATGAAAACTTTCTAGAAAATATCCATCATTCTACATGCTACTCAGCATTGGTGATTCATGGAAAAAGTTTCAAAATACCAACATTAATAGGAGTTTGGAAGAAATTGATTCTGACCCTCATGGATAACTTTGAAGGGTTCAAGACTTCACTACAGATGTGACAGAAACAGCAAGAGAACAGAAATGGAGACTGAAGATGGGACTGAATTGCTGCAATCTCATGATACAACTTGAACCAACGGGGAATTGCTTCTTATGGAAGAGCAAAGAAAATGGTTTCTTGAGATGGAATCCACTCCTGGTGGAGATGCTGTCAAGATTGTTGAAAGGACAACAAAGGATTTAGAATATGATATAAACCTAGTTAATTAAAGAATGGCAGGGTTTAAGAGGATTGACTCTGATTTTAAAAGAAGTTCTACTGTGGGTAAAATGCTATCAGACAGCATCACATGTTAGAGAGAAATCATTTGTGAAAGGAAGAGTCAATTGGTGGAGCAAACTTCATTGTCGCCTTATTTTAAGAAATTGCCACAGCCACGCCACCCTTCGGCAACCACCACCCTGAGCAGTCAGCTGCCACCAACATGGAGGCAAGGCCCCCCCCCCCCAACAAAAAAATTATGATGCACTAAAAGTTCAGATGATGGCTAACATGTTTTAGCAATAAAGTATTCTTAAATTAACTACACTTTTAATAGACTACACTTTTAGTAGACAGTGTAGAATAAATGTAACTTCTGTATGCACTGAGAAACCAGAAAACTCACTTGACTCAAGTTACTGCAATATTTGCTTGATTGTGGTGGCTGGAACAAAACCTGCAATAATTCTGAGGTATACCTGTATTCTGCATTTGCTGGGTAAAGTATTCTGTAAATATCAAATATCATATATATATATATATATATATATATATATATATATATTTATATCATTTCCAATTCCATTTCAACATTCTAGCCTCCTCCTTTCTGTTCTTTCTAGCCTCCTCCTTTCTGTGTTTGTAAATCTCATATAGCGAGAAACCTGGCTCCTAATATCCTCAATATATCTACTTCTTTGCCCATCCAATTAACTTATTTGCTCAATGTAGCCAGTCTCCCTACCACTCTCACTGATGCCTCCCCCTACCTACCTCCGCACCCTCCCTCCCCTGCTCTGTTTACTCTTCTACGGAAGCCTCAGCATGACATCATTCCCTTATTCCCCCAGGTCCTCAGCCACCAGGGCATCACACCATTGCATGGCACCCTCTCCCTCTCCCATGCCACTTCCTCTAGAACTCTGGGGCATTCTGCATTGTAGGTTCTTTTCCTCACTGCCTCACTTCCTCCATTGCCAAAGTTTCTGTGCTAGGAGGGAAGAGAAGAAAAGGATGGGAAGGGAACAATTAAAGAAAAAAATTTTAAGGTCTTATATTTGGCCATATATTTACTCTCTGGTGTTTTTCATTCTTTCTAGCAGATCTGGGCTTTCTTCTGGTATCATTTCCCCTCAGCTGGAAGAACATATCTTAGGATTTCCTGAAATACAGGTCTGCTTATGACAATTCTCCCAGCTTTTGTCTGTCTGAAAATGGCTTTATTGACTTCAGGTTTTTTTTTTTTAATTTTTTTTTCAACGTTTATTTATTTTTGGGACAGAGAGAGACAGAGCATGAACGGGGGAGGGGCAGAGAGAGAGGGAGACACAGAATCGGAAACAGGCTCCAGGCTCTGAGCCATCAGCCCAGAGCCCGACGCGGGGCTCGAACCCATGGACCTCGAGATCGTGACCTGGCTGAAGTCGGACACTTAACCGACTGCGCCACCCAGACGCCCCTATTGACTTCAGTTTTAAAAAATATTTTTAGAATTCCAATTTGACTGTTCTTTCACTTTCCACATTTTAATGTTTTTTTTTCTTTTTCTTTTTCTTTTTTTTTTTAATTTTTGAGACAGAGAGAGACAGAACATGGGCAGGGGAGGGGCAGAGAGAGAGGGAGACACAGAATCCGAAGCAGGCTCCAGGCTCTGAGCTGTCAGCACAGAGCCCGATGCGGGGCTTGAATTCACAGACTGTGAGATCATGACCTGAGCTGAAGTCGGACGCTTAACTGACTGAGCCACCCAGGTGCCCCTCACTTTCCACATTTTTTTTTTTTTTTAATTTTTTTTTTCAACGTTTATTTATTTTTGGGACAGAGAGAGACAGAGCATGAACGGGGGAGGGGCAGAGAGAGAGGGAGACACAGAATCGGAAACAGGCTCCAGGCTCTGAGCCATCAGCCCAGAGCCCGACGCGGGGCTCGAACTCACGGACCGCGAGATCGTGACCTGGCTGAAGTCGGACGCTTAACCGACTGCGCCACCCAGGCACCCCACACTTTCCACATTTTAAAGATATATTTCTGTTGTCTTCTGGCCTCCATTGTTTCTGATGATAATGAGTATGTTGTTCCTCTGACTGCTTTTAACAATTTTTTTGTCTTTGGTTTCAGCATTTTGACCATACTGTGCTTATGTATGGCTTTTCTTTGCATCTTTTCCACTTGGAGTTCCACAAACTTCTTAGATCTGTGAGTTGATAACCTTCATTGATTTTTGAAAAACTCAGCCATTCTCTCTTCAAATATTTCTTCTTCCCAATCTACTACCTCTTCTCCTTTACACATATGTTAAACCATATGAGGGGCACCTGGGTGGCTCAGTTGGTTAAGCGTTGGACTTCAGCTGAGGTCATGAACTGACAGCTCGTGAGTTCAAGCCCCACATCGGGCTCTGTGCTGACAGCTTGGAGCCTGGAGCCTGCTTCAGATTCTGTCTCCCTCTGTCTCTGCCCCTCCCCCACTTGTGCTCTGTCTCTCTCTCTCAAAAAATAAATAAACGTTAGAAAATTTTAAACCATATGATTTTGTTTCATAGATTTGGGGGGTTCTTGCCTTTTATCTTTTAAAAAAATTCTCTTAATATTTCAGCCTAGATACATTCTTTTAAAAAAATTTTTTTAAGTTTATTTATCTTGAGAGAGACAGAGATAGCATGAATGGGAGAGGGGCAGAGAGCAAGGGAGAGAGAGAATCCTAAGCAGGCTCTGTGCTGCTAGCATAGAGCCTGATGCAGGGCTTGAACTCACGAAACTGCGAGATCACGACCTTAGCCAAAACCAAGAGTCGGTCACTTAACCGACTCAGCCTAGATACATCCTAGTAACCTATTTTCAAGTTCATTGATCCTTTCTTCTGTTGTATACAGTTTTCTGTATTGAATTTTAATTTCTGATGTATTTTTAAAAATTATTTTTAGCTTTTCCATTTTGTTATTTTTAGTTTCTATCGTTTGATTGAATATCCCTATTTGTTCATACATATTGCCCACCTTTTGTACTTGATCTTTTACCACATTTATCATAGTATGTTAGAGTTCTGTACCTGATAAGTCTAAGTCAGGCATCTCTATGTCAATTTCTATTAATCATTTCTTCTCTTGACCATGAGTCACATTTTGCTTTTTGCATGTATCATGATTTTTATGGTATGATTCATAGTATGAGCAAAAGAACAGTAGACACTGAAAAGACATTTAGTCCCAGAAAAGAGCATGCCACTTCTGACATGCCACTCACTGATGGAAGAAGGGGAGACTGATCGAAAATAACCTATAGATGAGCTAGGTCTGGGCCTTTTTGCAGCTTTAGATTTCCCACAATCTTGATGTTTTGAGATTGGAATCAGGACTTTCCTTTTGATAGGGTTTGGAATCTGAGCACCAGTGACATTCCAGAAATCTCTTTGTTCTGCAACCCAGCCACCACGTCCATGAAATACAGATCTGTGTGCTTTATAGTTAAGTAATAGCCTGGTTGGGGGCTACTAGACAGTTCTCTTTTTTTCTCAAGTCCTATTCCTAGCCTTCTGTTCTTGGAAGGTCTCTTTCCACTCTGCTGCCCTAGCCTCAATTTTCCAAAGGCTACTATAGTGTACTTGGTAAGGCCAGAAATATACTAGAGGGTTTTCTTTTGCTCTATTGTTTTGTCCCCAGCCTTTGGACAGACACACCACAAGGTAAAAGTCCAGACAGTTTCAGTGGGATTTTTTTAGTTTATTTATTTATATTGAGACAGAGAGAGAGAGAGCATGAGCAGGGGGAGGGGGAGGGGCAGGGATACAGGGAGACAAAGAATCAACCCCAAGCAGGCTCTACACTGGCAGTGCAGAGCCCAATGCAGGACTTGATCCCATGAACCGTGAGATCGTGACCTAAGCTGAAATCAAGAGTTGGACACTTAACTGACTGATCCACCTAGGAGTCCCTGTTGAGACAACTTCTTAACCCCATTCTCTGCCTCCAGTCCACATCCCTCCAGTTCATTTTCCAGACTCCTAACAATGGCCCCTTTGACTCTTTAACAGATACCAGAAACACATCTATATCAGCACAAATAAAGGCAAATCATGAAATTATCTCACTTAAATATTTCTGTGGCTTCCATTGCCTCCTGGATGAAATTCAGACATTCTATCATAAAAACACAAGGTCCCACGGGATTTCCTCTCCCAAACACACCCTGCCTGTCCCCTAGTCTTACTAAATAGCTTACCACTCTTTGAGCATGACGCACGTTTGCACACCTAATTCTTTCCCCGTGTTGTTCTTTATGCTTGAAATCCCTCTTCTGTCCTGTTGCCTGACAAGCTACTCATTTTTTAAGCTTCTGAGTGTCACTCCTTGGTGAAGTTTCAGGCAGAATTAGATGTCCCCATCTCTCTCACACAGCATGTTGTACATTTTTGGTATTTATCGTGTTGTCATTGTCTCTTTCCTGCACTGGAGTCCAAGCTCTGTGGCAGCAAGGACTTTATTTCTATCTCCTAAAGCCCTAACCAGTACCTAAAACAGTGCCTGTTTGTTAAACGATGAAATGAAGACACTCCGATCAGTGTGTTGTGAAACTAGTAGGGCTTAGACACTGCTGGTGTCACATTCAGGTAGAACCATCACTGGGGAAGCATTTTTTTCTTTTAATAAATGGAAAGCAATTTTAGAAACATGTATCGAGACATATCATAAACTATAAATATTTAAACCCAGTGCCTCTACATCTAAGAATCTTCTTTAAGGAAATGGTCTTAAATTTTTGTACAATCTATTCATCATTGTATTATTTGGACACTCAAAATCCTGGAGCCCACTTGCATTCCAGCAGGGAATGGCTAGAAATCGCTAAGTAAATAATGAGATATGAAGATACACTGCAGTCATTAAAATCTATGATTTTTACAATTTATTTAGTTATTTATTTAGAGAGAAAGTGCACCTGCAGTGTGAGGTGGGGAGGGGCAGAGAGAGAGGCAGAGACAGAATCCCAAGCAGGCTCGAGCTGTCAGCACAGAGTCCAATGCGGGGCTCGATCCCACTAATCGTGAGATCATGACCTGAGCCGAAATTAAAAGTCAGATGCTTTACCGACTGAGTCCCGCCCCCAGTTCTCCCAAATCCACGATTTTTAAAGGAAATAGTGGGCATGAAGATTAGTTTATAACACCACTGGAGACACATTTGCATGCATACTCCAGTTCCAATGGTCCTCCAAGGGTTGCCCTGGGCCCTAGGTAAGACCAGGTCCGCTCCTGGAATTGTCTGGGACAGGCAGAGCCAGCAACTTAACTAGAGTGTAAATCAATATCCTTTAAGGGGACCTGGTGGTCAGAAGCCAGAAGGTAAAGTTGCTTAGTTTAAAAAGTCACAGTGCTGGGGCGCCTGGGTGGCTCAGTCGGTTAAGCGGCCAACTTCGGCTCAGGTCATGATCTCGCAGTCCATGAGTTCGAGCCCCATGTCTGACTCTGTGCTGACAGCTCAGAGCCTGGAGCCTGTTTCAGATTCTGTGTCTCCCTCTCTCTGACCCTCCCCCGTTCATGCTCTGTCTCTCTCTGTCTCAAAAATAAATAAACGTTAAAAAGATTTTTTTTTAAAGTCACAGTGCAACCTTACAAAGGGAGATCAGTGGGGCGCCTGGCTGTCTCAGTTGGTAGAGCATGTGACTCTTGATCTCAGAGTTGTAAGTTTGAGTCTCACGTTGGGTATAGAGATTACTTAAAAATAAAATCTTTAAAAATAAAGCGGGGGTGGAGGGAGGGTGGAGTCAGTGGCTGCAAAGAAGGCAGAACGGGTGAAAACAGAAAGGAGAGTTCAGGCGCTTGCTGTGAACATGGTCTTCTGAGGCCTTGAAGTTGAGATGACTTAAAGCACAGGGTGAAGGCAGACAGCAATCAAATGACGTGATACGTGCATAATGGACAAAGGACCCAAATGCCACCCTCCAGTTAAAGGCAGAGAGGAAACTGTTCTGGACTATACCATCTGGTGAGATGGGTTTGAGACTAAGCCACGAAGGAACTCTCTTCAGGTCAGCGGCCTGATGATGGACTTGGGGGAGGAAGCAGTTTGGCAACCAGGAAGTGGGGTGAGGGGCAGGGGTGTTACGAGTTGGGACAGGAGCCTAAGTCATTGAGTTAAATATCAATTAAAAGAGCACGGGCAATGAGAAGGCACGACGCAGAGAAAGCATGGGAAATAGTTGGGCAGATTCCTCGTCAAGGTGCGGGCTGTTTGAAGGCCAGTTTGGACACTAGTTTCTAGAATGTGGTCCATCTTCCCTAAATGCGTGGCCTGGGATATTTCACTGGGCCAGGGGATGTCCACAGAGCTGTAGACCACACCTGAGAAGATTTGCAGGAAGTACATCAAAATGCTAACTGTGGCTGGATTAGGGTGGTGAGGTTGTGGCAAATGTTTTTATTTTCTTATTCTTGTTTATGATATATTGCTTTTAAAAGGGGGAAATTACCGTGTGCAAGTAAGAAATGCACATCTAATGACTCTAGATGCAGTGTCAGGGTACGTTCTGTCATAGAATTTGTATACAATTAGCAAAGGAAGCTGTTCGCTCGTCTGGCATGGCTGGAGGGGACTTGAATGATCTTGTCGGCACAAGTCAGTCACCTCGCTGTCCCATTGCGTGCCATCATTACTCTTCTGCACTGTGGGTTTCCAGGTCACTGCTTACAATTGTGAAGTCTTAGGGAAGATGGGGCGCCTGTTTTTTCATCCAAAGGCACTGACCAGTAGCAAAGCCAGGTACCTGCCACCTTCTGCCAGGCCACACAAACGCACTGGACAGGGCAGTTCCCTGCTTCCCATCTGTAAAGTGAGGCATCTCAGAACTTCTTTTGTGCTTCTTTTGCTAACATAACTTTGACCCTCTTTCTTGTGAAGTAACGAGCCTGGCATTATTTTGCTAAGGTGTCTTTGCTGCTCTGTGGACCGGATGACATTATAAAGTTTCTTCACAGCAACACCATACCCATATCGCTCGTCTTTAATCCCTACGTTCCTTCCCAGTTTGGGGTGGCGGCAGAAGGGAGTTTCAAGTCACATGCATGAAAGCCAGTAGGTTGATTCACAGCCACAGGACGCGTGCTGGGAAGACCGTCATTGGCCCCCTAATCTACTGTTCGTGTGGCCCCCCCAAGTCAATTTTCAAATCCTCTCCCTTGACCCAGACTGGCTCCTTGGCAGTTCTTCTCCAACATGAATGTGCAAAAGAATCATCTGGGAAACTCGCGAAGATGAGCTTTTGATTAAGTTTGGAGTGGGCTCCAAGGTGAGGTCAACACTGCTGGTCTGTGTGCCACCCTTGTTTGATGAGGGCTCTAGGGCCTTCCAGCGCCCCAAGGCGGAGGCTGACAAACTGGGGGATCTCAGCATACTTCCTCCAGTGGGGGTCTCTGCTTCTCCGTGTGCATTGTTGACTCTTGTCAGGACATCCTAAAACACTAGCTTAGCAGCTACCCAAATTTGGCTTTCTGGGGGAAGAAGAGGCCACTGCTGTGGTTAATCTGAGGCTCTAGCTTCATAAGGAGAGAAGGTGTAAGGGGAAGGAGAGGAAGCATTTTTGTTAATCAGGTTGAGGTCACGGAGTCTGGGGGCTCCGGGAGTGTGAGGATTCTGAAGGGTGGCTTGCCTGGAGACTGCAAGACAGGAAAAGACCGAGCACTTCCTGTCCCTGAGGTGTCATTATTTTAAAATAAGCTCAACTAGCTGACTTCTTGTGCATTTGGAATTTGGAAGCCCTTCTATAAGGTTTTGCCACCTGACCATGTGTGGATCTCAAGATCAGCTGTTAGAACTAGTATTAAAAAGCTTCAAGAGCTAATGTGTCAAAAATTGCCTTTTTTCTTCCCAAGTATAAATGTCACGTGAGTGAATAATGGGATGGCGGGATGGAGTCACCAAACAGAATAAACTTCTATTTTTTTTAATGTTTATATTTGAGAGAGAGAGATAGAGCATGAGCGGGGGAGGAGCAGAGAGAGAGAGAGAGAGGGAGACACAAAATCCGAAGCAGGCTCCGAGCTGTCAGCACAGAGCCTGACGTGGGGCTCGAACTCATGAACTGTGAGATCAGGACCTGAGCTGAAGTCAGATGCTCAACCAAGCCACCCAGGTGCCCTGCTTCTATTTTTCTAATGAGCTTTATTAAGTACCTTGTTGGACCTCATTCAGGCTTTAAGAAAACAAAAGTCATTAAGATCTACAGATTTCCCCACATTATTCCTTCCTCATACTACCCCTCTGCATTAGTCCTTTCTAAGGATGCAGTTTAGAAAATGTGACCTATTAATTTTATCAGAATTAGAATCCCAAGTCTGTTTACCTTGCTGTGTTAATATTTTTGGCTGGCCTTGCTTAATTATCACTGAATTTTGTTCCTTTCTGTCTTCTGCCAGGCTTTTATTTCCATTTTAGAATTTCCAACACGAATATATAAATCAAAATATCAATTTAGCAGAGAGGAAGAGTACTGCTCATAAAATTTTACCTCTCATAAAATGTTAGATTAAATATGAAGTTCTAAATTATGTTGTATGAATATTTGTTCTTTTTTTAATATTTGTTCTTTCTTAAGAACACTTAACTTTGCCAAGTACTTGGGATTACACTTGGATATTACAATATCTGTGACTTTAAGATTTAATACTTATGAGACCCTTGCCAGGAACAAGCATGCAAGAGAATTCCATATATATATATATTTTCTTGACTGTACAGCAAATAATCAAATAAGCAACCGACAGGTCAATTGGCATATTTGTGCCCAGAATGTAATACAAAACAAGTTTGGATTTAGCTTTGGCGGGGGAGGAGTGTATATATGTCATAAACCAATCAGTTTCAGAAACATGAGAATCAAATAACTCAGAAGGATGAAGAGGAAATTAATAATAAATTCTTTGAAAGGGAAACTGCAATTTTGTTGCGTTTAAACATTGGAAGATTGGGGCGCCTGGGTGGCGCAGTCGGTTAAGCGTCCGACTTCAGCCAGGTCACGATCTCGCAGTCCGGGAGTTGGAGCCCCGCGTCAGGCTCTGGGCTGATGGCTCAGAGCCTGGAGCCTGTTTCCGATTCTGTGTCTCCCTCTCTCTCTGCCCCTCCCCCGTTCATGCTCTGTCTCTCTCTGTCTGAAAAATAAATAAACGTTGAAAAAAAAAATTAAAAAAAACAAAACAAAACAAAACAAAACATTGGAAGACAAATTATGATATTCGTAACCGATCCCCATGGTCATAGTCTTTGCCTCATTAAAAATTTTTCTTTCATTTTTATTTCCCTACTAGTCACATATGTTAATTGTAGGAAAAACAGATAGACAATCATCTGTACTCTCATCCACGTGGAGTTTTGGTTTTGTTGTTTATAATTCCACAGTTTTCTTTGCATAGATACATACATTCATTCAAATTCAAGTATTCTTTCAATGAAATGTTAAGCACTCTGGTCATCAAAAACTGGGAACTTGTAGTTTTCTTTAGATTTAACCCATCCATCTGACACCGAAGGGAAATGAGACTTTTGAAGGAGAAAAGTGAAGATTTCATTATTTTTTATATTAATGGATTACATACCACTTAACATTTGACATTTTTTTAAGCTTATTTTGAGAGAAAGATAGAGAGCAAGCAGGGGACGGGCAGAGAGAGAGGGAGACAGAATCCCAAGAAGGCTCCACACCGCCAGCACAGAGCCCGATGTGGGGCTTAATCCGATCAACTGCGAGATCGTGACCCAAGTTGAAGTCAAGAGTCAGACGCTTAACCGACTGAGCCACACAGGCTCCCCATCATTTGACATTTTAGAGAAATTTAAGCACTTTCTCTACTAGGACACTACCACAGATGCTGGTGCCAGCAAATGTTCCTTGCCAGAGTAATCCATGGGCTTCTCAGTCACAAAAGGAAGGGTGAATAATGTCAGCTATGATTGTGGAATAAAACAAGGTATGATAATGGAATGATAGTTTTTAAAAAATGTTTATTTATTTTTGAGAGAGAGAGAGAGCACAAGCTGAGGAGTGGCAGAGAGCAAGAGGGAGACACAGAATCAGAGGCAGGCTCCAGGCTCCCAGCTGTCAGTGCAGAGCCTGACGTGGGGCTTGAGCTCCCAAACTGTGAGATCATGACCTGAGCCGAAGTCAGACACTTAACCGACTGAGCCACCCGGGTGCCCCTGGAATGATACTTCTTACTTTGGGATAATTTTTCATTCAAAAAGGATTTGAGTCTGTACCTCCTACTGACTCCAGAAATTAATTACAAATTTATTTACAGACACAAATCTTCAAAACTTAAGATTATGCTTTTACATTATGTACCCACAGTGACTAAGCACGTCTTCTCTGGTCTTAGAATAGAGCCAAACAAGAGGACAACCACTAACAACCACAAAAATGACAATGACCACTGTCTTTTGGTGACCAAATCTCAGTTCAGAGGGTTGCCTGATCAGGATAGGATGAGAACAAAGTAAGTGAATGTTCCCAAGGAACACCTGCAGGGAGGGAGAGCAACAGGATGGCCTTCATTTTATTTTTATCTACATAATGTGACTCCATGCCTCTGAAATTAGGGTATGTGCCCTCCTGGGAAGTACCCTGTCAGGTGCTAGAGAATACATGATGTCACGGGATAAACATAGCACATCCACCTCAGAACATCGATTTTTCTCAAAAGCTTGAGTTTTGAGGGGCATCTAGGTGGCTCAGTTGGTTAAGCAACTGACTTCGGCTCAGGTCATGATCTCAGAGTTTGTGAGTTTGAGCCCAGCGTTGGGCTCTGTACTGACAGCTCAGAGCCTGGAGCCTGCCTCGGATTCTATGTCTCCCCCTCTCTCTACCCCTCCCCTGCTCACGCTCTGTGCCTCTCTGTCTCTCAATAATAAATAAACATTAAAAAATAAAAAAAAAACCCCAAAACTTGAATTTTGAGTTTGCATTTTTGTCCCAGGCACAGGCGATAACTGAAAGCTGCCCTCCGTGTTGCTAAATGAGGACTAAATCTGTCTTAGTCTACATAACCTGAGCTTCTTATACAGTATCTGGCAGTTAGTAGGTGTGCAATAAATATTTGAATGAATGAAAAAGCGTGGATATTAATTGGATTTATTGTACTTAATGTTTTTATATAGACAATTTGGTGAAGATAATACTTTTCAAAGCCCATGATTGTCAATCAGCTGGTTGTGGTGACCACCTCCTCTCTGGGCTGTCCACATCCATCTAGGTGGCTACCTGTTATGTTCTTTTTTTTTTTTTTTTTAATGTTTTATTTATTTTTGAGAGAGAGACAGAGACAGAGTATGAGCTGGGCAGGGGCAGAGAGAGAGGGAGACAGAATCCACAAAGCAGACTCCAGGCTCTGAGCTGTCAGCACAGAGCCCAATGCGGGGCTCGAACCCATGAACCACAGGCTCATGACCTGAGCTGAAGTTGGGACTCCCAACCGACTGAGCCACCCAGGCACCCCTGTTATGTTTCTACAGTGCAACAGTTTTCCTGGCCACAGCTGGTTGGGCCAATGGGCCCTTCCTGGAAAATCAGGCAAGGGACCAAGAGATCTTAGCATCAATCTGGCAGGAATCTTGAACGGACAGATATGAACCTTACAGATGTGGGTCACCATGTTCTCTTTTGAATTTAAGAGTGAGAAGTAGAGAAAGTTGATCCTCGGCTGGAAGGAAGGAGGGGGTGTTGGAGAGAGGCCAGGAGGTCTTTGGTCTTAGCTTGTACATGAAGCTCAGCAGCTCCTTGTCCTTGGGTTTTTGTTTTTGTTTTTTTTTAATCACACACTTAATAATAAATTCTTCCTTTTTTTTGCTTAATCTAACTGATGTGTGTTTCAGTTAATTAGAACTGAAAGAGATGGGGTGCCTGGGTGGCTTGGTCGGTTAAGTGTCTGACCCTTGATTTCAGCTCAGGTCATGATCTCATGGTTTGTGAGATTGGGTCCTGGGCCCGGCTCTGCACTAACAGCAGGTAGCCTGCTTGGGATTCTCTCCTTCCCTCCTCTCTCTGCCCCTCCCCTGCTCCCCCCCCCCTCAAAATAAATAAATAAACATTAAGGAAAAAAAAAAAAAAGAACTGAAAGAGGTAAGTTTATATGCTGGTGAGGAAACTTTCAAGTTGTTCAGTACTTATTATTATTATATATCTATTATATATTAAATATATTATTAGGAATTTACCCCCAAATTTATTTATTTGAGAACCAGTGGAGGGGCAAAAACAGAGGGGGACAGAGAACCCAAAGTGGGCTCTGAGCTGACAGCAAAGAGCCTGATGCAGGGCTCGAATTCATATACCGTGAGTGAGACATGACCTGAGCCAAAGCTGGACACTTAACCAACTTAGCCATCCAGGTGCCCTGGTTTAATGTGTTTTATAAGACTGACAAAAGACTCCATTCCATGTCCTAGGTGAAGTTCATCCAAATCTCTTGTGGATTCTCCATAACACTAAATGAATTCTGTTTACGTTTCTCTCATGGTCCTGCCTTTGCTGTTTTTCTAAGAAACTAAATTTCTCTTGACTTAACAAAATCACAATGTCCAAAGACCTTGTGTAGGTACAGACGTTTCTGAGAGTTTTAGGGAGATATAGCAGTGACTATTACCATTACGTAAACAAGTTAGCACTGAATTTTAGACATCCCCTCAGAAAGACCCTGCCTGAGAACTGATCTATTGACATAGCTTAATAATTTGCTTCATTGAAAAAAATTCTGGGGCACCTGGGTGGCTCAGTCGGTCGAGAGTCTGACTTCTGCTCGGGTCACGATCTTGCGGTTTGTGAGTTTGGGCCCTGTGTTGGGATCTGTGCTAACAGCTCAGAGCCTGGAGCCTGCCTCGGATTCTGGGTTTCCTTCTCTCTCTTCCCCTTCCCCGCTCGGTCTCTCTGTCTCAAAAATAAATAAACATTAAAAAAATTCTGCCACATGGTAAATACCAAATAAACAAAAGACTAAAACATCCTATGGTGAATTTATTAAGAGTGCTGCCATTACTTTCCTCCATCCAACTGAAGGATCTAAACGTAGCTAACTTCTGTCAGTAGTAAGATTCTGCAACTATTTGGGGAATCGGTTATTTAGTTAGTGGATTTTAATGAAAGCTGCTTCCTTGCTGGATAGACTCAGCCATCTCCTTGGCAGTGTAAGGGAACAGGTATGCTGACAGATTAGCTTCCTGAAAACCAAGTAAGACCCCCAAACAAAACCTACTCAAAGTCTCTACTGCACACACAAGGCCAGGGGTTCTCAGCGCTGGCTGTGCATTAGAAACATCAGGAAAGCCTTTAACAAATGTTGACTTTTGGTTCCCATCCTAGAACAATTACATCTGAATACTGGGGGCTGAGGACAGGAATCAGTTTTCATTATGCTCCCATGTAATTCTACACTTGATCTTAGCCAAAAGGCCGAGAAGCGATTGGTCCCATGTAATTCTAATGTGTTCGAGAACTCAGAAGAAAAACTTTTCCTCTGAAATAGAAATGCTACTTCATATTTTTAATAAAATATCATGAAAGTAAAAAAGCAAGTGTCAAAGCAGTGTGATCTCACTGGGACAGGGGAGTGGGGACTGTTCTTATATTTTTAGAAAAGGTCTGAAGAGCATCATCAAATTTTAATTAGGGCTCTTCCTGAGTGGTGGGATTATGGATGGATTATATTTTCTTTTTTTGCCTCCCTTTCCAATCTACCTGAGATGACTGTGTATTGCTGGTAAAAAAAAAAAAAAAAAGATAACTTCAATTAAAAATAAAGAAGATACCAGTGGACCTTGTCTTCATTAAACAAAAACAGGCTGTGACAAGATTAAAGACAGAAATGTAACCAAAAACACAGCAACCAAGATAAAGTCCAAGTTGGAAGAAGAAGCAGCTTTTCATTAAACTAAAATCACGTTTAGTGACAAATTTGAAAAGCATTCCTGGAACACAGAAAAAAAAAAGCAACGAAATGATGACAAAACATAGAAGTGTTAATCACAAAGAATTAGCTAATGAATAGGCCAACAGAGGCATGAAAGTTGTCACAGAAAATTCGTTCATTAAGAACCCTCCTCAAAGCTAAATACACAAAGCACCTGAATTCTGAGAGATGAGGAAGATTCACATATGCCAGGCAAAATATACAAGGGACACACTCTGGTCAAGTTTTAAAATTTCAAGGAAATAAACAATATAGAAAGGCAGAGAAAAGGGACAGAATGATTACAAACGAGAGACAGCAAGAAAAAGAACAGTAAGGTAAAGAAAGTAGGAGAAAGGAGTTGAGAGAAACCCACAAGTTTCAGGTAGAAAAGCCATTCAAAAGAATAAAATCCAAACTGGACTCGGTAAATATCTGAAGCCGATGAGAAAAATGGTACATTTGATGGAAATGGATTATGACCCAGGAATTCTACACAAGACTAATCATCAAACACAAAGGCAAAGAGGAATGGCCTGGAAACAGGACTTCAACCATTTCCACTGTGACCTCAGTCTGTACTTGCTCAATTGATGAAGTTCTTATCTCCAGCTTATCTCTTAGCTCAGAAGAAGCTGAGCTTGGTGGGCAAAGCATCCTGGGATGGGAACTGAAAAGACCCCCTCCCCCAAGCAATAGGGAGGGGAGGGCCCTGATGCCACCAAGACCACACGTGCCTGACTCCAAGACAGTGATGGACCTGACCTTTACTGCCCACCGACCTTTGTCCCACATTTTCTTAACATGAACCCGGAAGTATTTTCAGCACTTTAGAGTCAGACCTTGACATGTTAGTCGGCGTCTTGCCGGTGTTAGCGCCAGTGAAATAAAGCCACCATTTGTCTCTCTGCCTGTCGATTTTTGCCAGCAGCCGAATCTGGTTTGGGACCCTCGGAGCCAGGTGCTCTCCCACCCTCAGGCCCCAGGTCCAGCCTCAGGGAAACGAACTGTCTGGATATTTCCCAACAACGTTCAAGCTGTTCAAGAGACAGCTTCAAGATCAGTAAAGGTAGTGGGCCCCCACTAGGCTATCTACCCCGAGCTCCTTTTCTAAGAATTTCCCTCCTCCCCCATCTGTTGCTTATGCAACACTTAAAAAAAAAAAAAAAATGTCGGTAGAGGGGGTGGGCGCTGAAATGTGTCCCTGCCCCCTCATTGTGCTCTTCTAGATTCTAAGTAACTAAACCTCAGAATCCTCTGCTTTACTTATGTTAACTTACAACCATCCAAACCAGTTTTTGAGGACAGGTGTTCCTGTTTTCGGAGAGAAACTCAATGACCTGTCCGAGATCCCAGAGCTAGCAAGCAGGGAGCAGACATCTGACTCTGGGCAGTCTCTTAATCACTTTCCTAGAGTGAGAATAATGTATTTAGAAAGCTTATTCAGGGGCGCTGAGGTGGCTCAGTCAGTTGAGTGTCAGACTCGCTTTCAATTCGGGTCACAATCTCCTGGTTCTTGAAATGGAGCCCCTGCTCTGTCAAGCTCTGCGCTGATGGCATGAAGCCTGCCTGGGATTCTCCCTCCCTCTCTCGGTGCCCCTCTCCTGCTTGTAGTCTCTCTTCCTCTCGCTCTTTCTCTCAAAATAAATAAAGTTAAAAAGAAAGGAAAAAGCTTATTCAGTAATCTCACCAACAGACCTTTCAGTGTTCTTTGCTGCAAAGGAGAGCTACGTACACTTGAGAATGTTTATTGACTACATTTGCAAATGCTTGTTTTTCATCTCTATATCTTCCTCCTATCTCTTAAGGCAGGAAAAAGTTAAGAGAATGAGTTAAATCAGAAGGAATCATGTCGGAGTTTTTAGTTTCTTTAGAGGTGAGGTTTATTTCTCTACAAAATACACTATTTTCCATCTTTTCAGAAAATAGTAAAATTATGTCAGATCACCTGTTACGGCTCATGTTAAGAGCAATACAATCATTAATAATTTTGATTACCACCTATAGTGTCTATCAGCAATAAAGGGGAATAGTCTTTATTGTCTATTATCAGTACTGTTCAGTAACTGTTCACTTAAAACTGATTCCTTGATATACATTTTTTACATTAATTGGGATGCATACTTAGGATGCCTGAAATTTTAAATAATCACACTAAATTTTACAAGGAAATAAACGTTCAAGGAATTAAGAAGTTTTGAGACGCCTGGGTGGCTCAGTCGGTAAGTATCTGACTCGACTGACTCAGGTCACCATCTCACAGTTGTGTCAGGTGCTGTCCTGGGTTTGGAGCCTGTTTAGGATTGTCCCTCCCCCACTCACGTGCATGCACATGCACATTCTCTCTAAAAAAAATTTTTTTTTGACCTGATACAGTGTTTAAGAAAAAAACCCTTTATCAAGAAGTACAGGGGCGCCTGTGTGGCTCAGAGGGTTAAGTGTTGGATTCTTGATTTCGGCTCAGGTCATGATCCTGGGTCATGGGATCAAGCCCTATGTCAGGCTCCATGCTGAGCATGGAGCCTACTTAAAGATTCTCTAAAAAAAAAAAAAGAAAAGAAAGAAAAAAAAGTATCACTCTAAATATTACAATTTTAGTACATGGATATTTATGACTGGTCACCTAACTTCGATCCATTAAAATGACTCCTTTTTGCAGTTAAGAAAATGTAAGTGAATACTACCTTTTCACAATATATAGGACTTTATTTTTAAAAGACAGTAGTCAATTTCACCACCAAGCAACCTGCATCTTGTTCTGGACATGTAAGGCATGCCAAATCAGGGGTGCCTGGGTGGCTCAGTTAAACGTCCAACTTCAGCTCAGGTCATAATCTCACACCTTGTGAGTTCAAGCCCCGCATGGGGCTCTGTGCTGACAGCTGACAGACGGCCCATTCTATATTGTGTCTCCTTTGCTCTCTGCCCCACCCCTGCTCATTCTCTTTCTCGCTCTCAAAAATAAACATTAGAAAAAAAAAAAGTATTAAAGTGTGCCAAATCAAATAAGGTTAACCAGATGCCAAGGAGAGTTTATGTAAAACGTCACTTGGTTCTTTCCTATTCTCTCGTAGTTGGACAAGTCAACTAAACAGCTGCATGTAGGTTCCTAGTTCACAATGTCCCCTTTTTCTTACTGCAGTGCCAGGGACAGATATTTAGCACTTGCCCCAATACTTTTGAATGAAATAAAAACTTTCCTTCCCGTAACACTCTTTGCAATCACTATCCAATGTAATTTGTTCCACACCTTTTAAACTGGGATTCTAAGAAAAGTTTTCTCAAGGTTTCATGTTCCTATTAAGAGGTACTAGATGACAAATGCCTGAGATCTACATGACTTAAATATGCCTGAAATACAAGATTCAGTAACATTACAGTCACAGCTGGAAACTCTAAAGAAATGTATTTTCTACTCAACAAGTTTTAGAACCAGATGTACCAATAACGCCACAAAATTGTTTGCATTGTTATATGAGAATCAACGTTCTGTGGATTGATTTATATTGGTGGGAGTCGTGATGGACGTAGAGTAGTCCCCCCTCATCTAGGGAATTACATCCCAAGACCCCCAGGGGATGCCCAGCCGAGCCCTATGTATACTGTGTTTTTTCCTGTATGTACATACCTTTGATAATGTTTAATTTATAAATTAGGCACAGTAAGAGATTAATAACAATTAATAATAAAATACAATAACAATAAACTGCAATAAAGGTTATGTGAATATGGTCTCTTCCAAAATATCTTACTGTACTGTCTGTACTTACCCTCTTTCCTCTTGTGGGGTCCTCCAGTGAGATGACAAAATGCCCACACGATGAGATGAAGTGAGGTGAATGACGTAGGCTTCGTGACATAGCGTTAGGCTACTACTGACCTTCTTTCTGAGGATAGTGAGAAGAAGAATCATCTGCTTTTGGGCCTTGGTTGAAGGTGGAAAAGCAAAACTGCAGATAAGGGAGGACCTACTGTACTAAACAGTGGAAACGTCCAGCTTGTGTAGTGAGTGAAAATGGTACACAGGTACTTTGAGCATATATACTATAGGAGAGAAGAGAACCACGTTTGATAGGGTTCTACACAGTGTCACAAAAGTCCTTTTCTCTCTTGGAGAATTCTCATCACAGGAACCCATCCTCGTTAACACTATCTTCAGGAAGGGAAGCAAAGCCCCTATCAGTGTGATCATTTCTGCCTCCAATCAATCACAAAACTATATATGATATACCTTAACCCAATCATGCCGCTTCCCACAAGACTATCTGTTCCTACTTCCTGTTCCTTCTTTAAAATTGAAGTAGAGTTGACCTATGATATTCTGTTGAATTTTAGGTGCACATAACATATTGAATTGACAGTTACATATATTACAAAATGCTCACCATAGTAAGTCTAGTTATCATCTGTCACCAGTGTTATTACAATTTTATTGACTATATTCCTTATGCTGTACTCTCCTATAGTCCTTCTTTTTAAAATCAGTTTAAACAGGGATTCTCATAGGAAATAAGGCACAAATAAAACTGATTTCTTAAAACAAAACACTTGCCATGATGGGAAAGGAAAATGTGACCAAAAAAGTTTGAACAATGAAAAACTAAAGCTTGCAGAGCAACAGGTCCCTTTCTCATCTGGTTATCTCTCACCCTTTGCACTTTTAAAACGCTGTATTTTTAGGGAAATGCAAAGTGTAGTTCACATTAACATTATATGGTTCTCTTCCCCATCTTCTTCACCAAGACAGCTGGCCGGTATGCAGGCATTACTTGCAAGACATAAATATTACCCAAGGTCCCACCGTGGCATATTTATCTAAATAATCTGTGAAGTTTCTAATTAGAACAGGACAAACCACACCCACACTACAAAACCCCACAATTATTAACAGGAACAAGTGAAACAGTTAGGTTAGACGAATGATTTAAAAGCATATTCCATCATATTCTTAATGTATTAAAAAGGTAGGAAAACCATTTACATTAATATTTTAATGTAGGATAATAAAAGGCAAATCACAGACAAGCATTAAAACTTTTCTTTCTGTCTTTTTTTACATTCTAGGGTACATGTACTAAAAAAAAAAACAGAAGAGGAAAATCTGTTCAGGGGCTTTTTTCTGAACGAATGACATCATAGATTTTCCTGTAACATGCATCTAAGCAACTAAGTTTAATCTGTCACATAGGACACTGAATGGTGACAGTCTCTCACATTTGTTACTTATGATTCCTAAGTGGTCAATATTGAGTATTTTCACTTCTGAGTAAGAGAAAAGGCATTTTGGTCCATTAATTCACCCACTCGCTCCTGGAGGACATTAACCAACTCTGCTATAACGAAGACATGAGTGTCATCAATGTCTTGAATGATGAACTTCTTTCCTAGGGCATTTGATTCATCCAAGTACAGCAGGAACTGCTTCATGGCTGGGTCACTGCAGAGAAAACACGTAAAGATGAGACGCCCTGTTGTCAAATTTCACGGGAACAACTAGAATTGGGCTTGTAGAATTTTTAGGATAATTTATAAGTTCTAAACTGTTAACTCAATCCCTCACTCCCTCTCAAGCACTAATGATCTGTAGACATAGCTTCATTTTAGAACTGCTGGTTCAAGTTTTAGACAAAGAGACCGATGATAAGATTTTAAAAGAGTAGTTTGTCACTGACAAGTGAAAAATAATGTTCAAAGCTTTGGTAGTTAACAGGGCCAAAGAGTAACAGCTCCCTTCACGGATTGAAAAAATGAATTTCCTTACTTGCCCATGACCATTGACTTTTAAGAAGCCAAAGGATTTTCACTACCTTGCCAGTGAAAAATTTATTTACAAAACCAGTCAGTCACTTTGCAAAAGTCAGCACTGCATTCAGTCTCAGCTTTATCACTTACTTGTGTGACCCTAATATGTATTTAATCTCCCAAAGCCTCAAAATGAGGCTACAGGGCAGTTATGAAAATTACAGAATAATGCCAAGAATAGGTTCTGGCTTGCAGCAGGTGCCCAAGTTATTTTTCTTCCTTAAAATTTTAAACTTTGTAAGTCTGAACTATCATTCAGAATCTTTAAGGGAAATCCTACCAAAATCTCCTAGAGAATACTGAGCTCAAAGAGATCCAAATTTAATTCTATTTATTTGTGGTTTTCACTCTGTAATGAATAGAGTAAGTCACAAAGGAAAAAGGGATATAATTTCTTGGATTTACAGAAACATATCTGTCATAAAAGCTCTGAATCACACAAAAGGGACACCCTTTAGACCTAATGTACAATGTATTTAGCAAAAATTGAACATGAAAATGTCAAGCTGCATAGTTTTCAAATCTTAGAGAAGATGTAACTTTACAAACTCTTTTGGTTTATTGAGGAATGACAACATCAATTGCAAAGATGCTTTAATTCAAAAAGGGTCAGTGTAATTTCCTGAAAACAAAACTGAATTTTAGTTCCTTCAAGTACAAACCAGGTGTGAGCGAAGCTAACAAAAGTAAAGGATTTCAGTCACTAAATTCATGGTGTATTACCTATTAATAAAGCCAAGTCTTCCTGAAAAGATGATTTTCTTAATTATTTTTAGTAACTTACCATTACAATGATTTTATGAACATTTTACAATGTAAAATGATGTGAATAAATAGGTCTGCCCTTATCAGATCTGACAGATTTTAGTTTTTAAAGTGTATTTATTTATTTATTTATTTGAGAGAGAGAGAGAGAGAGACAGAGACAGAGACAGACAGACACCCAAGCAGGCTCCACACTACCAGTGCAGAGTCTGATGTGGGGCTCGAACTCACGAACCATAAGGTCATGACCTGAGCAGAAGTCGGATGCTTAACCAACTGGGCCACCCAGACGCTCCAAAACTGACACAGATTTTAAAATTAGTTTCTAGTATGTCTGTCATCTTAGGCTTAGGTTCAGAACACTTAAGTTACACTTGTCCACACAGATTTGGCAAAATTCAGTTATAGTCTATGGTTAAAGTATTGGAATGACCATATTAACATGCAGAATCAATTGGTTCAGATGTAAATTTGCTAAAGTTCACACACTCATTCAATAAATATTTACTCAGCACCTGTCATGTGCTAGGCACTATTCTGGTCCTGGGGATTCAGCAGTGACAAAACAATCCAGCACTCTCCTGTTGGGGTGCCTGTCTGGCTAAGTCGGTAGTGTACGTGACTCTTGATCTCAGCGTCATGAGTTCAAGCCCCATGATGGGCATGAAGCCTACTTAAAATAAAAATTAAAAAAAGGAAAAAAAAAAAAAGAACCCTCCCTGTTACTAGAGCTTACATTTACCAGTAGTGCTACGACACACACACGCGCACATGCACAAAATAGGGAAGCGGGATGAGAACTGGCAGTCGTGAAACTGCGAGACTCCCAAGTTCAAACAGAGGAGGCAGGGAAGGCCTGACTGAGCAGGTGACATCTGAACAAACACCAGGAGGAGGTAGTGAGTGAGCCACGTGACTCAGGCAGAGGGAAACAGCAAGGCCACAGAGGCTGGAGTGCGGTGACTAAAGGGAACAGAAGTGGGAGATGAGGTCACCAAGTTCGCTGTAGCTGGGCCAGATCACAAAGGGCCTCAGAGGTGATTTTAGCAACTCTGGCTTTTACTGGGAGACATGATTTAACTTGCAAACTGACTTAAATTTTATTATTATTTTTTGGAACGAGAGAGCGAGTCCATGCATGAGTGGGTCGGGAAGGACTGGAGGAGAGGGAGAGAGAGGATCCTAAGCAGGCCCCACATCCAGCACAGAGCCCAACACAGGGCTCCATCTCACGACCACGAGATCATGACCTGAGCTGAAATCAAGAGTCAGACACTTAACTGACTGGGCTACCCAGGTGCCCCCAAACTGACTTAAATTTTAAAATATTTTTTTTTCTTTATTTAAAAAAAATTTTTTTTTTCAACGTTTATTTATTTTTGGGACAGAGAGAGACAGAGCATGAACGGGGGAGGGGCAGAGAGAGAGGGAGACACAGAATCGGAAACAGGCTCCAGGCTCTGAGCCATCAGCCCAGAGTCCGACGCGGGGCTCGAACTCACGGACCGCGAGATCGTGACCTGGCTGAAGTCAGACGCTCAACCGACTGCGCCACCCAGGCGCCCCTACTTTTTAAAATATTTTTAATGTTTATTTTTGAGAGACAGAACTTGAGTGGGGGAGGAGTAGAGACACTGAGAAACACAGAATCTGAAGCACAGAGCTTCAGATCTGAGCTGTCAGCAAAGAGCCCGACGTGGGGCTCAAACCCACAAACTGCAACATCATGACCTGAGCCGAAGTCAGAAGGTCAACTGACCAAGCCACCCAGGTGCCCCAAACTGACTTAAATTTGAAAAGGAAGGATCATACAGCCTGTGGGGTTGAGAAAAGACTGGGGTGATGGTAGTGGTGGAGGCAAGGGTGCAAACAGGGAGACCGATCAGAAGGTGAATGCGGTAACCCAGGCAAGAGATGATAATGGTTTGGAAGTGGTAACGGGGAGATGAGAAGTGGTTGCATTCTAGACATACGTTGAACGTAAAGCCAACATAATTTGCCGAGACTAGACACCGACTTTGAAAGAGAAGAATTAAGGGGACTCCCAACATTTTTGGTCAGAGCAAATGAAAAAAATGGAGTTGCCTTTTAGTGAGATGAGGAAGTAGGAAGAACAGGTGTGCTGGGAAGATCAAGAGTGGGTTTGAGGCACGTTGCACTTGAGATAGGTTGGCACCCAAGCGGAAAACTGCGTAGGAAAGTGGGCATACGATTCCGGATTTCAGTAGCAAAGTCTGGACTGAAGAGCAAAAGTCAGTCATCAAGCCCCAACAAGGAAGTGAACATAGCAACAGAGAAAAGAACATGGACCAAGCCCCAGACTCCCCAACATCAAGAGGTTAGCAGGAAAAGGACAAATCAGCAAAGCAGACTGGAAAGGAGTGACTGCAGAGGCAGGAAGAAAGTCCTGAGTTCTGCAAGGTAAGTGAACAAAGGACATTTGGGGAGAAGAGGTGATCCACCGTGATAGGTGCTGGTAACAGGTACAGGAAATAAGGATTGAAACTTGACTACCAGACCTTGGCAAGAACAGGTTCAGTGGAGTCACAAGACAGAAATCAGAGAAAGTGAATTTAGACAAGTCTTCCAAGAAATTCTTTTTCACAGAGCGGGGAAAGAGCAGCAGCTGGAAGAGGATATGGGAATCAATAGGTTTTGCTCACCTCCTTCCGGGGGTGGGGATGGGGATGGGGATGGGGGTGGGGGTGGGTGGGTATCACAACATGTTTAGAATGCTGATGGGAATGATTCAGTAGAGAAGGAAAAATTACTAGAGCAGGAGGAGGAGGAAGGCTGCTGGAAAGCTGCCCTGAAATAGGCAAGAAGGGATGGGGTCCAGTTCCCAAGTAGAGAAGCTGGCTTAAGACAGGAGAATGGATACTTCATCATAGCCAGTGGGGGGAAGGGAAGAGTATATGCGCACAGATCAATGGGACAGACTTGCCGACTTTCTCTCCCGATTGCTTTTCCTGTATTTTTGCAGTGAAACAGGAAAGTTTTTGGACGTAAAGAAGTTGAAGGTATGATACCACATTCGTCTAGTCTAAGAAGTACATTTTCCCCCACATTTTAACATCTCCAAAATCAAGATGACTCTTGCAATCAATGGCATGATACAGTATACCTGGTAGTGATTTTTCTTGGAGGCACAAAAAATACCAGTAAGTTTTAAAAGTACTGAAATCTTGGGGCACCTGGGTGGCTCAGTTGGTTGAATGTCTGACTTTGGCTCAGGTCATGATCTCATGGTTCGTGGGTTCTAGCCCTGCATCGGGCTCTGTGCTGACAGCCTGCTTCGGATTCTATGTCTCTATCTGTCTCTGCTCCTCCCCTGCTCACACTCTCTCTCAGAAATAAAATAAAAACATAAAAAAAAAAAATAAAAAAAAATACAACTACCAAAATCTTGAATTTGAAGTAGAACAGCTGTATTAAGAGGGGGACTGTAAAAAGACTAAGAAACAGGGATTTGCTGGCTAGCATTAAGGGTCCACATGAGTTTAGGAGTCGTGAATTTAAAGCTGTGGAGGTAAAGGTTCAGAGCAGGTGCAGAGTGGGACAGAATCACATCTGGTTAGTGTGAGAGAGAGGCAAGGGAGCCGATGGTCTTTAATTGAACGAACAAATGCGGCCTGGAACCGTGGAGCCTCAGCGGGCTGAGGAGGACGTGGGGTGCTGCTGGGAAGGTCAGGGGAAGGCGGGAGATCAACAGACCGCAGGCCTGGCAGAGCTGAAGAAATTAGAGCGAGGGCAATAGAGGGAGTGAATGGGCAAGAAGGGGTGGAGGTCAGGGAGACGCCCGAAGTGGAGAGAGTGAAGGGAGGGCAATACTGGCAGGAACAGACGAGGGCCACCCACGGCAGCGAGAAAGGCTGGGACAGGGTGGAGGACAGGCTTGGGAAGAGGAGGTCAGGAGACTGAGAAGTCAGGGTATTGAGGGGACGATCCACGTGGATACTGAAATTACCAAAATGCACAGAGGAGAGCTACTCAAGAGTGACAGCCTTCACGGAAAAGCCTTGAAGGGAAAGACGTGGGTGTGTGCGGATGATCACAAAGGGGAGGGTTAGTGAGCGGGGTCCTCTGATGGTGAGAGCTGTGGGTTTCTATGAAGACAAGTCGCCATGTCTGAAGTGGCAAGGAGGAATAAGGCAGATACCTATCCAGTTTCCTGGCCCCAATGGTACATGAGGTACCACAGAGGAGTCAATGCTTGGGAGGGTTGTGGGAGAAGTGGTGTGCTCAGGAGAAAGCTCATGCTCCCACAGTGAGACAGAAACAGGGGGCTGGGAGACACAGGGGGTCCTGCGTGGCTAGGGCTCAGAGGGGTGGAGGTGGGAAAAAGCAGATGACAGAGCTGCAGGTATCAGAGTGTCACAGGGATGAGGGGTGGCCTGGAAATCTGTGGCTTTCTGGGTGACTGAAAACAGGAAAAGTAGGGCCAAAGAGTATGAGAATGAGGGTCTCAGGGCAGGTAGAGACAGGAGACTGAAGGCCAACAACAGGCAGATGTGGATACGTCAGAGCGGGGTCTTCTAGAAAGATAATGTAATAGTCACGGATTTAAGCAGATACAGATAAATTGCACATTTCCAGGAATTCCCTAATTTTGGCAATTACACAGAATAAGAAATTTTTGTAAACCAGTTAATATGTTGTACATTGAAAAATCTCACTGAGGTAGACAAATTACCAATGACTGACAAAAAGGCTGTGAAACAAAGTTAACAAGGGCTTAAAGAGCAAGTCTAGGGTGCTGGTGGCTCAGTCCGTTGAGTATCTGTCTGACTTTGGCTCAGGTCAAGATCTTATGATTCAGGGGTTGGAGCCCCACGTCCGGCTCTGTGATGACAACGCAGGGCCTGGAGCCTACTTCGGATTCTGTGTCTCCCTCTCTCTGCCCCTCCCCTGCTCATGCTCATGCTCTGTCTCTCTCAAAAAAAAAAAATAAATAAATAAAAATAAACACAAAAAAAGCAATTCTAGAAAGAAGGGGAGGAGGGGCGGCAGGGAGTAACAAGCAGGTTTAACAGGGTTCTTTCAGTTGCAATTACAGAAATGGAATCGAGGAGGTCTACAGAACAGGGAAATCAAAGCTTCAGTGTCTCTAACGCCATTGTTTTTAAAAACCGTGTTGTTTCCCTAAACGTTTCCTTGCCCATACAAATAAAAGGGGAGTGGAGAATAAAAGAGGACTCACTTAAGAATAGACGGGGGTGAGGGACAGAAATAGGGGTGAGGGACAGACAGAAATAATCGGCTTTAGTGTTCTGCAGCTGGGCCATTTCCCGTCTCTCCCTTCTCCCTCTGCCATCAAGGGACAGGAAGACTCACTCTCATCTCTCACATGCAGGCCCTGGGGCCCATTTTACCCTCAGGTCCCACAAGAATCTCAGTATTTTCTTTCTTTTTGAGAGAGGCAGAGGAGGGAGAGACAGACCCCTAAGCAGGCTTGACATCCAGCATGGAGCCTGACACGGGGCTCGAACTCATGACCAAGAGATCAGGAGCCTACGCTGAGTCACTCAACCGACTGAGCCACCCAGTTGTCACAGATCTCAGTACTTTGAATTAAAATCATTCAGAGGCTTCTGAACAATTTAAAATAGATTTCGGGTCCAAATGTGATAGATTACCTTGTTACTGTCTGAGCTCAGCACATTCACAGAGGACACCAATTTATTCTAGTAATTGGCTGCTCTAAGAGGTTTTAGAGATAGCAAAGGTTAAGTGGTTATAAAGACTAATAGATCCCCAGAAATTTTCCAGATGAAATAAATTTACATTATTTCAACGAAGTGAACCCCAAACAACTGAAACTAAGAAGTGTCAGGGGAGCTCACGTCTGTGCTCTGATTCAGCACGCTGGTGTTTTCAAAATTTTTGCCATTTGCATACCATCCCTGCTATTTTAGTCAGCTCTTGTAACACCTGCATTACATATTATTTTTTCTCTAAATTGCTTTTAAAGCAACTTAAAAAAATTTTTTTTAAACATTTATTTATTTTTGAGGAATAGAGACAGAGTACAAGCGGGGGAGGGGCAGAGAGAGAAGGAGACACAGAATCTGAAGCAGGTTCCAAGCTCAGGGCTATCAGCACAAGCCTGACGTGGGGCTTGAACTCATGGACAGTGAGATCATGATGTGGACTGAAGTCAGACGCTTAACTGACTGAGCCACCCAGGCACCCCAAATCAAATTTTAAGCCTAACTTGATCTGGTATGAATCATCAGTCATCCTGATGTGTTTTTTTTCCCCTCAACTAAATTAAACTGGTCATATACAAACTATTTTTGTGTTCTCCCCCCTCCCTTTTGTGTTCCACTACAAATCATCTTGAACACCAGTGGCACTCCCCATACCTGGGGAAACACTCCTAACTGACAAATGAGATACTTAGTCACTGGTCAGTGAGACAATGAAATGACTATTTCTGTTATTAATTGCCTCAATTAAACTTTTTGAAAGGAAACAGAAAGCTGTCAATTTCAGGCTGAATTCTCAAACATGTACCTAAGAAATATAATTTGTAATGATTCAAAAGGACACTCAAAGTTTAGGGGATCTTTGTTACAAAACACTGAGGGACTGGAATATCTTGCCTGAATACAGGGTTATTTATTCCACTTTCTCATGAAGAGAATCTATGGGAGAGTCTGCTGGTAAGAACAAAGCAAAAAAGCCCCCAAGTGCCCACAGACATACTCGGTTAAAAAACTGGGATCAGGGGGGCCTGGGTAGCACAGTTGGTTAGCGTCTGACTTCGGCCCAGGTCATGATTTCGCGGTTTGTGGGTTCAAGCCCCGCATTGGACTCTGCGCTGACAGCTCAGAGCCTGGAACCTGCTTCGGATTCTGTGTCTCCCTCTTTCTCTTCCCCTCCTTCACTCATGCTGTCTCTCTCAAAAATAAATAAACATTAAAAAAAAAAAGTTAAAAAAAAATAAAAAACTGGGATCAGGGCTAGTGAGCAAGAAAAAAACCTATCTCCGCCCTGGAGATGTGACGGGCAAATGTCAATCAACCCCTTCCTACATAACCTGAGTATAAAACGTGATTCTAAAAAGTATTGCGAAGTCTCTCCCAGGATGATGTAGTTAGCTATACGACAGATCACAGAATCACGGGTCACCTGCACAAAATTGTCAGCACTGCTCATACCATCAGAATACTAAGATTGGCTCAGTCAATGGTAACAATCCTTCCTGATCATAATTAGCTACAAGGTAGAATTCCTTAAAAATCTTACACTTGCAATGAGTAGGGTCTTAAGAGAAAGAAAGGGCCACCACAGGAGTCATTACATCAACCAGAACGACTGTCCCAAGTCCCCAATAGGACACACAAGAGGTTTATTGTTAAACAGACGCAAGACACTAAAGAAAACAACTGGGCTCAGCCAGAGCCCAATCCCCATCTCAGTCAAACAAAATTTGTGTGATCTATAAAATCACTAACCCTCTCCATGTCTTAGGGTCCTAGGTAGTAAGATGGAGACAGTGCCACTTATGTTGCAGGGTTGCTGGATTAGAGACTATACCTAAAACACTTTGCTCATGGTAGATACTCAAATGAAGAGCAATTACAATGTCAAGAGTTGCTGGGTGTGTGAAAGGATATAGGTAGAAAGGTTCAAATGACCCCCTTCTATCCCCATTAAAGGATTTGCTTGTACAAAAATGTTGTTCTATTATTATCCCATGAATACATATTATTCTAAGACTGCACATGCACAAGTCCTTTTACAGAACTTAACACGACATAATGCTTAGTTCTGTGTTAGAAAGACAGATTACATAAGGCTTATTTGCGTGGGTTCTGAAGCCAGAATACTATGGTTTAAAATCCAATCTTAGCAGTTGTGTAACCCTGAGCAATTTATTTCTCTGTGCTCAATTTCTGCATCTATAAAATGGGGATAATAATACCTGTATCTCATAGGGTTGTTGCGAGAACGAATAGAATATTACCAAGTGCTTAGTACGGTACCAGTAAATGTTCAGTGTCACATCATGAAGGCATTCAGCCCTTTTTATTTAACACTGTATCACACAATATCATCATCCCAGATCACTTGAAATGTTTGCAAATATTTTAATAGCTACATTATCTGATTAGGAAAAAAGTCACAATGTTTTAAGTTTTCAATTCCAGTTAATGCAGTATACTATTAGTTTCAGGTGTACAATATAGCAATTCAACACTTCCATTCGACGCCTGGTGCCCATCACAAGAGCATTCCTTAACGCCCATCACCATCAATTCTTTGTAATTAAGAGTCTATTTCTTGATTGTGTCTTTTTTCCTTTTGCTCATTTGTTTCCTTAAATTTCACATGGGAGTGAAATCACATGGCATTTGTCTTTCTCGGACTTATGTCACTTAACATTACACTCGCTAGCTCCATCCTCAAGGCGTCATGTTTTATTAGCACATTCAGTCACCTACATTTTCATCTGCAGTTCTGGTCACTTCCTTAGGATAAACTTCTGGAAGGGGAATTACTGTGGTAAAGCATATAAATGCTCAAAAACCTATCACAAATTGCTTTCCGTATTAGGTCTTTTTAAAGACTGTGCTTCTATCACCCATATCGTTAGCTCGGTGAGAGCTGCTTTTTAAAAACTAAGACTGGAAGCCAACATTCACTTCATTTAAAAGCTATTTGATGTAACTTGCCAAAAAAAGAGGTCTGGTGCACAAAGCTTTTTTGTACTGAAACTTGAATCCAAGTTATCAGAACCTATTCTTATCTCCACTATTATCACTGTGCTAATAGAGAAGCTCTAAAGGAACAATACTCTGGGATTTAGGCTGAGATTACATTCTTGGCTCAATCATGTTAACAAAATTCATTCAGTACACATATATTTACTAAGCATCGCCCATGTATAGTTTAGGCACTCTTCTGGGTAGCCAAGAAACTTCTGTGAATATGGCCCTTCTAAGAAGCAAAGGGTCACAAAAGGGTCACAAGAAATATATAAATGCTGCGAAAGAACAGAACAATGGTAAGACTAGTTTCGTCTTAGTTCTTTTTTAAAGTTTATTTGAGACTGAGACAATGTGAGTGGGGAGGGGTGCAGAGAGAGAGAGAGAGAGAGAGAGAGAGAGAGAGAGAGAGAGAGAGAATCCCAAGCAGACTCTGCACTGTCAGCACAGAGCCCGGCACAGGGCTCAAATTCACAAAACCGTGAGAACATGACCTGAGCCAAAACTGAGAACTGGACGCTTAACCGACTGAGCCACCCAGGGGCCCCTTGCTTTTGTTCTTAATTGCTTCTCCTAACAGTATAGGTTTAGAAGTCGAACCCATAAATCTAATAAATACAATTTCTTCAGATTCTTTGCTATTGTGCTGTAAGCTAGTTGGGAATTGCACCTTTATAACAAATCATCTTGCTGAAGCACTTGCCGCACCAAGTAACCAAGATAACGGTCGCCCCAGAGGTCTGCTCTGGCACCTGCAACTGGACAAGGCCATTTGTTGGACACAGGCTGCTTGCTTCAGTACTGCTGTGGTCGGCTAGATTTGGGAAATGCTTAGTGTGAGGCTGGCAGTTGACAGTGGTGGACCCCAACAAAGAGGAAGTTTTCACCAACCTCATTGATACATAAAAACACAAATTTACCAACAAAAAATTTCAATTTAGCTTTAGATTTTGGCAGTTGATAAACTTTGTGAGGAAAGAATCTTCTTATATCCTAGCACCTTGATTTTTCAATTCATAGAGTTGGGCCTAATGGCCACCACCGTAATCTGACTTATTTGCTTCATTTATGAGAGACTCCAAATCAGTTGAAAGGAACTGACAGAGGTGAAATTTAAATGGGGCACGAAGTTCAGCCATTCTAAGACAGGTGTCAAATTAAGACTCCCTTCTTGAATGAGGCCCTACATGGCTGAGAAGTATTTTGCCGGCTGCCTGAACAGAATATGTGGAACAGCGCTATCCATGCCATTATAGATGACCACGTATGGTGATGTGGCTGGAATTTGGAAAGAACCACTGCAACAATGAAAGTAGTTTTAAGAAATTCTTGAGTGGTTTGCCTATGAACTCTAGACCTATGAGATTCTGTACTCCACATACCTATAGGCCCCACACAATCCATGGGTATTATGAAGTAAACAGACTTATGCTAATACCATATTACTAAGAATCTTCTTTTTGGCATCAAATACAGACATGAGGGAAACTGAAGGACTTTTCCAGTTACTGTCCCAACATGGACACCTGACTGTGGAGTTCCCATCAGCCCTGACCATGCCCTTTATAAACCTATTATTTCTTAAGCCTGGAGTCTTTTTGGAAGATTTCTATCTTTGGGAAGACAGAAACCCTCTTGAAAAATTGTGCAGGCTACACTTTGGAATTCACCTTAAAGGAAAAAATTCAAGTTTTGCAAGGACAGTGTCCATAGGCAAAATAAAACTTTAGTAGTTTTGGTGCAAAACAATTCTCCATAGGAAAACTCATTATCAGACTTAGGCCAGTTAAGTGCTTCTCTTCCCAAACTTTAAATGCCTTTTAACAAGTATCTTTGCATGCACTATTCTGATTTAGGAGACTTGGAGCGAGGTCTGAGACTTTGCATTTCTAACAAGTTCCAGATGATGCTGTTGCTGTTAGTCTGGGGATTACACAGAAGAGCAGAGTGATAGAGGGGCCATTAGAGCCTACGTAGAATTGAGGCTGGGTTCCATGACAGCAAACTGGGCAGAGAGCTCAGCCAATAGGAAAGAAAACTAACACCTCAGGTCCTCTTACAAATTTATACTAGGTCCTCAAGGCTACAGTGAAAGCCTACCACTGAGATTTTAATGAGCCTCCCAGGATTCTGCTCTTTAAAATGCAGTCCAGGGGCGCCCGGGTGGCGCAGTCGGTTAAGCGTCCGACTTCAGCCAGGTCACGATCTCGCGGCCCGTGAGATCGAGCCCCACGTCGGGCTCTGGGCTGATGGCTCAGAGCTTGGAGCCTGTTTCCGATTCTGTGTCTCCCTCTCTTTCTGCCCCTCCCCCGTTCATGCTCTGTCTCTCTCTGTCCCAAAAATAAAAAAACGTTGAAAATAAAAAAATTTAAAATGCAGTCCAGCCATACTTTTTCAAATTAAAATATAGATCTAACACAATCTTAACCATCAGGCCAAAAAGATTATTTTGGAAACACACTAAATTATTCTGAGGTATTCTTTCTTAATTTTTTAATACTTATTTTTGAGAGAGGGAGAGAGAGAAGAGCTTGCTGAGTGGGGGAGGGGCAGACAGAAAGGGAGAATGAGGATCTAAAGTGGGTTCCATGATGACAGAAGGGAGCCCCACGCGGGGCTCTAACTCATGAACCACCAGGAGATCATGACCCAAGCCAAAGTCAGACGCTTAACTTGACTGAGGCACCCAGGCGCCTCCTGAGATTATTCTTGAATAGGCAGCAATGACAAAGAAAAGAAGGGATGTGGGACAGGATTAAGGAAAAGTAGCAGGGAGAGTGAAACAATGTGATAAAAGAGGTATCATTAGAGAAGGGAATGAATGGTGTGAAACACGTGTTCAGCTAAAAAAAAAAGGCAAATTCAAATCTTTGCCTAACATGCCCTTCCTCCCAATAAATTCTAGATAAATGAAATTTTGCACATCAACAAAAACTAAAATACAAAAATCCGACAAGAGAGAAGTTAAGATTTATCAAATCCAGGGGTGAAGATCAAACTTAAAATTGGAAGAAACAAAAGGGGAAAAGCGGACAGCTGACACTGGTATGTATGTGTCGCTTTTAGGCAAATAGGCCTGAGAGATGGAATGTGGAAAGGGCTCACAGAGACCATCTGAATACAAACAGGCCCATCAGGAGATCCACCTCAAAATATCCAGAGGCCCATATGACCAATGGGCTACTTACAACCAGGCATAGTTACCAAAAAGGGGAAAGAGAATTCGTTCTGTTCCCATCCCCACACCTCATCTTCCTCCTTTAAAAACAGCCTTCACTCTGCTTGCTGCTCCTGTGCAGTGTATTCCATAAACTTCTATCTCCTTAGTTCTGTCTTGGGTGAATTTCCATCCCCTGCGCCATTGGCTTCCACTCGGTCGTTGCCCCACATGTGGGGGCTCCCATCTGACTGGACAGACACCACATTTAGACACCGTATCTTCTGTGTTAAAAAAAAACAGTAGCATTCAAAGACCAACCAGGAGAATGTTTCTATAATTACGAAGAAAATTTTTAAAAATTTATTTATTTTGAGAGAGAGAGTGATGAGAGCGCACAGTGGGGGAGGGGCAGAGGGAGAAAGAGTGAGAGAATCCTAAGCAGGCTCAAACAGCACAGAGCTTGACGTGGGGCTCAAACCCATGAACGAGCCGAAGTCAGACGCTTAACCAACTGAGCCAGCCAGGTGCCCCAATTATGACAAAGTTTTAAGAAAAATACAATACAAAAAAACTAGCTTAAAAGTATTTTCCAAAAGAAAACAGCACTTTGTGTTTAGAACTTATGGGACCTAGATCCTGTCCCCTTGCTTTCCCCAGTGAACACCTCTCCCGAGTAGTTTGTTCTCATCAACATAAGTCCTATTCTCTCCATTAAAACCAAAATAACAAGAACCAGATTCCCTTACCATATCCCTCTTCAGCTTTCAATCCAGTTCTCCATTCCTTTGCTTATTATTACAACAAAACTTCTCTGAAGATTCTCCACTTCCTCATCTTCCTTTCCCTTTTCAAAGTACTCCAATCTGGCATCTATCTCACATTTCCACTAAAGCAGCTCTCATCTTAAAACAAAACAAGCCAACAAAAAAACGTTGCCTGGGTGGCTCAGTCAATTAAGGGTCTGACTCTTGATTTAGGTTCATGTTATGATCTCACAGTCCTGAGACAGAACCCCAAGTAGGGCTCCCCGCTCAGTGTAGAGCCTGCTTAAGAGTCTTTATCACTCTCTCCCTCAGCCTCTCCCCCACTCGTGTGTGCATGCTCTCAAATAAATAGATTAAATTAAAAAAAGAAGATACTAGGAAAATCACTGACTTCCAGTGTCTTCACCTTATTCTCTCTCAGGCCCACTCACCTTCATTAAACATCCCCTCTTAGCTTCCCTCCCACGTCACTGGCTCTTTTCTTCTACCCTTGTTTTGTCTCTTTTATTCCAAACATTAAATCAACCAGCACTGCTCACCACTGAGCACTTGAAATGTGGCCAGCCTGTGATTTGGGCTGCAGAAAGTAAACTACACACGGCCGTATGAAAAAAGACCTAGCACGATTTTGAAATCTTAATCAACTTTGACGATTTAGGACACGTTGAAATAGTTTGGATACACTGGGTTAAATAAAATGTATTAATTTCACCTGTTTCAATTTACTCTTACCGTGGCTAATAGAAAATTTAAGACAACGTGTGTGGCTCACGTTGTATTTCTATAGGACAAAGCTGCTTTGATGCCGCAAGTATCCTACGTTTGGCTTTGCTCCTCCCCCAGCCTTAACATCACAAACAAGTGGAGAAAGAGCAAGAACTGGTCCGTTGGTAGAGGTCTTCAGGCTGTGGTACTTGGCCCTAGATAGCCTGCTTTGAAATTCAATGCCGCTCATTAAGGTTTCTAGTTTCTTCTTTGGAATGCGTGCCTCGTTTAAGAAACCTTCAATTGACTCTTGACTTTCTTACTCTTTCAAGACCATAGTTCGTGATGGTGGAGACTCAGGCAGACCCTAAATTCTAGTCAATCCCTGAGGGTGGGATGACAATGCAAGTACTGTTCCTCCAAAGAGTGTTGATCTAAAAAATACACCTTCCCTGGAGGCACCTGGCTGGCTCAGTTAAGCGGCTGACTTTGGCTCAGGTCATCATCGCACAGTTCTTGGGTTGGAGCCCCACATAGGGCTCTGTGCTGACAGCTCAGAGCCTGGAGCCTGTTTAGGATTCTGTGTCTCCCTCTTTCCCACTCGCGCTCTGTGTCTGTCTCTCTCAAAAATAAACATTAAAAAAAAATACACTTCCCCTGACCAAAACGTGTTGGAAATAATGCCACTTACGCCACTGGCCAGAGACACTGAAATCTGGCACAGGAAAGAAATATACCAACAAAATCTGTTCCACTTGTTATAGAAGAAAAATGAAGTTAAGAAAGTTGAAAGACTTGATTCATTTAGATCTTAAAACAAAAACATGGATTTTAGAGGAGGTATACATACATCAAGATTCAACATGGAGATTTAAATTTCATTAAGTATCAAAACTACTAACCATTCTATCAGCACTCCTTTCAAGACGTTGACCATCTTTTCCAAGTCAGAAGGTGATGACCTTTAAAATGCTAATAAAAGAGATAAGGTGACAATAAATTCGAAAGCACCGACTTCAATATACTTTGGAGATTTGCCTCTGAAATGAGACAAAATGTTAAATGTCAGATTAAAGAGTTAAGTCTATGAAAAACATAGGGCTAACGTTAACAAGACATACAGTTATTCTGATTTTTAACAAAATTAAAATGAGCCTATTGGAACATTAATGCTTCTTGCAAATGCTACCCGAGTCGACCCAAAAGAAAGCAAGCCACCTAAGTACGCCCGCGTACCCAAACCAGGTTTAGAACATGAGTCACAAGATTTCTATTCCCACCTGGGCTAATGATAAAAGATACGATCCTGGGAAGCAGGAATCACAGAATGGTAGCTCTGAAAGGGATGGTGAGGCCGACCATCTCTTTTCACTGAAGAGCTAGAGCAAAGGGACAGAGCTAAAGCTCCCCGGTAAAAAAAAAAAAAAAAAAGGAAGAAGAAGAAAAAGAAAGAAAAAGGGGGGAGAGAAGAAGAAGAAGAAGAAGAAGAAGAAGAAGAAGAAGAAAGAAAGAAAGAAAGAAAAAGGGGGGAGAAGAAAAAGAAAGAAAAAGGGAGAAGCCAGGTCACCAGATCATGTGTTCCTTTACCAACTAACTCAGTTCCCCAAGGATCTGCCCTAGGAGGAAAAAAAATCCCACGCGGCAGATGCGAACTTAATCCTTAAACTTCTCACACGGGGTACGAGCCATTACCTCCCCTATTGAATTCCACGGCTCAATTACAGCGGGACAGCCTCCAGGCCTCTTCAGGAAGCGCCCCGAGGGGGTGCGAAACACCGCCCAGTATCCCAGCACTTGCAGGACCGGCTTCTGAGTCTCTTCTCCCCCTCCCTTCCTTGGAAACCCACGATTTTCTACGCACCCCACTTTGCCGTCTCGCTGGAAAAACAGACACCACGCACCTCTACCCAGAAATCCAGCAGTAACTCCGCCTTGCAGCGGCTGTGCCGGCTACGTCATCGGTCAGCGACGCTCTTGTGGGCGGGGCGCGAGCTGGGCCGAGGGGGCGGGGCGCGACGGGGGCGGGGGCGGTATCACGTGCCGCCGGTAGGCGGCTGGAGGGCTCCAGCTGCGAACCGCCGAGAAGGGTTCGCTGCCTGCCGACAGGGTCGGCGGTGAGCGGCTGAGGGCGGGCCGAGTCCGCGTGCCGGCAGGTAGGAAGGGGAGCCCGGGCTCGTGGGGGCGGGCGAGGGTGTCCGTGAAGCCGGCACGGCGGGGAGTGGGGAGGGCGGCGCCGGGGCACGGTCCCGACCGACCTGCTGACCCGCCGCCCCGCCGCCGGGCTTGAGGGCCTCTCTCTGAGCCTGGGCCGCCCGACCCTTCGTTCCCACTCGCTGCCCAGCTCCGGCACCTCTCTGAGGCCCAAAAAGCCACCTGCCGGTACCATCAGCCCCGCCTCGGTAGTCACGGAAAGATGATGGGAAGGAGTAGGAAACAGTCCCCTCATTCAAATCGGCACCTGCCAAACCACAGCTTCTAGCTCTGACCGGAGAGGTTGAATACATTGAATGCTTTTAGATTTTTAAACCCGGTAACGGTCATTTTAAAGTGGAAGACCCCAGAGGGTTCTAAAATTAATTCTTTCCCCAAATTTTGATGTATAGTCTAATAGAGCTCTCACTTTATTTTTTTACCAGTGGAGGGATGAGCGTCTTGCTTAGGTTCCTTAGGTTAAATTGTACTTCCCCAAATAAGTTAATACTGCATAGTATTACTTCGTGTGTTTGTGTGATTTATGAACCAGCTCTTATATTCCATTTTCCTCTTTTTAGCCCTCAAATTTTTGCCTCTTTTTGGTTTCGGTATTGCTGCTTCCGCGTGCGTGCTCTCTAGGTATGGTAAAAGTGTCTTTTTTTATTAATTTTTTATTTTTTTAATTAATTTTTTATTAATTTTTTTAAATGTTTATTTGTTTTTGAGAGAGAGAGAAAACGAACACAGATGGGGGAGGGGCAGAGAGAGATGGGGACAGAGGATCTGAAGCGGGCCTTGCACTGACAGCAGAGAGCCCAATGCGGGGCTCAAACCCACAGATCGTGAGATCATGACCTGAGCAGAAGTCGAATGCTCAACCGACTGAGCCACCCAGGTGCCCCCCCCCCCAATTTTTTTAATTTTTAAGATTTTTTAATCCAGGTATAGTTAACATACCATGCCATTATAGTTTTAGGTGTGAACAGTATAAAAATTCAACACTTTGGTCATCACTGTAAGTGCACACTTAATGTCCTTCACCTATTTCGCCCATCCTCCTATCCACCTCCCCTCTGGCTACCACCAGTTCTCCATATTTAAAAGTCTGTTTGTCTTTTTTCTTTGTTTTGTTTCTTAAATTCCATGTAGGAATGAAATCTTACGGTATTTGTCTTTGACAGATTTATTTCACTTAACATTATACTCTCTAGTTCCATCTCTGTTGTTGCAAATGGCAAGATTCCATTCTTTATTACGCCTAATAGTCCATGAATAGATCTCGTTTGCTTTATCCATTCACCTATGGATGGACACCTGTGTTGCTTCTGTGTCTTGGCTATCGTAAATAAGCCTGTAATAAACATAGGGGTGCCCGTATCTTTTCGCATTAATGTTTTTATTTGGGTGAATACCCAGTAGTGGAATTACTAGATGATAACGGTAATCCTGTATTTTTTTTGAGGAACTTCTATACTGTTTTCCACAGTGGCTGCACTAGCTTGCTTTCCCACCAACAGTGTATGAGGGTTCCTTTTTTTTTTTTTTAAAGTTTATTTATTTATTTTGAGAGAGAGCCTATGTGCGCTTGAGCAGGGGGAGGGGGAGAGAGAGAGAGAGAGAGAGAGAGAGAAAGAAAGAAAAAGAATCCCAAGCAGGCTCTGCACTGTCAGTAGGGAGCCCAATGTAGGGTTCAACATGGGATTTGAACTCACAAACTGTGAGATCTTGACCTGAGCGGAAACCAAGAGTCAAATGCTTACCTCACTGAGCCACCCAGTCTCCCTGAGTGTTCCTTTTATTCCACATCCTTGTCAACACTTGTTATTTGCAAGTATGTTTTCTCTCTTTCCTTTTTTTTTTTCCTTGCATGCATTCTACTTGACCGTTTGGCCCGAAGCCTACACATTAATCACCTGTGTGTAATTCGAAGCACCTCCTCAAAGTGAACTAGTTCTCATCCTTCGCAGTTACTTCAAAACCTGCTTTTCTTCAGGTGTTTCCCTGAATTGTCCAGATTTAAAATCTCCATCCATTTATTCAGCGAACATTTTTGTGCGTTTGATATGTGCCAGACACTGTTCTAGACACTGGGAATACAATGATGAACAAGCAACTAATTACAGTGGGAGGAGAAAGACTAAAATCAGCTAACAAGAAGGTAGATGGTGATGTAACAGTGACTGGAAAGACTGCTTTGGTTAGAGGGTGTCAGAATGGCCTCCGAACCCCCAAATCATATAACTTAGGTAGGTTCTGGTGAGGAATCTGCAAAATGATTGTAATATTTACCTGGCAGAGTAAACTAACAAAGAGCTAAGAAGAGTTTGAGACAAGGGAGTAATGTTATAAAAATATAAAACTACAGCATTTAAAAGAGAGTGACAGTAGTATGAGACAGCAATGGAATCGAATAAACATCCCAGGAACAAAAGAAAAATATGTGTGTATATGTGTATGTACATATGTAGGCATACATATGCATGAATTTATGAGGTAAGAGAAAAGATCACAAATCAATGGAAAAAGGAAGTTTTATCCAATAGTGAAAAAAATGGGCTTCAGGAAGATTTCTGAGTTAAAAAATGACTGTTATATACCAGAATAAGTAACTAGGAATTTTAATTTAAAAAGTTACTATTCATAACAGTATTTAAAACTAAAGGTATCTAGAAATAGATCTGTACTGAGCCGTATAGTCCCCTAGGGAGAAAATTACAATGCTCTATTGAAACACAGAAGACCCAAGTAAATGAAGAGATATACCATATTCATGGGTGGGAGGACTCAATATCATAAAGGTGTCAGTTTCCCCCAATTCTACAAATTCAGTATAGTTACAATGAAAATTGCATGTGATTTTTCACAGAACTTGACATGCTGAACCTAAAATACATATGGAAACCCAATGGACTAAGAATAGCTAAGTCAATTTTGAAAAAAATGAAGTCCCTTCCTCCCAGATATCAGAACTTAATATGAAGCTATAATAATTAATACTATTTATTCTTAATTACTAGTATTGATTCAGGGATAGAAAAGTAGTCTGATGGAATAGAATAGAAAGCCTAGAAATGCACCCGCATATATATGGGAGCTTAGCATACTACGAAATGGTCTTATAAAGCCAGGGAAAGCATATGCTATTCACTAAATAATGCTGAAATAAATGGTATCCATGTAGAATAAAGACTAAATTAGGTTCTTATTACTGTCTGTTCACAATAATAATTTCCAGATGGATTAAAGACTGCCGTATGAAAGACATCTATATAATATTTAGAAAAAAAACATATAGGAGTCTGTATTGTTTCCAGGAAAGTTTTTATTTTTCACATAAGATTTACCATTTTAGCTCCTTTTAGGTGTATAGTTCAGTGGCATTCATGTTATTGTGTAGCTATCACTACTGTCTATCTCTGGAATTTTTTCATCTCACTGGGAAGGATTTCTTAAGTTACAAAAAGCACCATTGAGGTTGCTATTGCATTATTCCAAATGAAAGATAATGTTGATTTGAACTAGAGGGGTAACAGTGAAGATGAAGAAAGGAGGATGGATTTGGGATGTGTTTTGATGGCAGAGAGCAGGAATTGTGCATGGTTTGGATAGGGGGTGAGGGGAAAACAAGGAATCAGGGGCAACATCTAGGTATTTTGCTTGAACTACAAGGTAGATCATTTATCATTTATCACCAAAACCATTTGCTGTTTGGTGACAGTGAAGAGGATGAGTGGAGGAAGACTATAGGAAGAAAAAGTAGAGAATTCTGTTTTGGATAGTTAAGTTTGAAAGACCTGTTTGACATGCAAGTGGAAATGTTCCAGTAGTGGTTGGATAGATGAGTCCGGAAAGACTGTGGCTGAAGGTGCAACTTTGGAATGACTGGCATATAGATATATTTAAAACTGATCTATTAGAATTGGATTTGGCTGCATTACCCAGAAAATAGATGATAATAATGGCTTAACTCTGCGTATGATTCCGTAGGTGGGCAGGCCTTGGCTGGTGTGGCAGCTCCATGGTCATCAGGGACTTGGGCTCTTCTGTCTTGCTGTTCTGCCATCTTCAGCGTGCTACCTCATGGTTTAGATGGCTGCTTTAATTTCATATGCCACCTGCTCATAGCAAGAAGGAAAAGGAAAGATGAAAAGCATATATTCTTTTTTAGAGAGCGAGTCGGGGAGAGGGGCAGAGGGAGAGAGAGAATCCCAAGCAAGTTCACACTGAGCCTGATCGACATGGGCTCACCTGCTCCATCCCATGAGCCTGGGATCATAACTTGAGCTGAAATCAAGAGTCAGGTACTCCCCCAAATGAGCGACCCACGTGCCCCAAGGCACATGCTCTTTGAAGGACACTTTTCAGAAGTTGCACATGACATATCCACTTACAACCCATTAGCCTGTTTTTAATTAGTGGTCACCTTAACTAGAGGGAAAGACAGGTAGTCTTTATTCAGTTACCTGTATGCCCAGCTACAATTCTAGTGTTCTATTAATCAGAATGAAGAGGAAATTGGATATTTAGTTTCAGTTTGGTTTCTTCTTCAACCAGGGCAGTGAAAATGGTGAAAGCCCTGGTGACCCCCCTGTTGTTAAATTTAATGGAGCTTTTGAATATTTGTTTTATTTGGTACTCATAATCCCTCCCTTTTTACTTTCTGTGTCTTTCAGAATTTCTCCTGTTATTAAAATTAGCATTTCATATTTAATGCAATCACAATCATAATCCCAAAGATTTTTTAAAAATCAAAAATTGACAAGCTGACTTTAAAACTGTGTGAAAGTGCCAAAGACCTAGAATAGTCAGTCTTGAAAAAGAAGAACAGAAACAGAGAACTTGTACTACCTAGCTTTGAGATTTGTAATATAACTCTAATAATCGACATGGTATGGTATTTATATAAGGATGGACAAATAGATCAGTGAAACGCAGTAGAGTCCAGAGATATGCCCACACTTAAAGAGTCAATTGATTTTTCAACCAAGGCACAAGTTAATTCAGTGAGGAAAGTAAAAGGTTTTCAACAAATAATGCTGGAACTGTTGGATATCCATATGGTGGTGGGGGTGGGTGGGTAGCAAAACTATTGCATCCAATATACAAGAACTAATTTGAGATGGATCAAAAACCTATAAGTAAAAGGTAAAACAAACTCAGGATTTCTGTGGCTTTGAGGTAGGCAGCAATATCTAAGATAGGACACAGAATGCAATAAAAAAAGATTTGATAAAAGAGACTTGAAAATTAAAACTTCTGTTCATCAAAGGGTATCTTTAAGAAAATGAATAGAGGGGCGCCTGGGTGGCGCAGTCGGTTAAGTGTCCGACTTCAGCCAGGTCACGATCTCGCGGTCCGTGAGTTCGAGCCCCGCGTCGGGCTCTGGGCTGATGGCTCAGAGCCTGGAGCCTGTTTCCGATTCTGTGTCTCCCTCTCTCTCTGCCCCTCCCCCGTTCATGCTCTGTCTCTCTCTGTCCCCAAAATAAAATAAAACGTTGAAAAAAAATTAAAAAAAAAAAAAAGAAAATGAATAGATAAGTCACATACTAGGAGAAGATGTTTGCAGTATATATGTACATATAGCTGATAAAGGATTTGGTTCCAGAATGAGTAGAGAGCTAATAACTCATTTAAAAAACACAAACAGTCCAAGTGAAAAATAAGTAAAAGCCTTGGCAGACACTTCACGTACAAAAAAATGAATGTAAATGGCTAACACAAATATGAAAAAGTGCTCGACGTTGTTAGTTTTCAGGGAATTGCAAGTTAAAAACACAAGGAGATACTGAGGCGTCTGGGTGGCTCAGTCGGTTAAGTGCCAACTTCGGCTCAGGTCATGATCTCGTGGTTCGTGAGTTCGAGTCCCGTGTCGGGCTCTGTGTTGACAGCTCAGAGCCTGCGGCCTGCTTCGGATTCTGTGCCTCCCTCTCTCTCCTCCCCTCCCCTGCTTGCTCTCTGTCTCAGTCTCTCTCTTTCTCCCTCTCTTTTTCAAAAATAAACTAAAAAAAACCACAAGGAGATACTACCACGGGCCCACTAAAATTGCTAAAATCAGAAAGGCTGACAGCATCAAATAGTGGTGTGGAACCACTTGAACTCTCATGCTCCTTCGTTATTGGTTACAGCGTAAAATGGTACAATCATGTTGGAAAAATATCTGGCAGTGTCTTATAAAGTTAAACATATATCTGCCTGATGACCCAGCAATTCCAGTCCTAGGTATTCACCCAAATGTATGAAAATGAAAATGTATGTCTAGAAAAAGTCTTGTATCAGAATGCTCATAGTAGCTTACGGTAGGCAGAACACTGGTCCCTCAAAGGTGTCCATGCCCCAATCTCTGGAACTTGTGAATATGTTATGTATGTGGCAAAAATATTTAGCAGATGGAGTTAAAGTTCTAGGACTTAAACTAAATTTAGATTATCTGAGAGAGCCTAATATAATCACATGGATCCTTAAAAGTGGAAGAGGAAAGCAGAAGAGTCAGAGATGAGGCAATGTGGAAAGCATAAGCTGTTGCTGGTTCTGAGATGTAGAAGGCTACCTGCCCAAACCAGAGGGTGGCCCCTGAGAGCTAAGGGTGGCACCTAGACGACAACTAGCAAGGAAACAAGGAGCTCAGTCTGACAGCTGCATGGAACTGAATTCCCCCAACAACCTGAATGAGCCTGGAAGTGGATTCTCCCCCAGAGCTTTCAATAAGGACTGCAGCCCTGTTAACACCTTGGTTTCAACCTTGTGAGACTGAAAACAGAAAGGCAATCTCAAATAGTGCCTAAGGGTCTGCATATTAATAATCTGCTGATAATCTTAAAATGACATTTTGAGAAGCACTTTTTTATACACTGTTTTTCAATAAATTCACCCCAACATATGATTTCAATTCATAGTATGTACTAATGACTCATTAGTTTGTATGGCTTAGACGTGTTTGCTAAACCCACATAATTTAATAGACCTTTTACATGAATATTTTGTAAGAACCTTATATTGAACTTGGGAATTCATCCTTCTTCTCAAATCAGTTACTCTTCCTGTATTTCCCTATTTTGGTAAATGTTTTCCCTACATACTCAGTATTCCAAACCAGAAACAACCATAACCATCTCCTCCCTGTTATCCATGACTCTCCACCTCTTATTCAAGTGGTTATCCAATTCTCTTAATAGTTCCTAAATCTGTTTCTTCATCATTCTCAGAGCAATTGCTTTAATTCAAGTACATGTTTCTATTTGAATTATCATTATAAGTCTCCCTATTGGTTTTCCCCATTGCTGCTTTGGCTTTTCTCCAACTCATTTCCAACCTTGTCAAGTTAAAAAAAATTACTTTTATCATGTTACTCCATTTTCTTTTAATTTTTTTTTTCTCAACGTTTATTTATTTTTGGGACAGAGAGAGACAGAGCATGAACGGGGGAGGGGCAGAGAGAGGGAGACACAGAATCGGAAACAGGCTCCAGGCTCTGAGCCATCAGCCCAGAGCCCAACGCGGGGCTCAGACTCACAGACCGCGAGATTGTGACCTGGCTGAAGTCGGACGCTTAACCGACTGCACCACCCAGGCGCCCCAGTTACTCCATTTTCTTAAGGTTAATCTCCCAACAGCTTCCCAAAACTCAGGGTAAACTTTAGACTCCTTAACTTAGCTAAAAGGGACTTTCATGATCTGACTAGCCCCTGCCTTCAGTACTTCCATGTTAGTAATCAACAGAATGAGTTGACATAAAATCAGTAAGGAAGAGAAGACCTAAAAAACACTATCAACCATTTTTCCCTTATAGAGATGTGTAGAATCCTCTTCTCAACAACAATAGAATATACATTCTTTGCAAGTGCATGTAGAACATTCACTAAGGTAGACTATATTCTGTGCCATAAAACAAATCAAGTTTTAAAAGAATTCAAAATATACAAAGCCTGTTCTCCAGCCACAGTGGAATTAAGCTAAAAATCAGGGATATCTGGAAATTACCAAATACTTAGTAATTAAATAACACACTTCTAAATATGCCATGAGTCAAAGAAGAAGTCACACTATAATTAGAAAAATTTTTAGGGGTGCCTGGGTGACTCAGTCTGTTAAGTGTCTAACTCTTGATTTTGGCTCAGGTCATAATCTCACAGTTTTGTGAATTTGAGCCCTATGTCAGGCTCTGCACTGACCACAAGGAGCCTACTTGGATTCTCTCTCTCTCTCTCTCTCTCTCTCTGCCCCTCCCCCTTGCTTGTGCTCTTTTGGTGTCTCTCAAAATAAATAAACTTTAAAAAAACTTGTAAAAAATTTAAAAGAATATTTTTAATTGAATGAAAGAACACTAGTATATCAAAATTTGAAGGATACGGGCAAAGCAGAACTTAAAGGGAAACTCTTAGTGTTATAAACTAACAGAAAAGAAACCTTAGAACAGTGATTTAAGCTTCAATTTTAAGAAGTTTGAGAAGGAAGAACTATTTGAAATCAAGCAGAAGGCAGAGACTAATAAAGATAAGAGCACAAATCAATGAGATTGATAATAGAAAAACAAGGTAACTCAGTGAAACTAAAAACTACTTCTTTGAAAATATCAACAAAATTGGTAAACCTCTAGCCAGAGAAGCTAAGAAAAAAAGAGGGAAGACACAAATTGCCAAAATCAGGAATGAAAGAGAAGACTGCACTTTAGACCGTAAGACCTGGAAAAGATAATATAGGAATACTACTTAAAGAATACCAGTTCTACACAAACTCTTCCAGAATATAGAAGAACATGGAACACTTACCAGCTCATTTTGTAAGACCAGCATTACCTTGATGTGAAAGCTAAAGACATCACATGAGACTAGAGACTAATATCTCATGAACATAGACATAAAAATCCTTAAAGTACTAGCAAATTGAATCCAACAATATATAAAAAGGATAATGGTGTATCATGACTTCAATTTGTCCTGGGAATATTAATCAAGTAATATATTAACAGACTACAGAAAAATCACATGTTCACCTTAATAGATGAACAAAATGTTTTTGTCAAAATTCAGTAATTTGGGAATAGAAGGGAATGCCCTCAAACCAATAAAGGACATCTACAAAAAAGTCTACAGCTAACATCATTAATGATGAAAGACTGAGTGCTTTCCTCCTAAGATCAGGAGCAATAGGATAGATCTGCCTCACTACTTCTATTCAGTATTGTTCTGGAGGTCCTGTCCTGTGAAGTAAAGCAAAATTAAAAAATAGAAGGCATATAGATTGGAAAGAAAGAAATTGAACTGTTTTCACTGGTAACATAATTGTGTATGTCAAAAATCCCCAACGGTCTCCCACCCCTGCCAAAGAAGTCCCAGAACTAATGAGTTTAGCAAGGTCACAGGTTATAAGGAAATACACAGAATCAGCAATTTTCGTATACTAGCAAAGGACAATTGGAAATTGAAATTTAAAAAAAGAATCCTGGAAGTACTATTTACATTTGTACCAAAACCCAGGAAATACTTAGGTATAAGTTTTTAAAAATACATGGTAATATTTGTATGCTGGAAATAACCAAACATGGGTGGAAAAATAAAAGATGACAGAACAAATGCAGAGATCATTTATGTTCATGGCTTGGAAAACTCAGTATTAATCTCAGAAGAATTTTTTGTAGAAATAAGCTGATTCTAAAATTTATATGGAAAGGCAAACAACTAGAGTATCAAAAACCATTTGAAAAAAGAACAAGTTCAGATTTTAAGATTATATAAATCTACAATAATCAGCACTGTGTGGCAATGGAAAAAAGATTGTAGCAGTAGACAGCATATACACATGGTCAATTATTTTGGTCAGTTATTTTTTGGCAAAGATGTAAATAAAGGCAATTAAATGAGGAAATGGTGTCTTTTCAACAACTGATTCTGAAACAATTACACATTCATATGCAAAAAAATTTCATCCTAAGCAGAAGTTCCCTTAGAATGTGTCATGAGTCTAAATGTAAAAACCTGAAACTATAAAGCTTGCAGAGAAAGTTATAGGGGAATATCTTAGTGACCTGGGGTTAGGCAAAGACTTCTTTTATGCAATACCAAAAGCATGATCCATAAAGTAAAGATTGATTAATTTGACTTCATCAAAATTGAGAACTTACACTCTTCCAAAAATACAAGAGAATGAAGACAAGCCATAGACTGGAAGAAAATATTTGCAAATCATGTAACAAAGATCTTTTATCCAGAATATGTAAAGTATTCCCAAAACTCAATAATAAGAAAACAAACAACCTTATTAAAAATAGGCAAAAGAGGGGCACCTTGGTGGCTCAGTCAGTTAAGCATCTGACTTCGGCTCAGGTCATGATTTCACAGTTCATGAGTTCAAGCCCTGCATCATGCTCTGTGCTGATAGCTCAGAGCCTGGAGCCTGCTTTGGATTCTGTGTCTCTCTGCCCCTACTCTGCTCAGGCTCTCTCTCAATAATAAAAACATTGAAAAAAAAAAACTTTAAAAAATGGGCAAAATATTTTAACAGACTTTTCACCAAAGAATACAGACACGGCAGATAAGCATGTGAAAAGATGCTTAATATTACTGGTTACTGAGGAGATGCAAGTTAAATCAATGATGAGCTATTACTACACACCTGTTAGAAAGGGTAAACTAAAAGCAACTGACTGCGAATAAAGTTTGGCACTTTCTTATAAAGTTAGAATATATTTACTTTTTGACTCACATCTAGGTTATTACCCAAGTGAAATCAAAGCTAATGTTTATACCAAAAAAATCTGTATGCAAGTGTTTATAGCTGCTTTATTCATAATTACCAAAAACTGGAAACAATCCGACTGTCTCTCAGCTGGGGAATATATAAACAAACAAGTAATATCCATATAATGGAATAATAGCCAATAAAAAGAATGAATTACTGATATAATAACACAAGATGATTCTCAGTTGCCTTTTGCTAAGGAAAGGAAACCAGACTCCTAGGCTATGTGCTATATGATTCCATTTATAGGACGTTCTTAATAAAGGTAAAACTAGGGTGAGGAAAACAAATCAGTGGTTTCCAGAACTGTGTATGAAAGAGATTTGACAAAAGGGCACAAAATTATTTGAGTTGATAAGAGTGTTTCATATTTTGATTTGATTGCATTTGTCAGAACTTTGGAACTGTACATTTAAAAGGTGAGGGGTGCCTGGGTGGCTCAGTTGGTTGGTTGAGTATTCAACTTCATCTTAGGTCATGAACTTGTGGTTTGTGGGTCTGGGCTTGTCTGTGCTTCCCGTCTGTGCTGACAGCTCAGAGCCTGCTTTGGATTCTGTGTCTCCCTCTGCCTCTGTTCCTTCTCCATTCACACTCTCTGTCTCTCAGAAATAAATAAAGATTAAAAAAATTTTTAAGGGGAATATTTAAAGGTGTATCTAAGTTACCATTAAAAAAAGGTGAATGAACACATTTTTTTTTTTTATCACTTTTCCTCTGAAACTGAGATAACCTGCAGTACTCTAGATAGATAACTTAGTACCACTAATTTCCTAGAGACCAAAATTTTAAGAAATACAGATTTTGACAGTGGGGAATTACTGAAAGATTTGAAGCAAGGGAATAATATGATTACATTTAAAAAGTTACTTTTAGGGACTCCTGGGTGTCTCGGTTAAGTGTCCAACTCTTGATTTCTGCTCAGGTCATGATCTCCCAGTTCATGAGTTCAAGACCCGCATTGGGCTCTGGGCTGATAGCGTAGAGCCTGCTTGAGATTCTCAATCTCTCCCTCTCTCTGCCTCTTCTGTACATGCATGTGCTCCCAAATAAACTTAATAAAAATATAAAGTTACTTTTACTTCTAGGCAGCACCCTTGCTTCATGCACATGAAAACTTTAGTTAAAATGTAATGGAAGAACTTGGAATTGTGAGAAGGAAGAGAAGAAGAAACTCAGAAGAAAGTAATAGCACTGAGGGAAGGTTGAAGCATTTGCAGGATTATTACAAACTGACAGAGAGCTTAATTACTTGGACCTAAGTTCATGTAGAGTCAAAGATGATGTCTAAAGGCATACACTTTGGGGCACCTGGGTGGTTCAGTCAGCTGAGTGTCTGACTCTTGATTTTGGCTCAGGTCATGATCCCAGGGTCATGGGATCAAGTCCTGCATCAAGCCCCTCATTGGACTCTGTGCTGAGTGTGGAGCCTGCTTAAGATTCTCTCTCTCCCTCTGCCCCTCTCCCTTGCTCATTTGCTATCTCTAAAATTAAAAAAAAAAAAAGGCATACACCTTCAAGGAGATAGGAATTAGAAAATTTCTTCCCATTAGACTATAGAAATAGTATTGGAAACTTCCTTTTTTTTTTTTTAAAGAGAGAGCACTCAGGGGAGTGGCAGAGGGAGACGGAGAGAGAGAATCTTAAGCAGACTCCATGCCCAGTGCAGGACCTGATGCTGGGCTGGATCTCACAACTGTGAGATCATGACCTGAGCCAAAATCAGGAGTCAGACAACCAACTGAGACACCCAGGTGCCCCAGAAATACCCTTTTTACTAGGAACATGAAAGAGTGGAAATTTGTACTCTAAATCTGTACCATATATGTCTGTGGGGTTTGTATTAACATTGTCCTGATAATGCTGGGAACCCAATTTGAGAAATCTATAAATTGGTAATACCTGTCCTGTTTTGGCTGAGAAAATCTGAATTGCTATAGCTCAGAGTGATAATAGGATTTCCACCAGAGATACTCCCACTGAAGATGAGCTCTCAATCAAAGATTACAAAGAATTTAAGCAAACCAACGAGAAGCCAGCCCTAATTATTAGAAATAGTGGTTCTAACAAACTTTAAGATAAGCTTAAAGTGTAAAGGAATGTTTAGAAACCATATGTATCAGTTAGCTAATTGCTGCAGTTTAAATTCCCCCAAAGCCTAATAGCAAAAAGAACCATTTATTATTGCTTACAAGTCTAAAGTTTAGATAGGGGGTTCGTAAGGACAGCTAGGAGTGAATTGGTCTGGGATGCTCTCACATGCCTGGCAGTTGGTACTGGTAGCTGGGCTAATGGAGATATTGGACCACATTTCTCTTATCCAGCAGACTAACTGGGCATCTTCATATGGTGATCACAAGGATCCCAAGAGCAGCAAAGACAGAAGCCTCAGTGCTTCTCACGTGTCTGCCTGCATCATTTTTCTGTGGTCTTATGGCCAATGTCAGGTATAAAGCCACCTCCCGAATCAGTAGAGGGGGGTACTGCCAAAACCAAAAACTACCAAAAAATAAAAAAAGGAATAACTTGTGACCATTTAAGAAAAAGGGCACCTGTTGGGATGAACACTGGGTGTTGTATAGAAATCAATTTGACAATAAATTTCATATAAAAAAATAATAAAAAAAAATTTTTAAAATTCTACCATACATTAAGACAAAACAAAATAGTGTGTCAAAAGGGAAGAAAAAGCAGGCAAGATGAGCCAGCTAGAAAGTTTAAAAATAAAAAAAGTTACTGAAATAGTGGATAGATGAATGGCAGCTTAAATACATTTTAAAAACAAATTGGTGAATTGGAAGATAGATTTGAAGTTCTATCTTGACCATAATGTGTATCAGAGAGGTAGAAAGAGGAAGAAATTATGGAAGAAGTCGAGATTTAGAGAACAGCGAAAGAAAGTCGAACGAGAAAAAACAAATTTCTCAGCTGGAGGGTATAGCATGAGATAAAAAAGAGAACCATAAATGGAAGTGACTGGAACACTAATCTTTAAGGGTCAGGTGGAGATAGCCCCACCCCACTTGTAAGCCCAGTAATGGCAGGGGCCATACTTCCTTATTCACATCTTAAGTTTCCATCCCTGACGGTTGATAGGTGCTCAGTACATGTTGAATGAGTAATGGGATGGAGCAGCCAGAAATGTGAGAATAAAACCAGAAGGCTGGGAGTCATAGTAGCTAGAGAAGGAGAGAAGTCAGATGCTTCAGAAAAAAACAAGAGGAGGACTGAAAAGTGGATTTAGAAACAAAGATGTCACTCACTGGTGACTTTCGGGAGTGCTAGGTCAGTGCTAGAGAAGGACAGTGGAGAGAGAATCTTAGGGAAGGTGAGAGGAGAGGCACTTGGAGGGAGGGAGGTCCCTCCCCCCCAGTCATTTGTTTTCATGTGTTGATGGGAGAACATTGGAAATCCGGTATTTAAGGGAGGAGGCATAGGAAGAGCTGAAAGAAAGGGAGTGAGGATTAAGACAAGAAAAGCATTTCTAGTGAATGAGTCAAGGTCCCTGTGGAAGTGAAAGAGATGAGACCCAGGACAAGATTTACCCTTGGAAAGGGGATGAGATGTTTTCCTCAGAAACTGGGAAGAACAGTGCAGAAGATCCATTTGGAATCTGGAAAAGGCAGCACAGATGTGTATCATTTGTAGACCAAGGTGGATTGACCAGAGAGTCAAGAACCTGATGCTTCGGGCCCCTTTGAGTGCTAGGAGTTACCAGGATTTGTAATGTCCTGAGGGGAGAGGGGATGCCAGATTGTGGTCCAGAAACATTTTTCCACAAGCATTTCTTACAAATTGCCTCATGAAATCTCAGAAGAAAGGTATCAAAATTTCTAAGACTTCAATCATTTGTTATCATATCTTTTCTCATTCTAAATAGCTTTTATTTTAGAACCTAATTTGGCATTTGTGATTTTGTGTTCTTTTTTTTTTTTTTTTTTAAAGAACTTCCCCACCTCCTTCCTCCTCATGTGAATAAATGTTAAGCCCTTCATTACCTGGATCTATCCTTGCTTATAGGTAAGGGGGCAGAAGTTGAGGGAGTTTGTAGTTTTAACTTTCTCAGTGAAGTGAGAGACCATTTGAGAAGGACAGAGGTAGGGAGGAGGCTTCGCAGGGAATGTGGGTCATTTAGAGCAGTCGTTGTGGGGACGAAGAGAGAACGGATTAGGGACAGCAGAAACGATTCTGAGAGCCCGCTCCCAATTTGTCTTATTCTCCCCAAACCACTCTCCCCCACTCCACCCCATTTTGGCTGTCCACTTGTAGAAAGAACACATGTTTTCAGATTAGGGTTGCAGGCTACTAGAAAGAGGAGAGGTCTAGCGCTGTTGAGGGAGGAGGCAGAGAGTGATGTACCACGGGGTCAAGGCGGGGTGGGGAGAGAAGCACAGCCACAGGACAGGCTGCTCACTCCCAGATGAGGGAGGGATGGGAGGTTAGTTGGGGCTGGAGAGCAGAGAAATCAAGACTCAGAGAGTTGAGAGAGACTTAGAAATGAAGCGGTTTATACTGGAGACAGCTGCCAGGGCCAGTGAAGTCACCAGAGGAAACGCAGAAGGAAATAAGAGGACGACATACATTTCCAGTAGACTCCAATTTATTCCCAGGATTTAGTAGAAGGGAAGCCTGCTGGGGGAAGCGGGGAGGTATGTGTAAGTTAACAATATAAAGCTTTTTAGGCCAGAGAAGTAACAGCAAAGAGCGTTTGTGTAATGTTTTATAGTTGACTGCTTTCCTAGTGTCAAGATTGAAAGAAGCAATAGGTATTACTGCTCTGTGTTTTTGTTTCACTCAAGTTGTTAGGTAGTAATTAAAATACAAATCTATACACAAACTCAAAGTAGTTTACATTGCCTTCTGCCCTGGCTTCACGAGCATCTACTTCATTGCAGCCTTTATATCATCTTTACCATTATCCTTATGTCTCATGGAGAAGTAGTAGCAACCCGTTAAAAAGGTGAGAAAATACGAAACAATGACCTTTAAAGCAGTGACCTTCACGAGTTTACCTTTTGCCTAAATCAGTTGGCTTAGTCATCAGTTGATGTACTGGAATTATGAGAAAAAATATAAAAGTTTTATTTTGTGTTATCTCTAACGGGTATTTCTTACATATACACACCAAGTAATTTCCCCCTTATCACTATAAAGCTGCTAGAACTTCTATGTTCAACCAAAGGACCTTTTCTCACATGAGTCCCTGAAGGCACTTTCCTTTCTTTTCCTTTATAGCAATCACAAAAGAAGAGCAGTCTTGTCCAAAAGCAATCTGATAATGATTCCAGAATACTGAGTTGTTCTAGAAACTATTGCATCATATTTCAATCATCTTTACTCAGTTGATGAAGTAGTTGAGTGACAGTTCTCCTTCTCTGATAGGATGCCAACAGCTAACAAAGGATTTTAAACCGTGTTGGGTACCATCCTGAAGTAGCTAGAGAAAAGCAGAATGCTTGAAAGGGTTCTAAGTATCTTCCATTCAGAGCACTTTTCATTTCTCTAGGGCCTTTGGTCATCGTAGGTAAATATAAATATCTTTATCCATATGCATATATATATATTTATTTTAACAGACATTGAAAAAATTTTGAATTCATATATCGACATTCTGATTAATAATCTGTATTTTCTTGCTTCCTACGAATCATTGTTCACAGTTGGACTCAGTTTGAAGAATAGGCAAAGTACTACCAAAGTATTATTCTAGTATATCTTTTTAAGGATGAAATTTCTTTTTTAATTGAAAAGTTTTTTTCCTGGTCTTGAAAAACCGAAGTCTGTAGGCAGTCCAACTGTGATTGTGGCGTGTTCTTATAGTCGAATGTTTTAAATTAGCTGTCAAATTAAATATGTTATCATTGTTCTAAACACGCAGAATGTCCCTGGCTGCTTATTGTATCATCTGTTGCAGAAGAATAGGAGCCTCAACTCCTGCTCCCCAAAGCACCACATACTGGAGAGACATCAGTGAGTACACTTTCAACAACAGTATTTCATATGGAAACAGTGATAGAATTATTTTCTGTACCAATGGTGCACCCCAAATTTGTGGGCCCAGAGCCATGCCATGCATATTCCTTTCTCTTGAGAATCTTTTTCCTCCCCTGTGTTTCCTGTCAAATTCATGCTCATCTTTTCAAACTCGAGTATCACCACATTCTCACTCAGCAGTAAGTTTCTGCAAAAACAAGTGCCAGACACATGTACTGTGTTCTGGGAATTCAGCGGTGAGCCAAGAAGATAGTGTACTTGCCCTATGGGCGGTTAGGGTCTAGTGCTGATTTAGTATCTTTATTTGTAAATCTTTATTTACCTATTTATTACTAACCTTTATTTGTAAAAGAGGAGATAGGCCTAGATCATCTTTCATTCATTTGGCAAATTATTTATTTACCATTTACTCTATGCCAAGTACTATTCTAGGCCCTTAGGATATAATATGGATTGAGACAAAGTCCTGTTTTCAGGGAGCTTCTGTTTGCTCTGTAAGATAGATCTTGTGGGGGGGGGGGGGGATGGGGATAGGTCCTTTTCATCTAGAAAAGTTCTGTGATTCTGTTTTTTTTTTTTAAGTTTATTTTCAGAGACAGTGAGTGGGGGAGGGCAGAGAGAGAGAGAGGGAAAGAATCCCAAGCAGGCCCCACGCTGTCAGCCCTGAGCCCGACGCGGGGCTCAAACTCACGAACCACAAGATCATGACCTGGGCTGAAATCAAAAGTCGGACACCTAACCGCCTGAGCCACCCAGGTGCCCTGTGATTGTATATTTTAAACATAAAAAGAGGGTGGGGAGAGAAAAGGGAGCTTTTTCTCTCGTCATTTCTAAAGGACAAACTCAAGAGTAGTGAATTAACTTTAGGATAGGAGAAAAGGCTGTGAGACTGTATTCTGTTCCCAGGGCCTAGTAAAAAGAAACATAGCAAGTGGTAGCAGTAGAGAAAGCAGAGAGTGGCTCCCAGGGCCTCCAGGGTGAGCATGGAGGGAAGGCAGTCCAGGAAGCCATCTTGGAAAGAAAAACATCCTAGAGGAGCTGCACAGTCAGGAAGCTTTGTCTCAGCTTTGGATCTCATCCCTGCAGACCTCCTGGAACTGTCTCCTTCCCGGTTCTGGAACCACTACTCAGGTCTTAGAGTTTGGGAGGAATGTCCATCTTCCATGCCTGATGCCTAGAGAAGTCAGTTGAGGAGAGTTCCTTATCCCTCAGTAGGGAGGGGAAATATGTTGTCAGCAGCCTAAGTGGAGAGTCTGACAAAAGGCCACCTCTACACATCCAATAAATTAAAGGTTATGTAGGTTTTGTGGACTGGTGGCAGACCCTAACCATCTTGGGTAATGCATCAGTTAAGGTTGTGTTCAGTGCATGTAACAGAAGCTTGACTACAGTGGCTTCAATTAGTAAAGTTTTCATTTTTCTTACCTAACAGTCAAAACAGAGACTGTTTAGAGCAGGAATTGCAGTTTAGCAATCCTCCTATCTTCCTGCTCTGTTATCTTTATTGTCCTCATGGTCACAAGATGGTTGCTGAATCTCTAGACATCCAGAAAGCAGAAAGGCCAAAAGTCATCTTATGAAACCTTGTCTCTGTATTTGGAGAGGGATCTCTACTTACGGACTCGCATTTATATCTGATTGGCTGTAACTGTGTTGCATAGCCAGCCCTAGCTGCCAGAGTCAGGAATTCAAATATTTTTATTTATTTTTTTTATTTTTTATTTTTTTTTTAATTTTTTTTTTTTCAACGTTTGTTTATTTTTGGGACAGAGAGAGACAGAGCTTGAACGGGGGAGGGGCAGAGGGAGAGGGAGACACAGAATCAGAAACAGGCTCCAGGCTCTGAGCCAACAGCCCAGAGCCCGACGTGGGGCTCGAACTCCCGGACCGCGAGATTGTGACCTGGCTGAAGTCGGACGCTTAACCGACTGCGCCACCCAGGCGCCCCTCAAATATTTTTAGATAGTAATCAGGTTGTGCAGTACGGATTAAGGGGCTTGTGTGCATCAGATAGACAACTATCTGTGTTTTCCACTAGGAGTTCTTTTTTACATTAACAAAATATTTTTATAAGTAAACTTGAAGAATGTAACCATTATTTTTAATTGGGTTATGTACATATGGCACTTACCCAGCAACTATAACATAATTACTTTGGGAAAAGTCACTTTGTGTCCTTATGTCACAAGCATAATCCCTTCAATATAGCCCTAGTAGTGATAGAACTCTCCCCATCCTTCTATTTTACTGGTTGTGAACTAAAAGGAGTCAGAAGGCAAGTTAGCTTCATGGCTGTCGCATTCTGTGGAAGCACTGTAGGCCTGGCATTATCAGTAGTGCAGCAGGTCTAGGGTCTCTGATTTGCTGGGAATGACAGAATAAGAGATACAAGAAGGGGAGAATAGTGTGAAATGAGGAGGAGTATGAAATGCAGATTATATTTTTTTACCCAGTGTTTTTTGGTTCGTCTGCATCTGGGGTTAGGAAGAAGCCTTGTGTTGGTAGTAACTGATCATGTTCATGGAAGAATAGCAATGACTTCTTATCCAATTGTATAATATAAGGAGAGACACTTGCCTATTTCCTGTCACATTTTAAAAATGAAACTCATCCCACTGACTTTTTTCCTTTCTTTTTGAAGGAAATATAATAAAGTTTACTGGATCACTTATTTTAGGGTAAGTATCAACTGTGAAATGTTAATTGGCTTCTTTATACTACTATTTGAAATCTCAGTGGAAGTGATTTCCAGGTAGCATAGGGTGGCAAATAGGGTACAGATTTTGGAATTAGGTGGATTAATCACTGGTTCGACCCCTTCAGTGTTGTCTCGATTGAGTTACTTTACTTTCTGAGGAGTGCCTTATCTTGGATCCAAGGGTATGGGAGGCATTCTACCCACCAGGCATTGTTGCTCTGGGGAGAGCACTTGACACGCATACAGAGCAGGTGCTGGTTAATTAGCTCTCGTGCACCTAAAATCACATCTCGTGTTGAGTTCTAAAGTGGGTAAAAAAGGTGAAAATTGACTGTAGCCAGAATAATTTTTGAAAACCCTTTAAGTCACCATAGAGCTCTCGTGAAAGGAAATTGAGGCTGAACTGAGAAAACCAACAGATTGACATCTTCCATCTCATGCTCTTCAGAGGCACATGCTTAATGAATGGAGTGACTTTCCTTCCTTTTTTGGGGGGAAAGGAGGGTGTATTTGTTAATATATGTCTAATACAATTCTCTATTTGTTAATACTACTTTTTTTTTAATGTTTTTATTTATTTTTGAAAGACAGACAGAGCATGAGTGGGGGAGGAGCAGAGAGAGAGAGGGAGACACAGAATTTGAAGCAGGCTCCAGGCTCTACGCTGTCAGCACAGAGCCTGACGCAGGGCTCGACCTCACGAACTGTGAAATCATGACCCGAGCCAAAGTCGGATGCTTAACCGACTGAGCCGCCCAGGCGCCCCGCTATACTACTCTTTTTTTGCTATTATATATGAGATCGTATAGATATATACACACACATATACAACTCTTAGGTGCTAAAACTATAAAGGAGGCATATTTGGCCTTTTATTCAAATACATACACTTCTCCATGACACCAATGTAAGGCAAAAGACAGATGATTTTTCTCTTCGAATCATTCCAGGCAAAAGATAAATGTAATACACTTTGTCTATTTTGCAATTATTTCACAGGAATATAGTGAAAATTAATCGCATAGTTTCTAGTAAAGAATTTTGTCTTTCATGGAAAGCATGATAAAAATACTGAATGCATTTGCTCTTTTTGGGTGCTCAGATAGTTCCCCAAGAGAGGAGAGGATTCTTCAGGACCGTCTATTTCTCTGGTGCTGGCCAGTGTCTGGCCTTTCTGTCTTGCCTGCTTTAACTTTAGGGTGGAAACCAAAGATGAGAAGAATGCTTACTATAACTGATGTTATAAAGCCCTGAGTCCAGACAGTGCAGACTTTATGTCTGGATTTAGGGAGCGTGTAGGTCAGTCTGATCAGGGAAAAACCCCTTTATTTCCTTCATTTTGGGTACATAACAAAGAACGTTGTATTTCACATTTAAAAATTGACTTTAGGAGACTTTAACTTGACTTGAGGCTCTTAGGAAAGGAGAAACTTTCATATGCTGGTGGTGGGAGTACAGATCGGCTTATCTTTTTGGAAAAACACTTTGACAGTATCTAATAAAGGTGAATAGTATATATATAGTCAGAAAGTCCGTAATTCTACTTCTAGATGAGTATCTTAAAGGAACAAATCCACATGTGTTACAGTGTAGATGTGTAAGATGTGTAACAGGATTGTTTGTAATAGACTCAAGCTAGAAATTCCCTGAATGCCCATCTGTGATAGAATGGGTAAGTTGTATACCCATACAATGGCTGCATCACAGACCATAGGAAAATACAAACGCACAAACTACTGATACATGCAACACCAGGAATGAATCTCACAAACAAGAAGCTGAGCAAAAGAATACGTAACAGTATGATTCCATTCCTATGAAGTCTACAGACAGACAAAACTAAGCTCTGTTGTTTAAGGATGCGTGTATAGATGGCAAGCTATAAAGAGAAACAAGGACATTATTATAATAAAAGTCAAAATGATAATTAGCTATAGAGATGAGAGAGTGGGTCAGAATCAGGAAGGGATGCACTGTGGGCTTCTGAGGTACTGTTAATGTTCTGCTTTTTGCCTGGATATTGTAATTATTATTATTCATTAAAATGAATAATAGTTCATTTATTATAATGCATTATAATAATTATTCATGAATAACAAATATATACATTTATATATGTGTACATAAATATAGTGTATATTATATGCACATTACTGTATATATATTCTATTTCACAATAAAAAATGAAAAAGTCTGCTGCAAAAAGCTTAATAATATACTGGCTTACTCAACAGTGTATATATTGAGGGAACTTCTGTTTATTACGGGGTGGAAATTGATGGTGTGTATAAAACTTTTTGTTCAAAACACGTTTTATCTCACTCAGTGTTTACTAAGTACTATTTTCCCATCCTATTTTGGGAAATTCTGCCCTTTTACCCTTTTTCACCACTTATAGGAAATAGTCTTCTCAATCGACTGGTTCAGGAGCTGGGCTGTTGTACAGGTTGGGCCATTCAATTTATGTGATGCTCAATAATCTGATGAGCTCCATAGCCAATATAATTCTGTTATTCTGTCATGTAAAAAAAAAAAGTGACTCTTATGTTACGTTTACATCATGTATTTATGATGAATTTCTTGTTTCTTTTTAAGCGGTTCTTTATTTCTTACATATGAAGTTCTGGCTCTGAAGAAGTCTTTGACATTAGATACTCAAGTAGTAGAAAGAGAAAAAATGAAGTCATACATATATTTGCACACAGTTTCTTTAGATAAAAGAGAAAATTATGGTAAGTTTATGGTAAAGTAATCCCATTTTTGTGAAAAATGGAAGCTAGTTATTAAATTTTAAGATGAGTGTTTAAAACACAATATTAACAAGGTAGGTTCAGCTGATTCTAAGAATCACCAAATCCTGTAAGAACCACATTCCTAAAGATTAATGGAAGGCCAGATTTTTGACTTCCATATTTAATTTGGTTTGCAATTCTTCTGTAACTAAACGACACGAAGACGAGCTGGCTATTTTAGTCTAACCTTGGAATTCCACACCATAGTGAAAGTCATCATTTCAGAGGTTGGCCCTCAGTTTGGCAAGTATAAAAATATGATTTTTGTTACTTAGATATATTTCTGCTTTAAGGAATTTATTCATGCAAACTAAAATCATCTCATGGATTCATAAATGTGAATACCAACTTAGTAACAGAGGGCAAAAAATCTGTCACAGAGGCTGGAAAACCTGTCTTTATTAGAACATTCCTGTTCTCCATATTTAGGTCACATGGAAACCTAATTAGTAACCAGACAGTTGTTTGGTGAACATGAAATTTTAGAGCAGAGGCATACATATCTTTTCATCAAGATATGGGTAGCCTGGTGAGTCACTACACTTGACTTACAGCTGCCTGTTCCTACATTGTTGGCCAGAATAATCATGCCTGGTAGTACATTATGTTCCCTGAGTGGGACAGGTTCTGGTTTCCCCTGTCTGTAGCTGTCTGTGTCACCACTCTGTCCTGTTTGTATTTATTATTATCTCACCTGGTGTATTACAATTTCAATTACACAGATAATTTTTATAGTTTACAATTTATCTGTATCACAAAGATAAATCTCATTAAGGTATCCCCAGATTTCAGTTTGAGAAGGGCTATTGTTAGGGACATTTTCCTGAATGTAGTTAAACCTATGTTGCATGTGAGGATTTTTGTTAGCTTTAGTTAGATAGTGTTTTTGTTTTTGTTTAGTTTTTTACTTTTTTCCTGACTTGGAGAGAAGTCTTATTTTGGGATCTAGTGTTCTGTGTTTGCATAATGGTTTTAGTTGTTGTGATAGTTATAATGAAAGAGAAAAATGCTATTTTATGTTTTTCAAAAAATTTGTAGCTTATATATTTCTCTTTGAAATATTAGAGCATAGGATTAAGCATATATCCTTGGTTTTATCTAAATTTGTAATCATTTTAGGAATCACTTACCAGGCAAGAAAAGAGCTTCACAAAGCAGTAAGAAAAGTTTTGGCAACATCAGCCAAGATACTGCGGGGCCCATTTGCCGGTAGGTACCAAATATTTAACTTGGAAGCTTTATCAGTATCTGAAAGTCATTTGGTGATCAACTTGAGATCTTTTTCCCCCATCTCTTATACTGACATTTATTATAGATATGGAAGGTTGAGTGACATTATTCTCTTGGGCTCTATTTAATTTAAAGGGCTTGATGGACAGTTTTCTTCCTTCCACTTTGTGGATGTTTTGTTGTTAGATAGCTGTAGGGGAATATTGAGACTAAATATATCCTTTTCTCTTGATGAGTGTTTCAAAATTTTAAATTTGTTAGAAAATCACTCCCATGCTTTCTGATCATGAGAAATTGCATCAATAATGTAGATTTTACAATCAAGCAAATCTACACTGTGGAGTTAGCTATGAAAGAGCTTACTCAATCTCTTTACAAAGTTGGCATCATGAAAAAGGTGAGAACATTTTTAAGAATTAAAAGATACTAGAGGTGCCTGGGTACCTCAGTGAGTCAAGCATCTGACTCTTGGTTTCGGCTCAGGTTATGAGCTGACGGTTTGTAGGTTCGAGCCCCGTGTTGGGCTCTGCGCTGGCAGCATGGAGCCTGCTTGAGATTCTGCCTCCCTCTTTCTCTGCCCCTCCCTTGCTCGCTCACTCGCAAAATAAATAAATATTTTTTAAAAAATAATTAAAAGATACTAAAGAGACTTAATCAAATCCCGATTTTTAAAAAACAGCTCTGAAGATATTTTGGGGACACTTGGAGAAATTCAAATATGGCGATAAGCTGGATTTTAGATGGTTTTGGAAGATTTTTGTTTTAGTGTTCTTGGGTGTTATAATGGCATCGTGAGTATATAGGAGAATGCAGGCTTATTAGGAGATTGGGTTGACTGAGAAAGGGTGAAATGTTACGTCTGCAGCTTCCTTTCACATGGTTTGGAAAAAATACACACACGTGCATATAAAGTAAATATGGCAAAATAATAAAATTGATTAAATATAGTTGTGGTAAACATATGGATGTGAGTGTATTTGATTCTATATGTTTGATATGTTTCATAATAGAAAAGTTTTTAAGGAAAAAGAACAAGAGACCACTTTGTGAAAGCAACATAGTATATAAAACAAAAGGACCTAATAACATACATAATAAATATAACAAAATACTATGGCAGAACTGAGAATAACCCTGTCAGTCGTTATCAATACCTGGAAATGGATTTTACTCCGTTATTGTGGATTTCAAATCCTTGCAAACTACCATCTTAAATAAGCTAGAGGACACAATGTTGTTTTAACTGTTCACACTGTTTACGTGGTCTTGTTCTTTTTTCTTTGCGCAAAGACACTTTTAGTACCATCGATGTGGAGGATCATGAATGTGCTGTGTGGCTGCTCCTGAGGAAGAGCCAGTCGGGGGACAGGACAGCGCGATTGCAGGCCGTACAGGAGATGTCGGAGACCCACCACTGGCACGGTAATGAGCCCCTCTGTGCACCTGCCCTGCCACCAGCTCGTGCCTGACCTCTGATATAAAGGGAAAGAAAGGAGATGCTAGGAAAGGAAAATAATTCAGCATACCTTAATATATACAAAAATTATTTTCAAAAGTTTTTGAAAGAAACTCCGGTGATAGAGAAAGTAGGAAGCCTGCTGGCCTGGTAGCCGGATAAGGTTGGTTAAGAACAGCCTCAAAACTGGGGAAGATCTATCTATTTGTGTAACTTTCTACCAGAATGAAGTTTTGCTTGATTAGAGAAACTCTTGGTACCGATTAGCTATAGCCTAATGTTGTATTTGGATCTTCTTTCAGTTCCTAGTTAATGACGTATTTTAATCACTCGCTGCACCATACAGTTATGTTTGCTTTCACTTTGACAATCTGCTTGGCTCCCATACTAATAATTCGTTAAATGTACCTGATTTGTGTGTGTGTATTTTTAAAGGAAGATTTAAAATATTTACTTGTATTTAACAACTGCATCTTCTGCAGTATAAGTACATAAGCAAGAGTTTAGATCTGCTCTGATTACAGTGACTAAAGTGTACTTTTTTAGTAGAGTTATCCTATAAAAAGGGGTAAATAAAAAAGAATAATGTTATGTGTGCCTGGGTGGCTCAGTAGGTTAAATGTCCAACTTCAGTTCAGTTCATGAATTTGAGCCCCACTTCGGGCCCAGTGCTATCAGACATATCCTCTGTCTCCGTCTCTCTCTGCCCCTCCCGCACACTCTTTCTCTCTGTTAAAAATAAGTTAATTAAAACAATTAAATAAAAAATAATGTTTTCAAAGAAAAGTGTCAGAATAAGAACTCTGCCTCTATACATCCTAATTAATTGATTGGTGGGTATAATTTTAATAACGTACAATGTAAGCTTACTTTGAAGACTTAGAATAGAAATCTTTAAAAAAAAAAAAACTACCTTCCAGGATTCCATTTCAGATTTACTGTATCAGAAAAATCAGAGTTGGAGCCCTAGCATGTAGGTTTTGGAAAAGTTCCCCACTTGATCTTGAAGAACTCACCCATCATTAAAAATAATGTCTGCTTGAGGGTTGCAGTTTTGTTTACAATACATAGCTCAGTCCATTTGGGCTGCTATAACACAATACCATAGACTGGGTGGCTTATAAACAATAGAAATTTATTTCTTAAAGTTCTGTAGGCTGGAAAATATAAGATCAGAGGGCCAGCAGATTGGTGTCTGGTGAGGGTGTGCTTCCTGGTTCATAGATGACCAGCTTTTCACTGTGTCCTCACGGGGCGGAGGAGACAAAGGATCTCTCTGGGTCTCTTTTATGAGGGCAGTAATCCCAGTCATGAGAGCTCCCAGAGACTTCACACCTCCAAATACCATGACATGGGGGCTTAGGTTTCCATGTATGTATCAGGGGAGGGGGGGACACAAACATTCAGGGCCAATACATAAAGGATGGAGTGGTGAAATCATGAAGACTAAAACAAAGTACCACCATCTGGAACTTCACATTATTCATGGACATCATGTAATGCCAAAGCACCATCCCGTATCAGGGACAGTAGATCTCAATGCAACCTCAGGTTTTTTGAGTAGTGAGCAAAATAGTTTTTAAACACTAGAATTATTACCAAAAAAAGGAGAAGTTAAATTGGTTCTGACCTATCGATTTTCACATTTAAGGTTCAGTTCTTCAAAAGGTTAGTTAGATTGTGATATGCCTACATATATGTTGAGGAGAATTGTGAGATCAGTCCTGGAAATGTTGGACATCTGGCTTACTGGTATTGTAAAGGCAGTTGACATTGTGAACAGAGACTTGGGAAATTTTGAATCATAAACTTGTAGTTTAAAAATTAAATTGTTTATTTAATTCTTGAAACAGCTATAAGCCAACTTGGGTGTTAACAACATACTTTTACAATAGATTACCAGTATAGGATAATTGCTCAAGCCTGTGATCTGAGAACTCTTATCGGTTTGGCACGAAGCAAAGAGAGTGATCTTCGTTTTTTCCTGCCACCACCTCCTTTGCCATCTTTAAATGAAGTAAGTAATAAAATAATCCAGTGAGTGAAAAATAAATTAACATATCACATCTTCACTCTGAAGGGTGCAGAGTAACCTTTCAAAAAGTAGTTTGAAAAAAAACCAAAAACCCACCAGTTTGTTGTCTACTTTTCACAAGCAGGTGAACTAGATATAAACCTGAAATTGTAGTTTTTATACCAAGATTTCCTGGTTTATCAGGAGATGTTGTTTCTCTTGTGTTATTTTCCCTTTTGGGTATTGGAAGTCTCTATACACCAGATGGTAACTTCATAGCCTATTAACATCGATGAGTTGGTCACTTGTTCTAATATTGCTATAGATCAGTTTTTCTCAGCCTCAACACTCCTAACATTTTGAGATGAATAATTCTTTGTTGTTGAAGATTGTTCTGTACATTATAGGGTGTCTAGCTGCATCCCTGGCATCTACTCATTGGATGCCAGTAGCATCCCCAAAGCTGTAACAACCAAAACTGAAGATCTTGCTAAATGTTTCCTGGGGCTCAAAACAGTCCCTGGAAAACCACCACATGTAGATACTAATGTATAACTTTGCATAGCTATTTATTAACCACTACATGTAGATATCAACCTAGTACTCCTCATAGTTGTTAAATACTAACCACTAATAGGTATTAGAGTGTGCTTCTTGAGCAGCTTTTCTAGGCCTTCCTAGAAAATGAAAATCAAAAAACTTGCAATCAGTTGTTGAAAATTAGAAAAATGGGGCGCCTGGGTGGCGCAGTCGGTTAAGCGTCCGACTTCAGCCAGGTCACGATCTTGCGGTCCGTGAGTTCGAGCCCCGCGTCGGGCTCTGGGCTGATGGCTCGGAGCCTGGAGCCTGTTTCCAATTCTGTGTCTCCCTCTCTCTCTGCCCCTCCCCCGTTCATGCTCTGTCTCTCTCTGTCCCTAAAATAAAAACGTTGAAAAAAAAAAAAATTTATAAAAAAAAAAAAAAAAAAAAAGGAAAATTAGAAAAATGAATATGCTAGATGTAAGTTATTAGAGAAAATGACTAATGAGTTCTGGATTTTAGAAGCAAGAACATAATAGAAGAAGAAAGAGTATAACAGTCCATTTTAAATCGGGAGCTAAACTGTGCAGTTTTTGGACTGAGGTAGCAGACACGGAAGTCCAGAACTCAAAGTTCAGTGATGCTCATTTACTTGGGTGGGTGATGGCGTTTCAAGACTAAAAGCACCAATTTATCTCTGCTCTTTTGTTTTGTTTTGTTTTGTTTTGTTTTGTTTTGATTCTTTGGGTACTTTTGTTGTACTCTGTTGTTGAGCTTAACTATGGGGCATTGTTTCTCCTTTTATTCCAGGATACTTGCATTGAAGAAGAGCTCAGACAGTTGCTGGCTTCTTTACCTCAAACGGAGCTAGATGAGTGTATCCAGTATTTCACATCTTTGGCTCTGAGTGAAAGCAGTCAAAGTCTAGCTGCTCAGAAGGTTAGCTCATTTATTCATTGAGTAAATATTTTGGAGTGCCCGCCCACCCTTTCTAGGATCCTGTGCCAGGGGCCAGCATTCAGAACCCTAGAAGAGCCATCCATCCAGGAACAGAATAAACATGGTGACTCCTGGTTGTATTCCAGGCACTGGGCCAGGTGTTAGAGATGGTGGGGAGACATGTAAATAAACAAAGTCCCAGAGTGTGTAAGAGAGATACAGGTTACTTCCAGAGCCTTTCACTGTGCTTAAGAGGTCGTTTAAGGCTTCATGGAGGTGCCTCTGAAGTTAAATCTTAAAGAATAAATAGATAGTAATTTACAAGGTTTTAAATATCACCTATATGCTCCTAATGCCTAAAGTGATTTCTCTACTCTTATGTTCTAACTCAGGCTCTGGATTTGAATATTCAGCTTCCTGCTTGATGTCTTTGCTTGGATGTCTAATCCAAGTCCCAAACTCAGCACGTTCAGCCCACCATCTCTCCACTAAGCTCTTCCTCCTCTACTTCCATTTCAGTAAATGGGGCAGCATACAGGTCGTTGCTTAAGCTAACGGCTAGGAATTCTTGTTGATTCCTTCCTTCCATGTTCAGCCAGTCTGCGGTTCCTGAAAGCTGTCCCTTCACATATAGTTTGAGTCCATTTGTCTCACTGTCTGCAGTGTAGCCACCTTCTCCTGGCCGCCGTCATCTCTTTCTCAGACTGTCCTGTTCTTTCATCTTGACTTCTGTTCTTGCTTTCATTTTTTAAATAATTTTAGAATCTCTTTCAGTCTCCTATTATTTTAAGTTCATTGAGGTGTTAATTCCTGTCTGTGGTGGCATCAACTCTTATGTTGGATTGTGGATTAATATGGGTCATGTGTTTTTACCGTGAGCTTGTCTTTAGCTGAATGGATCATTTTCTGTGTAAGTCCCAAGCACCCTGGATTGTAAATCTGTCCCCACAGAGCAGTTTTTGTGTTTGCCCCTGTTGGATACCCCAGGAGGTTCGCTGTCACTGGACTAGTTTGATATGAATTCCCCGGTTTGGGATTCCTGTGGCACATAGGAAGTATAAATTCAGATACATCTGTAGAGGGCTTAGTGTTGGGGTTAATTTCTCATCCAAAGCCCCAAACAGAAACAGACTTCCATAGGCTGGTGAGTAGAGTTTTTAGGCTCTCTTGGAGGAGGCAAACTTTTCAGGGCTCTGCCTTTCTAAAGGGATCCCAGATCTAGTTCCCACTGAATGTGACATCCAAAACCACATCACTTGCACTGAACGAGGAAAATCCCATCTGAGGAGCCTGCAGGCATCTTACCTCGGCAGTCCTGTGCTTCCCACTTCTGCTGCAAGTTCCATCTTCAGTTCTCGCAGAGGTTCTGCTTTCTTTCTTCTTCCCATTTTCTTTAGAACTTGGCTATGTTTTAAAATAGTTTTGGATTGCATTTCATCAGACATTTCTACATGTTTGTAGTGGGAGGGATTCACTTAGAAGCCAAGTTCGCCATCTTGCTGGATCCAGAAAGCTTCCTTATCACATCTCCATCATCTCAGACCCCACAGCAGGCTCCTTACCTGTCTCCCCAGGTCTGCGCTTTCACATCAGCCAGAGTGATTTTTACAAAAACATGAATTCGATCCACTCATGTTCCTGCATTAAGCCTTCCAAATGGCTTCCCATACATGTCGAGTCTGAGCCCTTCTTATGATCAGGGCATGGACTGGCCATTGTTTATCAGAGTGGCTGCCCCTTGGAATGGTAAGGAAGTTGACAGGAGAGGGACAGTAGGGTGTAAAGTTTGCATAGTGGCGATCGGTGGGCTCAGCTGTGCGTGCCATCTCCTCGGAGCTCTCCACGTGCTCCGCAGGGCGCCCCACACCTTTGGAGTAAGACTGCCTCGCACATGAAAAGCCATTTTGGTTGAAGGGTTTATATTCTCTCCCCCTGCATCCCCTCCTCCCAGTGCTTTAGCTGTGGGCCCGTTCACTGGATGTAAATAACTGGCATGCGCAGCAGAGGCTTCATCCAAGTGAATCAGAGCGTGGTGTCCTGAGGGTAGTAGCCCAAACAGACTCCCAACTCTGATCTACCTGAGGGCAGTCTGAGCTCATTGGCAGTTGCTCTCTATTGCCCCTTGCCCCAGCCACTAATGTACTCCCATTCTCTCTCAATTTGCCTGTTCTGGACATTTCACATAAGGGGTACCATCTAGTATGTTACCAATATGTCACCTTTTGTGTCTGACTTTTGAAAGTTCGTCCACGTTATAGCATGTATCAGTACTTCTTTCCTTTTTGTGGCCAATAACGTTCCATTGTATGGATAGACTCCCTTTCGTTATCCATTCCTCAGCTGATAGATATTTAGGTTGTTTCCACTTTTTGGCTATCATGAATAATGCTGCTATGAATATCTGTGTACAAGTTTTTGTGTGGGCATATGGTTTTAATTCTTTTGGGTGTCTACCTAGGAGTGGAGTTCCTGGGTCCATATGGTAACTCTTTGTTTAACTCTGAGGAACTTTCAAACCATTTTCCACAGTGGCTGCATAATTTCTCATTCCCACCAGCAATGTATGAGGGTTTTAATTTCTCCACATACTGGCCGACACTTGTTACCCATCTTTTTTTTTTTTAATTTGTTTAATGTTTATTTATTAGAGTGAGAGAGCGCGTGCTTGAGCGTGAGTCGGGGAGGGGTAGAGAGAGAGACACACACAGAATCCGAAGCAGGCTCCAGGTTCTGAGCGGTCAGCACAGTGGTCTGACATGGGGTTCAAACTCACAAACTGCAAGATCATGACCTGAACTGAAGTTGGACGGTCACTTAACCTACTGAGCCACTCAGGTGCCCCACCTATGTTTTTTATTACAGCCATCTCATTATGTGTGAAGTGACATCTTTATTCTGGTTTTGATTTGCATTTCCCTAATGATTAATGATGTTGAGCACCTTTCTATGTGCTTATTAGTTATTTATATACTTTTTTTTGGAGAAATATCTGTTTAAATCCTTTGCCTAATATTTTAATTGGGTTACATGTCTTTTTATTCTAAAAATTCTTTGTATATTTTGGATAAAAATTGTTTTCAAATATTTCTCCCAAACTGGGTATTTTCCTGATAGTGTCTTTTGCAGCACAAACATTTTTAATGGTGATGAAGTCCAATTTGTGTGTTTTTGTCTTTTATTGCTTGTGCTGCTGGTGTCCTGAAGACCATGCACCTCTCTGAGTAATTCCTTATCTGGACCCTTCTCCGTTCTCAGGCTTCCCTTTTCATCAGGGAGGCAGGGAGCACAGCCTCACTTTCAGCAGGTCTTGTCCGGCTTCTGGTAGCTTGAGCTTTGCCAGGACCAGACTGTTATCAGCAGGATAGTAAGCACAATGGGGTGGATGTGCCTCCCTGCTGTCTGCCACAGGTGTCCCACTGACCTCTGTCTCCACTATCGTCACTCCTCTCCTCGTCCCCATGCCAGAGCTCCTGGTACCTGGCCTGATGTTCTTTTTCAGCACAATAGATTTTCTTTTGCTTATTACTATTGAGTTAAGATCATCCTAACTTCTATAGTGTTCTGTCACCTTCTGTGGCATTTTTTAACATTTTGCTAAGTCAAGAGAGAGAAAGTAGTTTGATATACTATGCCACCTCCTTTCTGCCCAGAAGCCATGGCCTTGGCCAGCAGTTTAAAGACCCTAGGACTTTGTGTGTGTATACCTATGCGCGTTCATAATTAACATATACTGTGTGTATGTGTTCTTTGATATTTACTACCCTGGAGATGATGTAGGTTTCCTGCCATCTGAGATGCCCCCCCCTCCTTCTCAGCTTATTTTATTTTCTTTTTTTAAAGATTTTATTTTTGAGTAATATCCACACCCAACTTGGGGCTCAACTCACAACCCCGAGATCAAGAATCACATGCCGCACCAACTGAGCCAGCCTGGTGCCCCTCAGTTGGCTTATTTTAAACAAAATCTTCCCCTAAACAAAGTGATGTCTGAAAAAGTAATTCATGTGACCTTTTAACTGCATTGACTTGACTCTATTCCAATCAGTATATTTAGGTATCGTAGATCACATTGGAAATGATGAAACTGATATTTACTCAAAACATTTCGTTCTGCTGGGCAGACTACATGCACACATAGATCTATCCTTTCAGTAGAAATTTCAAAAAGAAATTGTTTCTGGTACTTAAAAAAAAATGAATGCTTTGTGATTAATGAAGTACTTTTGATTTTTCATTTAGAAGGTGCTGCTTTCACCTTGATTTGCCTCCCTGTCCTCTGAACACTTTTTTTTAAAGAGTTTTTATTTAAATTCCAGTTAGTTACCATACAGAGCAATATTAGTTAACAACATACCGCATAATACTAGTTTCAGGTGTACAGTGTAGTGATTCAGCACCTGCATACCTCACAGGTGCTCATCACAGCAAGCGCCCTCCTTAATCCCCCTCACCTACTCCCCCAGCCCCCCACCCACCTCCCCTCTGTAACCACCAGTGTGTCCTCTAGTGAAGAGTCTGTTTCTTGGTTTGCCTTTCTTTCTTTTTTACCCTCCTCTGCGTGTTTGTGTTGGTTTTTAAATACCACACAGGAGTGGTATTTGTCTTTCTCTGACTTCTTTATTTTGCTGAGCATTATACTCTCTAGCTCCATCCCTGTTGTTGTAAATGGGAAGATTTCGTTCTTTTTGATGGATGAGTAATATTCCGTTGTACATACACACATGTATATGCGTATTTATGTATGTGTGTATATATATCTATATATACACACACCACATTTTCTTTATCCATTGATTAGTTGATGGGCACTTGGTCTGTTTCCATAATTTGGCTATTGTAGATAATGCTGCTGTACACATGGGGGTGCATGTATCCCTTTGCATTAATATTTTTGTATTCCTTGGCTGAATACCTACTAGTGCAATTGCTAGATTGTAGGATAGTTTTATTTTTAATTTTTTGAGGAGCCTCCATACTAGCTTCCACATTGGCTGCACCAGTTTGCATTCCCACCAACAATGCAGGAGGGTTCCTCCTTCTCCACATCCTCACCAACACCTGTTGTTTCTTGTGTTGTTGAGTTTAGTCTTTCTGACAGGTGTGAAGTGATATCTCATTGTAGTTTTGATGTTGAGCATCTTTTCATGTATCATCTTTTCATTGGCCATCTGGATGTTTTTGGAAAAATGTCTATTTGTGTCTTTTGCCCATTTTTAAATTGGATTATTTGGTTTTTGGGTGTTGAGTTTGATAAGTTCTTTATATGTTTTGGACAGTAACCTTTTATCAGATATGTCATTTGCAAATATCTTCTCCCATTCCATAGGTTGCCTTTTAGTTTTATTGATTCCTTTGCTGTATAGAAGCTTTTTATTTTAATGAAGTCCTAATGGTTTATTTTTGTTTTTATTTTCCTTGCTTCAGCAGACATATCTAATAAGAAGTTGCTACAGCTGATGTCAAAGAGGTTACTGCCTGTGCTCTCCTCTGGGATTTTAATGGTTTTATATCTCACACTTAGGTCTTTCATCCATTTTGAATTTTTTTGTGTGTATGGTGTAAAAAAGTGGTTCGCTTTTATTCTTCTGTGTGTTGCTGTCCAGTGTTCCCAGCACCAGTTGTTGAAGAGACTGCCCTTTTCCCGTTGGATATTCTTTCCTACTTTGTCGATGATTAGCTGTCCATATAGTTGTGGGTTCATTTCTGGGTTCTCTATTCTGTTCCATCGGTTTATGTGTCTGTTTTTGTTCCAATACCATGCTGTTTTGATTACTTCAGCTTTGTAATGTAACTTGAAGTCCGGAATTTGGATGCCTCTAGTTTTGCGTTGCTTTGCTTTGCCTTTTCAAGGTTGCTTTGGTTATCTGAGGTCTTTTGTGGTTCCGTACAAATTTAAGGGTTGCTTGTTCTAACTATGTGAAAAATACTGTTGGCATTTTGATAGTGATTGCATTAGGTGTGTAGATTGCTTTGGGTAGTATAGACATGTTAACAACGTTCTTCTAATCCACGAGCATGGAATGTCTTTCACTTTCTTTGTGAGCTCTTCAATTTTTTTCATCAGTGTTTTATAGTTTTCAGAGTACAGGTCTTTCACCTCTTTGGTTAAGTTTGTTTGGCAAGGGAGAAGTAAAATTACTACTTGCAGAAGACATACTCTATGTAGAAAACCCAAAAGACTCCACCAAAAAGTGGCTGGGACTGATAACACAGATTCAGTAAAGTCACAGGATACAAAATCAACGTACAGAAATATGTTGCAATCCTTTTTTTTTGTTTTAATGTTTATTTTTGAGAGAGGGAGAGAGAGCACATGCATGAGTGGGGAAGGGGCAGAGAGAGAGGGAGACATAGAATCCAAAACAGGCTCCAGGCTCTGAGCTGTCGGCACAGAGCCCGACACGGGGATCAAACTCACAAACCGTGAGATAATGACCTGAGCTGAAGTCAGACGCTTAACCAACTAAGCCACCCAGGCGCCCCAAATCTGCTGCATTTCTATACAGCAATAATGAAGTAGCAGAAAGAGAAATTAAGGAATCAATCCCATTTACATTTACAACAAAAACAGTGAGATCCCTAGGAATAAACCTAACCAAAAAGTTGTACTTCTTTAATTAATTTAATGTTGAAAAAATATTTAATTTCATTTCTGAAGCTCTGTCTCATCAGACCAATAAGCAACTCCATCTCAGTTATTCTCCTCCCACTACCCCTGTCTAGTCAGGCTCCTCCGATTTTTCACTTGCCAAGAAGTTGGGAGTGAAGAGGTAGGAGGGGTGTCCATCTGGTTTTTAGAGATCTGTCAGACCTGCCTGTGGCAGTCTCTAAGCACCCTTCAAGGGACACTACGCTGCTTCTATACGAAACTGCCTCCTCACTGAGGGAACGCAGCCTTGGCAGCTGTCCCACACAGCTGTTGGGTTCCAGGGCATGGCTTCTTCACCTTTGTTAATCACCATGGACCCCTTTGTGATTTAGTAAAGTCTGTGACCCCTTTGTGATTTAGTAAAGTCTGTGAACTTGTTTGTAGATGCATAAAACTCAATACACAGGATTATAAAAGAAACCAATTATATGGGGTACTGTTACCAAAAATAATTTTGGTATCATGTATTTCTTGTTCATGCATTAAATAACAGGAAGAGACCTGTAAAATGGGAAAGTTGAAGTTTATTTTTAAAACACTTTAACTTTTGGGGTGCCTGGGTGGCTCAGCTGGTTAAACATCCAGCTCTTGGTATTGGCTTAGGTCATGATCTCACGAGCATGAGATCAAGCCCTGTGTCGAGCTCTGTGCCGACAGTATAGAGACAGCTTGGGATTCTCTCTCTCTCCCTCAGAGAGCTACCACAAATGAGATGTAATACGAAAATATCTGTACTCTCTATTACCGACAGAGTCACACAGATTGTTACCATTACTATGGTCTATTGTCTGTGTTTACAAAATTTCTGTTAGATGTCGGGAAGATAAAGATGTAACTTTTTCTCCTCCAAGCATACACCCTACCGACCCTGAATTCTGTCTACTCCAGGCCCTTAAGAATGGCCCTGGGTCTGCAACTCATGCTTTAGAATGAATGCACCGTCTCTCTTTTTTTTTTTAAGTTTGTTTGTTTATTTTTTGATTTAGAGAGACAGACAGTGCCAGCTGAGGAGGGGCAGAGAATGAGGGAGAGAGAGAATCTCAAGCAGGCTCTGTGCAGTCGGCTCAGAGCCCAACACAGGGTTCCATCTCACGAACCATGAGATCACTCACTATCTGAGCCGAGATCAAGAGTTGGACACTTAACTGACGGAGCCACCCAGGTGCCCCTAAACACACCGTTTCTAAGCCCAGTTAGTTTGCATAATTTGCAGAGTTCTGAGGTTGTCAGTTTTTATGCAGAAATGCCAGGGATTAGCTTTTACACACTTTAAAACAGAGGGTCCCACAATAAGAAGCAATAGCAAGACTCTCTGTCCCCCTGCTCTCCACCCATCCTGGCAGTGATCTGCCTACTCTCCTTTTGTTTTCAGATGTCACATCTCTTGGCAGCTTGCCTACATCTGTCTCTTCACTACCTTTCTGACCGTCCCTGTCCTCCTGCTCGTTCTCCCTCACGCTCGCTGTATTCCAGCCACGCTGGCCCTCACTCTCCATTCCTTAAACTCGCTACCTGCTCGAGTTCTCTCTGCCTGGGATTCTCTGCCACCAGCTTGTCATATGGCCGCTTTTTCATCCTTCAGCTTGTCAGCTCCTCAGAGAGACCTTCCTCTCCATCTCAAATGTTTAGTGCATTTATCGCCCTTCGTAGTATTTATCCCGTTGTGTAATTATGCTGTATATTTATCTGTTTGCTTATTTAATTGTCTTACTCCCTTCCAGTGGTCAATAATAATGTCCCTAGTACCAAATACAGTGCCTCCCACACAATATGTTCTCACAAAATATTTATGGAATAATGGATGAATGAATTATGACATTGCTAAGGGAGCCAGCTGTGCACGAATTTATATATGCTTAAATAACAGCTGGTATATTTCTGTTATGAGTCAAAGTATTTTTGCATGGCAGACAAAAGTGTAGATAACTATGAGGATATTGTTTTTTTTTTGTTGTTGTTGTTGTTGTTTTTAATTTTTTTTTTTCAACGTTTATTTATTTTTGGGACAGAGAGAGACAGAGCATGAACGGGGAAGGGACAGAGAGAGAGGGAGACACAGAATCAGAAACAGGCTCCAGGCTCCAAGCCATCAGCCCAGAGCCTGACGCGGGGCTCAAACTCCCGGACCGCGAGATCGTGACCTGGCTGAAGTCGGACGCTTAACCGACTGCGCCACCCAGGCGCCCCTATGAGGATATTGTTTAAAAGGAGCATAGGTTATATGGTAACAAGGTATCTATTATGTATGAAATCATTTGGCCATTATAAATTTGTTGAGATACATTTGAAAAATACCATGTTAATCCAGAGTAATGTTGTGTCTCAAATTGAGTATGATATTTACAAAATGATACATAAAATTCTTTGTTACACTTATGACTAATATAGAATATGGATGTAAATTCTTTAGTAACTTTATTAGTTGACATCCCTCTTCTGCTTTGTTACTTGCCTTTTGATTTTTATACCTTACCCTTTATTTTTAACATTGTCACTCTCTTTCTTTTCCTCTGCATTTCTTTCATTCTTAAGAAACTGTTTTTTGGTTGCACTTACAGAATTTGATGTGTGGCATTTCTTAAATTTTTACGAATTTATGTAAACTTGCTCTGTCTTAATCTAGTGATAAAGCAGCAGTAACCTATGTATGTTTATTTTCATGTTAAGAATTAGAATATATTCCATATGCTCACACCACGAGTTTATACCTTTTATTTATTCCTTTTTCTTGTGTTTTTAACTGCCACACAATCTGCCAGTTCATAAACAACTTAGAAGCTTTGCTAATGAGGTTGGAATTGGAACTGTATTTTTATTTCCCACTTAGAAAGTGATCAAGAGAAATGTAAAATCCTAGGTAATTTTTTTCCTTTTTTATTTACTTGGAGCATTTAGCTTAGAAAGAGGTCAGGTGATTTGGGGGTGTGTGGTAGGGAGAAGGATTTGGGGGAGGCAGGTTGTGTTGGTAAATCTTTTAAGAAAAGTTCCCCATCCCCCAAAGCCCACCAGTTCACTGTTTACCCTTATCCCTGCTAGAGGAGAGAATGACTCTCAATGAATTAGTCCCTTGCCAGGCCTCTACTTAAGTAGCATAAACGTTTGAGATCTAAGCATGTTTAAACTTGGAAAAACAGAATGTGACATCAAGAGAGGAGGGCATGAGTAAGAATTATAGAATGATCAAACATTTTGAATATTTACTGGGTTTACTGAGCCATGAGCCCTATAAATTAACTCAAAATGGAGAAACTTATGGATTATATTTCCTATAGGAAACACTGGGCTTTCTAAATACATTTTTGAAAAACATTACCTTGTAGTTGAGTTCTTTTGCCAGCAGGTGGCCTGTATGCACACAGTTATGGCCCCTCGTGCAAATACAAAGCACTTCAAAGGAGATGCAGTAATGTCTTCTTTTCATCCCTTCTGTCTCCCTCACCCAGCGCACATGCACGCACATGCACACACACGCACACCCGTTCACAGTTACACATACTCTTTACACATATTATAGCATACAGTACACATTCTTCTGCCCTTTCTTTTTCTCACTTACGGGTTCATCTTGGAGATTGGTATATGCCAGCATACAAGGAGACTCAAAAATTTTTATATTCTTTTTTTTAACGTTTATTTTATTTTTGAAAGAGAAAGAGAGGGAGGGGCAGAAGGGATGGGGGACAAAGGATCTGAAGCAGGCTCTGAGCTGACAGCCGAGAGCCTGACGTGGGGCTCGAACTCATGAGCCATGAGATCATGACCTGAGCTGAAGTCAGACGGTTAACCAGCTTAGCCACTCAGGTGCCCCCCAGATTTTTATATTATCATAGCATTCCATTGTACAGTGGTACCATCGTTACTTAACCAGCCCTCTGTTGATGGCAGTAGGTAGTGCTTACAAAGACTGTCGCCGTGAACAAACCTGTACCTGTATTACTCTGCCTATGTGTGTCTCTCTAGGTTGGATTGTTGAAGGGCACGGGCGCTTGTAATTTAGACAGCTGTCCTTAAGTTGTCCTCCATAAAAGTTGCAGGGTGATGGGAATGCCCGCTCCCCACCCCTCTGATAGATGAAAACTATCCTTTCTCATGACTGTTGCCACACATGCCTCTCATTATAAGTTGTGTTGGGCATTGTTTCGTAGATTTCCTTTCCTAGGAACTTTCTGTTTATGACTGTTGCTCATTTCTCCATCGCATTGTTGATATTTTTGCCACTGATTTGTAGGGGATTATTGCATACTAGTGACATTAGCGTTTGACCTGTGATGATAGTTGAAATTTTCTTTTCCCAGTTTATTCTTATATTTTGCTATTAGGGCTAGTGCACACTCCTCTTCTGTCTTCTGGTTTTCCTAACCCTTCTGTTTATTCTTCCATATGATCTTGAATTTCAGTTTAGGAAGAGTTAAAAGTTCTCTGATCATTGTCATTGTTTGTCTTCATTTTATATTTTTCCAGCAATGCCTTTTTTCTTTTTTATTATTTTGATTAATAGACTTCAGGTAGACTCCACCACCATCATCTGACAGTAGAAAATTATGGTCAACCCTAGGCTTTTCTTATTTGGTAAAGAATTGTGTGTCAGTCTTCATACTTTGAGAGAAGAGGACACAGAAGAAAGAAGTAAGGAAGATGCAAAGATCGCCTCCTCTAGAAATGATCCCTTATGTTTTCTGTTCTAGTAAGCAACAACTTGCATAACTAGTTCCCTTTCAGCTTCCAAAATAGGTTGTGTATAATACAGGGATTTTTTCGTGTGTGTGTGTGTCAAACAAAAATTATGAGTCACTCTTCTCAATAAACATTTTAATTATCTTTCAGGGTGGCTTATGGTGTTTTGGAGGAAATGGGCTTCCTTATGCTGAAAGTTTTGGAGAAGTTCCTTCAGCTACAGTGGAAATGTTCTGTTTAGAAGCTTTGGTAAAACATTCTGAGGTAACTTTCATTTTCAAAATGTGGTTTACTTTTTATGATCGCAATAAAAAAATTGTACATCATGGTTCATTCCAGCGAAATAATCCTCATTTTTTATAAAAGAAAAGAAGCTTTTTGCTTATTTACAAATTTTCTTTTTTCCCCATTTAGTTGTAGAATTGATAATCATGACTTAGCACCGATACATGTATTTCCTTTTGCCAAGTATTTCTGAAAATGGATTTAATCTTAATTGCGCATAAAGCAACCCATTGTTTAAATATGGCGTTGACCTTTGAATTACGCTATCTTATGCTACCTTTCTCAGATCTTTTTTATAAATAATATTACCAGGTAGTTAATTTCCAGTAAAACATCTGCCAAAGAAGCCAATATAGAAAAAAGGTAAATATTTGGATGGCCATACTCTTGAATTTTAAACAGAGCTTATATTAGTGGTTTTTAAGTTTTTTGGCATGTATGACAACTTTTCTGTCATGATCATAGTTTGATTTTAAAAGAAAAGAGCAACAGACTTCGTGATGCTCAAACATGAATGCATAAAAACCACTCAGGAAGCATGTTTGAAAGAGCACATTTCCTGGTCACCTCTAGCAGCTTCAACTTAGTAGTTGTGGGCTGGTGTCCGGGAGTTTGCGTTTGTAACGGGCATCGCTGGTGAGGCTGCTGGAAGTAGTTCATCCCGCATCGTGAGAAACTCCATCCTAGAGATCTTAAACTTTCCAGTTTAATTTTGAGGACCATTAGACACGGCTCAGGAGCATAGTGGTCTCTGGTCATCTTTAGTTCCCACCAGCGGAGTTAGGAACTGCGTACAAAGCAGAGGTATTAGTGTTGTAGCTCAGAAGGGCACATGGGAAAATAGTGCTAGAGGTTTTGTAGCTTATGATCAGTTTCTGAAGCATTAGATCTGTCTTCAGTAGAAAGTACAGTGTGTGGAATACCTTTATTACATTATCTCACTGACATATGTCTAAAGGGCATACTTTTAAATGCACTTAAAATGTGATCAAATTCAGTAAAAATTTAGAGAATGAAAATTGTTGCATATACAGGACACAGCATCATGTCAGTGAGTACAGCTAGTGATGGGAAGAGGCCAAGGTCATGCCGGTGACCTTGGCACACCGTGAGGGCTTGTTGGTCAATACTGTCGCCTTTCCATAATATTACGTATTTCCTTTGGCTGTATTTTATCCCTTTTCTCTATTAAAAATTCGTATCCCCTTTCTTTCCTTTTTATTTTTATCATTTGATCTTTCTCTTTAAAAAATGTTTCTGACTCCTGAGTTTTAGGAGAGCCCCAGACCTGTGGACTTGTGTGGGCTGGTGTGCAGGGCGGCACATGGTGCCATTCTCTGGGAGTTCTTGTTTGCAGAAGCAAAAGCTGCCACTTGAATGGGGTTTTTCTTCCCATTATCAGGTGGCAGGTTTCTCGGTTAGAGAATCTTTTTAAGGTAATTTCAAGCCAGTCAAAGTATCACTGTAAACTGAAACCATTCTAGGGGTGCTGGGGTGCCTCAGTTAGTTGTCTGACCGGCTCAGGTCATGATCTCGTGGTTCTTGGAACCTGGAGCCTGGAGCCTGCTTTGGATTCTGTTTCTCCCTCTCTCTCTCTGCCCCTCTCCTGCGCTCGCTCACTCTCTCTCTCTCTCAAAAATAGACATGAAAAAAATTAAGATAAAAAAATTGAAACAATTCTATAATAATGACATTGTCAAGTTACATCCCACCAAGAGCTAAGCAGAGTAAGAGTAAACATTTCAGAAGCCCTGGTGAGATACGCCTTAATTTTTTTCAGTGATTTTGAAGCACCTCCCGCATAGATAGGAATTTGCTTATTTATTTAAGTGAGCTGCGAGGAGAGTGTTGGGTGGTCTCTCTGGGTCTCTGTCCTTGAGCAGGAGCCCCTAGCTGTGCCGTCAGCATGTTGTGTCACCTCGCTAGTGAATTTGTGCAACATACGGTGAGCTTTCATTAATTTATCGTGCTAGATACCCACACACTGTGATGAAATTGAAGCAAATGGAGGCTTGCAACTACTTCAGAGGCTGTACCAACTTCACAAGGATTGTCCCAAAATACAGAGAAATATAATGCGTATCATTGGAAACATGGCTTTGAATGAACATCTTCATTCTACTATAGTTCACTCAGGTAACACCGTTATATACTGAGTATTTTGGATCCGATCCTTTGTTCCCACCTCCACCCCTCATGATACGTTAATCTTTTTATTTATTTATTTATTTATTTATTTATTTATTTATTTAATTTATTTATTTATTTAATGTTTATTTTTGAGAGACAGAGCACGAGCAGGGGTGGGGCAGAGAGGGAGGGAGACACAGAATCCAAAGCAGGCTCCGGGCTCTGTGCTGGCAGAGCCTGCTGAGGGACTCAAACTCACGAGCCGTGAGATCATGACCTGAGCCAAATCAGACGCTTAACTGACTGAGCCACCCACGCGCCCCACAATACATTAATCTCTTAATAGACTTAACACTTCGCTTAGGGTTAGTTATGGGTCTTTAGAGCATATCGTTTTAGTAGGGGCATGGAATTGCTTGGGACTTGTGTACTACAGACCTGAGATCATTGGTGTGCGGACAGTCAGAGGAGAGCAGTTTTTGCCTTGACGACCATCTAATGGTCTACATCACCTTTGATAGGATTCGGTTGACCCAGAGTACGTGTACTCAGTATAATTAGTGATTTTCCCCCTTGCAACTAATCAACTGACTGTGGGGAGATACTTAGGACCATGCAGATATCCAGCTCCTCATCTACTGAACTCCCCTTCCGGATCCAGTCTTCATCATGATGGTTGCAAAATGATAATTTTCTAACTGCAGCACGCCCTCCCCGTGTACTTTTCAGCATTTGGCATTTCCCTGTAAGCAAGAGCCCTTCCTTCTCTCTCCTTCCATCTGTCTCCCTTTCTTCCCTCTTGTCCCTCCCTCTCGCTCTCTCCCTCCCCATCAGTATGGGCACATGGATTCCTGGTTGTTTTTTTTTTTAATGGTTTATAACTTATTACTGTACTTAACATTAGATGCCAGATTGTTTCGGTTTTGGTCAGTGGGAGCCCGACAAACCGGCTCCCTGTGTCCTGGCAGTATGCCCACCTCGTCTGGGGAGGCATTCCTTATTACTGTCTGAATAACAAGATGTTCCAGGCTCCTTCCTCTGAGGAGAAGTGCAGATTGATCTTAGTGCAGATTGATTTTTAGAGACCAGGATCTGGGTGCTCGGTGTGCTTATTGTTCCTGGAGTGTCTTCGCTTCTTGGCTCTTTCAGTGGAAAAAGCAAGGTGGTAAATATCAGGACACACACAAGTATGCATTCATATGTGCACATATACATGCATATGCTCATAGTTGTTAGAGACTGAGTTTACGTTTTTTCTTGTGTCAGTCTCTTTTTTTGTTTGTTTACATTTAAGAGTGTTTTGATCAATAAAAGTTTTTAATTTGATGAAGTCTCATTTAGGGATCAGCAAACTTTTTCTATAAAGAACCACTTCCTATGGGCTTTATTTGCTCCACTTTTTTAGGTGCTTAAGGTAGAAACTTTTAGATCCTAATTTTAACCTCTTCTTGTTTCAGACATCTATTACTGTGTATCAAACACAAAATTCATTGGTTAAAATAGTAGTCCTATATTTTCCTTGTGAATCTGAAACTTCGGCCAGCCTCTGTGGCTTCATGCAGCACTAACTGGGGCAGCTCGGCTGCGGGATGGAGGGTACACTTTCATGATTGTCCCTCACGTGGCTTGCATACTGGTACTGCTGTCAGGTAGGAGCCCAGCTGGGGCTGGGGACATTGGCTCCTTCCTATATGCACCTCTCTGTGCAGCTTGGGGTTTCTTAAAGCATGGTGGCTAGGTTTCAACAGCAAATGTCTCAAGAGAGGACCAGGCATACGCTCTTTTTTGCCTCTTATAAGCAAGCATTGGGAGTAATTTCTGACCTACTCACTAAGGCTAGCTCATATTCAAGAGGAAGGGCTCCAGAAGGGGTTTAGACTCATGACCTCTTGATGGACAATAGTTTCAAAGCATTTGAAGACATGTTTTCAAATCACTACAATTATTTTTTAATACGAGTATTTAAAGCTGTAAATTTCCTCTAACTTGTTTTAGATGGATCCCTTAAATTTTGAATATACTGTATTTTCATCATTATTCAGTTTAAAATATTTTCTACTTTTTCTTGTGATTTTTTTGCTTTGTCTCATGGGTTACTTAAAAATGTGCTGCATAGTTTATAAGTATTAAGGATTTTCTAGATATCATATGTCCATGATTTCTCATTTAATAGTCCATGTGTTCAGAGAACATACCCTGTAAGAGTTTAGTCTTTGGAAGTTTACTGAGACTTATTTGATAGCCTGTTTTGTGGTCTGTCGTGATGCATGTTCTGTGTGCGCTTGGAAAGAATGAGTGTTTTGTAGTTGTTGGCGAAGTGTTCTGTATGTAACAATGAAGCCATAGCATTGCTCAAATCTTCTCTGGATCTTCATTGAGCTTGGTCTCGTTCTCAGTGAATTACTGAGAGATGTGTTGAACTATAATTGTGAATGTCTGTTTTCCTTGTAGTTCTACCAGGTTTTTCTTCCTAGCAAATTATTCATTTTTTATTATTAAGTGATGTCTCTACCACTGGTGACACTCCTTTTCCTTAAGTCTACTTTACTTGGTATCAAAATAGCCACACTGGCTTTTTCTTTTAAAAAAAATTTTGTTATTGGGGTGCCTGGATGGCTCATTTGGTTGAGCATCTGTCTCTTGATTTTGGCTCTCAGGTCATGATCCCAGGGTTGTGGGATCGAGCCCCACAAGAGATTCTCTCCCTCTCTGCCCCGCTCTCCTGCTCGCACATGCTCTCTCTCTCTCTCTCTCTCTCTCTCTCTCTCTCTCAAACCAAGAACAATTAAAAAATTTTGTTATTGAAGTATAGTTGACATACAGTATTATGTTAGTTTTCAGGTGTACAACATAGTGATTCTACAATTTTATACATTACACAGTGCTCACCATTGTAAGTGTAGTTATCATCTGTTACCATACAACATTATTATAATATCATTGGCCATATTTCCTATGCTGTTCTTTTTGTCCCTGTGACTGATTTATTTTATACCTGGAAGTTTTTACTTCTTCATCTCCTTCATGTATTTTGCTCATCCCCCCATCCTCCTCTCGTCTGGCAGCTGCTAGTTTGTTCTCTGTATTTATGGGTCTGTTTCTATGAGAGTTTTTGGTTTTTGTTTTTTAGATTTCACATATAAGTGAAACATATGGTATTTGTGTTTCACTTTCTGACTATTATTTCGCTTAACATAACACTCTCTAGGTCTATTTATGATATCACAAATGGAAAGATCGCATTCTTTTTTATGGCTGAGTGATAGTCGATCACACACACACATACACACACACACACACACCCCTTCTTCTTTATCCATTTACCTGCTGATGTATTCTGGTTTTTTCCATATCTTGGCTATTGTAAATAATGCTGCAGTAAACAAGGGTGCTTGTATTTTTTTGAATTAGTTTTTTCATTTTCTCTGGATAAGTACCCAGTAGTGGAATTAAAGGGTTATATGGTATTTTTGTTTTTAATTTTTTAGTAACCTCCATATAATTTTCAACAGTGGCTGCATCAGTTTACATTCCCACCAACAGTACATGAAGGTTCCTTTTTTCCCCACATCCTCACCAATGCTTGTTATTTCTTGTCTTTTTGATTCTAGCCATTCTGACTGGTATGAGGTGATACCTCATTGTGTTTTGATTTTCATTTCCCAGATGATCACTCTGGCTTTTTCTTATGCTTGCTGTTTGCAGCCCTATCTTTTATCTTTTCCTTTTCCCCTTCTTTTGCGTTCATTTTTCTGTGACTTTATTTTTTTTAAATATTTTAAATGTTTATTTTTGAGCGAGAGAGAGAGACAGAGTGTGAGTGGGGGAGGGGCAGAGAGCGAGGGAGACATAGAATCTGAAGCAGGCTCCAGGCTCTGAACTGTCAGCACAGAGCCCAGTGAGGGGCTCGAACTCACGAACCCTGAGATCATGACCTGAGCTGAACTCGGCCACTCAACTGACTGAGCATCTCTCTGTGACTTTAAAAGTAAGTACATCTTTTATAGACAGCATAGAGGTGCATCTTTTTTTTAAATCCGGCTTGATCTTTTTTAATAGGGGTGTTTTGTCTTGTTACCTCTAATGTATTTATGAGTATTGTTTCCTTTTTTTCTTGTTTACTGACTTTTTTGGGTTACTTGAATATCTTTTACATTCTGTTCTTTCTCCTGTTTCTGCTTTTTATATATTATTATTTGTGTGTTTTTTTACTTGTTGGTATCCTTATCACAGTCTATCTTGAATTAATATGATACCACTTTATCTGTAGTGTGAGATTCTTCAACGTTTATTTATTTTTGGGACAGAGAGAGACAGAGCATGAACGGGGGAGGGGCAGAGAGAGAGGGAGACACGGAATCGGAAACAGGCTCCAGGCTCTGAGCCATCAGCCCAGAGCCTGACGCGGGGCTCGAACTCCCGGACCGCGAGATCGTGACCTGGCTGAAGTCGGACGCTTAACCGATTGCGCCACCCAGGCGCCCCTGTAGTGTGAGATTCTTACAACAGTATAGTTCACTTCCCACCTCTTGCCATCCTTTCTGGTATTGTCTTAATATATTTTACTCCTCCATTATGTTATAGACTTTGTGATACATTGTTGTTATTTTTTAAGAGTCAAAGACTATAAGAAAAAAAGAAAGTGATTGTTGTTTACTTACACATTTATAGTGGTCCGCTCTCTTCCTTCTTTTCCTACATTTACATCTGATGCAATTTCCCTACAGCCTAAGGACCGGGGTGTGCTGGACAGATTCTCTCACCTTTCATTTTCTGAAAGTCTTTTACTTCGCCTCTATTTTATTATCCCAGGAAAGAGATTTTCCATGGATAAAGAATTATTCGTTGGCAGTATGTTATTTTTTCTGTCAGCACTTGAAAAATGTCATTCCATTCTCTCCTAACTACCACTGTCTGATGAGAAGTCTCTCATTCCCATTTTCATTCTCCTGTATGTAACTTGTCGTTTTTTCTCTGGCTTCTTTGAAGTTTTTATGTTTGGTTTTTAGCAGTTTGACTCTGAAGTGCTTGGTTCTTTTTTTATATTTATGCTTCCACTGAGCTGACTGAATCTGTGGGTTGATGTTTTTGATCAGATTTGGAAAATTTCCAACCAGTGCATCTTAAAATATATATATATATTTTTTGTCCCTTTTTGGTCTATTCTCCTTTTGGGGCCTCAGTATATATATGAGACCTCTTGATTCTGTTCCACAGGTCATTGGGAATCTGTTGATTTCTTTTCAGATATTTTTTTTTCCTCTCTGTGTCTTACTTTGGATAATTTCCATTGACTTATCTTCAGTTTCTTTAGTGGTATAGAGCCTTGATCAAATCAGTATTTTATTAAAAAAACAAACCCACACTCTTCCCATAACTGACACTTGGCTCTACCCCAAGTCCTCAGTCCTCTCTGGTGATGTCAACTTGTACCGGACAGTCCACTAAACGCCTTGGTCTCTCAGTCCCTTGCCCTTCTCATCTCTGTCGACTTCCTTCTCTGCTCCTGATTGTCTAGCACTCTGTTCCTGTGCCGCACCTTGTCCTTGTCATTGCCTGAAACCGCTGCACTTAACAAGCCAGTGACTCACTTCTGAGCACTACTTCCCCTCGTTCAAGCCTGTGTTTGCACCTGCTGCCACAGGGACTGTTTTTCTTCTCTCCAGGAGTCTGTCTCCCTGGCCCCTTTATTTTCTCCCAGCCCATCAGTCCTCTTTCTTCTTCGCCTCACTCCTGAGCCAGCATATCCATGCTCCGTGGTCCATCATTTCCGTAACACACTCTTCAATGCCCCGGAACTCCCCTCCCCCTCTTTCAGCACACCCTTGCTCAAGACCCAGCACTAGATAAAGCCTACTGTCCGCTCCTTCTGTGGCTGAGCATAGACTCATGGCAGATGGGTCGTCATCTTCAGTATCGCTCAGCAGGCCTGAATATGCTTAGCAATACCCATTTAAGCCCCCTCCACCTTCCTCAGCCCGTTCATATGCTCTATCCCTCTTGGCAGAGGACCTCTCCTACTTCAGTGAGACTGCTGAAACCCTGAAAGGAATTTTCCCTCAGTTTCCCACTACCAAAACCAAACCCGCCTTCTCCTTTTCTGCTCTTGAAAATAGGAGAAGGGACATCTCTTGGGAGACCTCTAACTGTGCCTGGCTCCTGGCTCCTCTCACTGTCTCAGGAATTGCTGGCCTTTCTCGTCTGTGTGGTCAGCAGCTCCCTCTCAACAGGACCCTTCCAATCAACACACATTAGGGGGCAATGTGACAAACTAGTCTCAGTACCACATCCCCCTGGTTTTTCAGCCTCTCTTCTACTCTTCCATTTTATGTCTAACCTTTCAAAGAATTATCTGTACTTCTCTTTGCTCAGCTCCCATTATTTCTGAATATTTCAGTTTGAATTCTGCTGCCCTGCCCTGTTTTATTTTTTCTTGAGGTACCTGTAGCTCTACCTGTTCGTGTGTGTATGTGTGTGCACGAGCACACGTGTGTGTAAATCTTTTTTTTTGTTGTTTATTTCTGAGACAGAGACAGAGCATGAGTGGGCAGAGAGAAGAGGGACACACAGAGTCAGAAGCAGGCTCCAGGCTCTGAGCTGTCAGCACAGAGCCCGACGCGGGGCTCGAACTCACAAACCGTGAGATCATGACCTGAGCCGAAGTCAGTCGCTCAATCGACTGAGCCACCCAGGCGCCCCTGTAAATCTTAATAGTATCAGGTCTGTAACTTCTTTTTAAGTTTATTTCAGAGAGAGAAAGAGAGTGCCTGCGATGGTGAATAGGCAGAGAGAGAAAGGGAGAGAGAGAATCCCAAGCAGGCTCCACACTGTCGACACAGAGCCCGATGTGGGGTTCAGTCCCACAAACTGTGAGATCATGACCTGGGTTGAAATCAAGAGTTGGACACTTAACCAGCTGCACCACCCAGGTACCCCACAGATCTGTAGCTTTTTACCATCCAGATTTACAAAAGTTAAAAAGATGTTGATAATATCCACTGCTGGTGAAGGTGTGTGAAAACTGCTCCTCTGGTTGTTGGTGGGGATGTAAATTGATTCAGTTTTTTGATGGGTACTTAGTAGTACCTATTAAAAGAATGTATATACCATTTGAAATAGTAATAATACTACAAGGACTCTCCTACCTAAATACTCATGAGTGTTAATTGAAGATTTGTATATAAAAATGTTTATCAGACAGTTGTTTGCAGTATGGAAAAAATGGAAACAACCCAAATGTCTGCCAGTAGGAATAATGGTTAAATAAACAGTGGTATATTCCATCCATGTTAAATGCTATAGTTAAAAAGAGTAAAGCTGATGTATATGGAGAGCATTCCAAGACACATTGCTGAAGTACACGATCAAGTCATGGAACAGTAGGAATAGTAAGATTCCATTTAGGAAAAAAAAATGCATGTAGAGCCACAGTGTATGTGTATAAATGATAGGTATGCGACTGAATTTTTTAAAAAGGTTTGGAAGGGTGTCCACCAAACTTTTAACCGTGGTTACTTCTGAGGATATACATGGAACTGGGAAATGATGGGAGTGCTAGAGTGGGAATTTGATTATTAAGTGCTATTTTTTAAATATAATTTGTTAATTTGTCAAATTTATTATTTATCAAATTGGCTAACATACAGTGTGTAAAGTGTGCTCTTGGTTTTTGGGGTAGATTCCCGTGGTTCATCGCTTCCACAACACCCAGTGCTCATCCCAACAAGTGCCCTCCTCAATGCCCATCACCCATTTTCCCTCCCCCCCCCCCCCCCATCAACCCTCAGTTGTTTAAGAGTCTCCTATGGTTTGCCTCCCTCCCTCTCTGTAACTATTTTTTCCCCTTCCCCTCCCCCACGGTCTTCTGTTAAGTTTCTCAGGATCCACATATGAGTGAAAACATATGATATCTATCTTTCTCTGACTGACTTAGCATAATACCCTCCAGTTCCATCCATGTTGCTGCAAATGGCAGCATTTCATTCTCATTGCCAAGTATTATTCCATTGTATATATCAACCACATCTTCTTTATTGATTCATCAGTTGATAGACATTTAGGCTCTTTCCATAGTTTGGCTATTGTTGAAAGTACTGCTATAAACATTGGGGTACATGTGCCCCTATGCATCAGAACTCCTGTATCCCTTGGGTGAATTCCTAGCAGTGCTACTGCTGGGTCATAGGGTAGGTCTATTTTTAACTTTTTGAGGAACCTCCACACTGTTTTCCAGAGCAGCTGTACCAGTTTGCATTCCCACCAATGGTGCAAGAGGGTTCCCGTTTTTCCACATCCTTGCCAGCATCTGTTGTTTCCTGAGTTTTTAATTTTAGCCACTCTGACCAGTGTGAGGGGCTATCTCAGTGTGGTTTTGATTTGTATTTCTTCGATGAGGAGTGACGTCAAGCATCTTTTCATGTGTCTGTTGGCCATCTGGATGTCTTCTTTGGAAAAGTGTCTAGTCATGTCTTCTGCCCATTTCTTCACTGGATTATTTGTTTTTTGGGTGTTGAGTTTGGTAAATTCTTTCTAGATTTTGGATACTAACCCTTTATCCAATATGTCATTTACAAATATCTTTTCCCATTTCGTTGGTTGTGTTTTAGTTTTGTTGATTGTTTCCTTTGCAGTACAGAAGCTTTTTATCTTGATGAGGTCCCAATAGTTCATTTTTTCTTTTAATTCCCTTGCTTTTGGAGATGTGTCAAGCAAGAAATTGCTGTGGCTGAGCTCAGAGATATTTTTTTCCTGCTTTCTCCTCTAGGGTTTTGATGGTTTCCTGTCTCACATTCAGGTCTTTCATCCATTTTGAGTTTATTTTTGTGAATGGTGTAAGAAAGTGGTCCAGTTTCATTCTTCTGTGTTTTGGTGTCCAGTTCTCCCAGCACCATTTGTTAAAGAGACTTTTTTCCATTGGATAGTCTTTCCTGCTTTGTCAAAGATTAGTTGGACATGGGGCACCTGGGTGGGTCAGTCAGTTGAGCGTCTGGCTTTGGCTCAGGTCATGATCTCACGGTTTGTGAGTTCGAGCCCCGCGTTGCGCTCTGTGCTGACAGCTCAGAGCCTGGAACCTGTTTCAGATTCTGTGTCTCCCTCTCTCTCTGCTCCTCCCCTGCTCATGCTCTGTCTCTCTCTCTCAAAAATAAATAAACATTAAAAAAAAAAAAAAAAGATTAGTTGGACATACATTTGTGGGTCCAATTCTGGGTTCTCTATTCTATCTCATTTGTCGATGTGTCTGTTTTTGTGCCAATACTATACTGCCTTCATGATTACAGCTTTGTAGTAGAGGCTAAAGTCTGGGATTATGGTGCCTCCCGCTTTGGTTTTCTTTTTCAATATTACTTTGGCTATTCGGGGTCTTTTGTGGTTCCATACAAATTTTAGGATTGTTTGTTCTAGCTTTGAGAAGAATGTCAGTGCAATTTTGATTGGGAATGCATTGAATGTGTAGATTGCTTTGGGTAGTATTGACATTTTAACAGTATTCTTCCAATCCATGAGCATGGAATGTTTTTCCATTTCTTTGTCTCGTCTTCAATTTCCATCATAAGTTTTCTATAGTTTTCGGCATACAGATCTTTTACATCTTTGGTTAGGTTCATTTCTAGGTATTTTATGGTTTTTGGTGCAATTGTAAATGGGATCAATTTCTTGATTTCTCTTTCTGTTGCTTCTTTATTGGTGTATAGAAATGCAACTGATTAATGTATATTGATTTTGTACCCTGCGACTTTGCTGAATTCATGGTATCAGTTCTAGCAGCCTTTCAGTGGAGTCTTTCGGGTTTTCCATGTAGAGTATCATGTCGTCTGCAAAAAGTGAAAGTTTGACTTTTTCTTTGCCAATTTTGATGCCTTTGATTTCATTTTGTTGTCTGATTGCTGATGCTAGGATTTCCAACACTATGTTAAACAACAGTGGTGAGAGTGGACATCCCTGTTGTGTTCCTCATTTCAGGAGGAAAGCTCTCAGTTTTTTCCTACTGAGGATGATATTAGCTGTGGGCTTTTAATATATGGTTTTTATGATGTTTAGGTATGTTCCTTCTATCCTGACATTCTTGAGGGTTTTTATTAAGAAAGGATGCTGTATTTTGTCAAATGCTTTTTCTGCATCGATTGACAGGATCATATGGTCCTTATCCTTCCTTTTATTAATGTGACGTATCACATTGATTTGCGAGCATTGAATCAGCCCCGCAGCCTGGGAATGAATCCCACTTGATCATGGTGAATAATTCTTTTTATGTGCTATTGAATTCAATTTGCTAGTATCTTGTTGAGAATTTTTGCATCTGTGTTCATCAGGGATATTGGCCTGTAATTCTCCTTTTTTGTGGGGTCTCTGTCTGGTTTGGGAATAAAAGTAATGCTGGCTTCATAGAATGAGTCTGGAAGTTTTCCTTCCATTTCTATTTTTTGGAACAGCTTGAGAAGGATAGGTATTAACTCTGCTTTAAATGTCTGGCAGAATTCCCCTGGGAAGCCATCTGGCCCACGACTCTTATTTGTTAGAAGATTTTTGATAACTGATTGATTCAATTTCTTCACTACTTATGGGTCTGGGTCTGTTCAAATTTTCTGTTTCTTCCCATTTGAGTTTTGGTAGTGTATGGGTGTCTAGGAATTTGTCTATTTCTTCCAGGTTGTCCAGTTTGCTGGCATATAATTTTTCATAGTATTCTCTGATAATTGTATTTCTGGGGGATTGGTTCTGATAAGTCCATTTCCATTCGTGATTTTATCTATTTGGGTCCTCTCTCTTTTCTTTTTGAGACGTCTGGCTAGGGGTTTATCAATTTTGTTTATTTTTTCCAAAAACCAGCTCTTAGTTTCATTGATCTGTTCTACTGTTTTTTGGATTCTATTTATTTTCTGCTCTTATCTTTATTTCTGCTCTTATCTTTATTATTTCTCTTCTTCTGGTCTTGGGGTTTCTTTGCTGTTCTGCTTCTAGTTCCTTTAGTTGTGCTATTAGATTTTGTATTTGGAATTTTTCTTGTTTCTTGAGATAGGATTGGATTGCAATGTATTTTCCTCTTAGGACTGCCTTTGCTGCATCCCAAAGGGTTTGGGCTGTCATGTTTTCATTTTCATTTGTTTCCCTATATTTTTTAATTTCTTCTTTAATTGCCTGGTTGACCCATTCATTCTTTAGTAGGGTGTTCTTTAACCTCCATGCATTTGCAGGTTTTCCAAACTTTTTCCTTTAGTTGATTTCAAGTTTCATAGCACTGTGATCTGAAAATGTGCATGGTATGATCTCAATTCCTTTACATTTATTGAGGGTTGTGTTTTGACCCAGTATGTGATCTATCTTGGAGAATGTTCCATGTGCCCTCGAGAAGAATGTGTATTCTTTTGCTTTAGAATGAAAAGTTTTGAATATATCTGTTAAGTCCATCTGGTCCAGTGTATCATTCAGGACCATTATTTCTTTATTGATTTTCTGCCTAGATGATCTGTCCAATATATGGCCTCTGACTGGCGGGCACAGGCAGTCTTTGTCCTTTAAATGGTTATTTATATACCTTCTTCCCACAGCACTCCAGGGAGGGGATTGCTTTCTCCCACTGTGGACTGTGCCTCCGAACTAGGTACCGAGCCAGGGGCTGGCTCTCCTTCTCCCCAGTTGTGCAAACAGGGCAGCTGGCCCCAGTCCTGAGAAAGCCCCGCAGTTAGAGATTGGATCTTTGTCCATCCTGGTCTGTGGTTTTTCTCTTGTCCGGATACAGTCCTACACTTCCCCAGACTCTCTTCTGCAGAAGGGGATCCCTCCCATCCGTGCCTACCTGCCTGTTTTGTCATCTCTCTCAGTTCGCTATCATGCACCTGTGGCCTGCCAGGTTGTCCCCGTGGGCCCCTGGAGATGGAATCTGTCACTCTGTAGCCCAGACTCTTGGAATTCAAAGTTCTTTGGTCTCAACACTGCTGTGTTTGAGGGACGAGGGAACTTTGGGTCCCCCTACTTTTCTGCCATGTTGATTTCCCGTTATTAAGTGCTATTTTTAAACAATTGCTTTTATAACGAACATGTATTCAGATGTCACAGAATTTAGAAGAATTGAATCTTAAAGACACAAGTTTTCCAAGGGGCATTTGATGTTTTATAAAAGGTGAAGCATCTCAGGCATTGTGAAAATACTTTGTCAACTAAAAAAAGCCATAGAAATGGCTTGCACCTTGCTTTCTGTTGCGTTTCCTTTCTTGGGACTCCATTAAAAATAAAGCCATCTTTTTGAATGTATACCAGTAATATACCTGTGTATCTCTATAGGTAGAATTTCAAAACATTCTTATATTGTTATTATAAAGCATTCTTTAGAACATTTTGAAGGGACTTTTTTTTTTTAATGTTACAAATTTGAATATTGTTAAAAAATGATGATTCGGTCTGAGACTTCTTTTGGGTTATTAAATACTGGCCTCCTATCATCACACTGATCCTTAACACTTTTGCCACGGAGCGTGGGAGGAGGACATGGGGACAGCTGAGTGCCTGCTGGGCTTGGTATGTGCAGTTTTTATTTGGATTTATTTATTAGAACCTTCTTCCAGCCCAAGTAACTTGACTGAGGTTCCACAGCAACGGTAGGGGACAGAAATTTTAAGCCCAAATCTCTCTGCCCTCAAGGTCCATGTTGTATTATTTTAAGTTATATAAATAACATGTGAATAGATTCTCCTGGTAAATAACTTCAGAGAACATAGAGCAAAAAAGTTAAACCCACCTTTTTACGGAGCCCTCCCCAACCCAACTCCCTCCTATGAGGTGATGACTAGGCACCAAACTAGGTGCCTTTATAGGTGTGTGTGTGTGCATGCGTGGGCGTGTGTTTACATGCACTTCCATACATATTTATGTGCAAAAAGTGTTATGTTTTAAGTACCAAAAACATGAAAAATAAATGAAGTCATATTGCACATAGTATGGCTTTGTGTCTCTTTAAAAAATAATGTTTTGGGGGCACCTGGCTGGTTCAGTCAGTACAGCATGTAACTCTTGATCTCCAGGTTGTGAGTTTAAGCCCCACGTTGGGTATAGAGATTACCTAAATAAATAAACTTAAAAAACAACCCATACTGTAGCCATATTGTAGTATAATCCTATGTTGTTGAAGAAAAAAAGTGCATTATAAAGTATATAGCATGTATATATTAGGGGCACCTGGCTGGCCCTACTCTTGATCTCTGGGTCTTGAGTTTGAGCCCTGTGTCGGGGGTAGAGTTAACAAAAAAAAAAGGTCATTGAGAAGTCAAATAGCTGCCAAATACTGTGAATCTCTGAGCTGAGAAAAAAACGTTTCCTTCCTGAACCCCATGTTTTACAGACTTTCATATATCAAGCACTATTACCTTTTTAATATTCTTTTTTTAAATTGAAACCTAATGTACAGTGTTATATTAGTTTCAGGTGTACAATATGATTCACCCATTGTACGTTACTCAGTGCTTATGATAAGTGTCCTCTTTATCCCCTTCACCTGTTTCTCCCATCCCCCCACACCCTCCCCTCTGGCAACCATCAGTTTGTTCTCTATAGCTAAGTCTTTTTTTTTAGTTTGTCTCTTTTTTCTGTTTTCGTTTCTTAAATTTCACATATGAGTGAAATCATATAGTATTTGTCTCTGACTTATTTCAATTAGCAGGATACCCTCTAACTGCAGCCATGTCATTGCAAATGGCAAGATTCCTTTTTTTTTTTTTTTTTTTTTTTTTTTTTTAAGGCTGGGCAATATTCTGCATATATACCACATCTTCTTTATCCACTTATCTGTGGATGGACACTTGAGTTGTTTCCATATCTTGCTCTTCCATATTATAAATAATTCAGTATACATAGGGGGACCTATGTCTTTTTGAATTAGTGTTTTTGTTTCATTTGGGTAAATACCCAGTAGAGGAATTACTAGATCCTATGGTAATTCTATTTTTAATTTTTTGATGAACCTTCATACTGTTGTCCACATTGGCTATACCAGCTCACATTCCCACCAAGGTTCCTTTTTTTTCCACATCATTGCCAATACTTGTTATTTCTAAGCAAGCTCATTATAAAGAAATCATTTCTTATGTGCATTAAACACTGCTAATGTGACTGACAATCGGGATGAAATAACTAGTATTAAAATTACTGAGTTTAATAATTCTTGCTGAAAGCAAAATACCCTATTTTCTTAGTAATTGCAACTTTTGTTAGATTTTCTAAATAAAGAAAATGGCTCTTAAGCCCCTACCTTCTTTGAGACCTCCTATAGAGGAGAGGGTACCTGGCTTGGGACATGACGTGCTGTGGGACCCAGAGGACCTTAGGGCAGAATGGAGTTGGAGTAGTCACTCTTTTCTGTGAGACAGACGCTGGAGTCTGCCTTTCTCCTGTTATTTTCAGCCAGAAACCGCTCATAGTCTGAGATGGAGTAGCGTCGGCATTTAGGAGCTTGTTCTTCTCACCAGGTTGGGTTTCTATACTGGCAGAAGCAATGAAGTCTCCCCGCATAATGGAGGCCTCACATGCCGCCAGAACCCTGGCTAATCTAGACCGAGAGACCATGCGAGAAAAATACCAGGACGGTGTGTACGTACTACACCCCCAGTATCGCACAAGGTAAGAAAGCAAATGGTGTCGCTTTGTCTCCTGTGGGGAGGTAAAGTCTAGAGGGCTTATCTTTTTATTTTATTTCTGCGTAATTTAGATGTTAAATGCCTTACAGATAATCCTGATAACCTTATATACTGACTCCACTTGTCCATAATAACCTCAGAAGAATTGCAGGCTGTCATGAAAGTATGGAACTGGCTAAATTACCAGCGTGATTTTACACCAAGGGCCGACCTTCAGTAAGATAGTGTTCACCTCTTGGAATGTGGCCCGCTTGAGTTTTGTAATGTGGGTTGTTTCACTGCTGGGTTCTTGAAGATCTGAGTTAATAGCTGATTAGGATTGTAGAGGTTGATTTGCATGGAAGGAGATAGGACACTCTATGCAGGCAATCCTATTAGTCTGGTTCTAGAACTCAAAAGGACTGCAGAAAGTTTATGCAAGTTATAAAATCATGCACTAGAAGGAAGAAGTTGTAATAAATTTGACTCCTACTCCTCAAGGTTATATCTGGTCACCATTTCCAGTTGTATCATTGCTGAGATCGTAAATATAGAAAGGACCACAATGAAAAACTTACATATTTCTGGGATTTTTGTCAGGCACTTTATGTATTTATTTATTTAG